>NC_090921.1:1304419420-1304722451 GCF_040938575.1 Ambystoma mexicanum | reverse complement strand
TTTGACTTGAGCTCTGCTTTCGATCCTGTGGCAGTGCACGTTGTTGCAGTTCTAAGGAGGGCTCGGGGATGCGGAGATGACCGGTGGGGTGGGGCCCACAATAGTCCCTTTCCTATGCCGTGAACTGTCGCCAGAGTATAGGAGGGACCTAAGGGAGAGGTAATTCTGTCTCATGCTAGTCACAGATAATAGAAGGGAGGACACTGGGGTGATCTGCTCTACAAGGAGGCAGTGTGTTTTGCTATTTTCCTTAGAGGGAGGCAGAGAGGGACTTGTGGCATCTCCTTCATCACACCTCTATTCCCAGGAGAGTATATCAGTTAGCAAGAGGTACTGTGTATATTGGTGTAGATTATCTTTGCTATACAAACAGTAAAAGGATTTCTAATAGCTGACCAGTCTCTAAACAGTGATCGCCTTTGAATCCGGGAAATAAAGTCTAGTCATTGGTGTGTTTTTGAAAGGTTCCTCCTACTCTGGGCCCCATTACAGGCATTTCTATTCATTTGTATTAGCATTAGGTTATTTATTGAGCACAGACTAGCTTCGGGAAGAGTCACAGGGGGAAGGACACGATCAGTGAAGCAGGGATATAAGGGGGGAGGGAGCAATAAATGGGGGAGGGCAGTCAAGGTGGCTGCAAGGGATCAACAAGCAAGGAGGGGAGCAAATCACCCAGGCTCTGGCTGGTTGAGGAGTGGAGAGTGTGTGGAGCTATGTGCCAGGGAGGAGCCATTCCTTGAAGAGGACAGTCTTGAGCTCGTTCTTTGTATAGAAAAGTGAGTTATGGTGGCAACGTTTCAAACACGTACGATTTAAAATACCTCCTATTTTTTTTTTAAAATACCCCACATTTACAAGCTCGTGTTTATCAAGAGGTGGTGCAGACCCTTCATACACAAATGGATGAGGTTTAACCTGTTTTGTTCTGAAATCAATAACGGGTAAAGCTCAATGGAACACAGAATTCACCATAAACAGAACAGGCCTGCTTTGCACGTTCACATCCATGTCAACAAAATAGTCTCTCCTAATCACAAGATAGTCTGATGTTAAGGACAGCTGTGAGTAGTCTGCAGTCTCAGTCAGGATGTTATCCCATCAGGCTCAAACCAATCTTGGAATAATCATATATTCCTGGCTTGATGCTCTCCCCAGGATCTGTAGTCTAGGGTACAGTGAGATAATCTCCCACAGATCCAAGGGGACAGTGTAAGCAACACGGTTAAGGGGTTTCAATAGGAAAAAGTGGCAGGATGGGAAGATTAACTAATATTAAGTGAGGGCCTATTATAATTGAACCTAGTGGCTAGAATCCAATCTCGGTTTCCGAAGCAAAATCCCAAACTCTGTGCGTGTCGATGCAACAAGTGAGAATCCTTCAGATAACCCACAGTCTCAGGGTAACTTTAGGAGCTGCAGCACAATTCTCTTTCCTTGCTTTTGTCTAATCTAACAGTCAAACTATCATCAAGCTTTCAGGGATGGTGCAGCTTGAACCCAGTTCTGGCGTAAGCCTTGTATCATTGCCTCTCGCGCCCTAGAGGTCTGTGGTGATGCTTTACCGAGACAAGGACTATAGCTTCCAAACGTTCCCTAAGGACTCTTCTTTGTAGGAATGCTTCCCCCACCTCGTTACTTCTGGATGGTAATTCGCCCTAGTATTTGGTTAATTCTGGGCATGATTTCTTCCTGTTCCTAGGTTTTCTCAATAGTAGTTAACTTCTTTAGTTTGGCTGGTGGCTTTACTGTTTTAAAGCTCCCAGCGAACTACTCTCCAACTTGTCCTGTCTGGGTCTGGTGCCTTCCAGCCTTTGGGTCAAGGCTGCTAGCAGGCTCTCTAGTGTAGCATTCCTTTTCAGAATAGCCAGCTCTAAAGTGTGGCTCTGTTGTCTCAGCCATCTCTGGTTCTGTATATTCCTACTAACTAGCCAATTTGGCTGTGTCAGTGCAGGTTCGGACTCTAACACCACTCACTGAAATACAACTCACACTCTGGAATGCCGTACTTCAAAGACAGGCTTCTCCTTCTCTTTTTAGAGTTGGCCTAAAAGCAATTGTCCCAATGAGTGCTCTGGTTGGCGGGTCTGTTTTCCACATTAGTAGCCTTGCTTGTGATTGGGTCTTCCCATGGGCTTCAATGCCTCCCTATGTGTCTGGCATTCAGTTTCACTTGATATGTACTGTGGGTGTTCCTGTGATTGGAGCTGGCCCATGACCCGTCCCCTATGGTCTGCTAGGAGCACGTGCCATTGCAAACGGCTTCTCGGCGAGTACCGCCCTTAGCGGGGATGCCCACCAAGCCCAGCCCCAGCCAAGAGGGGGAAAGGCGAGGCCTCTGACTCATCTGCCCCGGGCGATATGGGGGGAAGACACATCATAAGGGGGCGATGGGAGTGGAGGCATGGCCAAAGGGCAGCCTATATAAGGCGGCTAGCGCTCTGGGGCACCCTCTTTGACTCCCATTTTACAATCGCCAGCATGGCGGCCATTTGCACAGACTACAGCTTTGAATTTGCTTTTAACACATGGGGACAGAGAAGTGCTATGGTACAAATTGGAATAGGGATAGGGCGAGCAGTGGGCTGCATCCGTCTCTTATTGAATAAGCGGTCTATTGCCATGGGGGCGGGGGGGGGTCTTACCGAAAGGACCCGGTTGTCAGTTCCATTGTTCAATTATTAACCTCACACCGCATTGCTTGAAGTAGAAACGTCGGCTCTGCTACGGGGTATGGGGGACAGCCAAACTTGGATGCATATGTGTATTGGTTTGTCATGGTTGCAGGATTTCAAGTCTATAGCACGCCAACGTGGTTGGGTGCTCCCATTAGTGACAGTTCGTCATGCGCAGGTGGAGTATGAGTAAACGGGGGGAAGTGGGGGAGCTGCTCATTTAATTGTAAATTGATTAATTGGAAGTTGTTGGCAGCCTTGACCTCTTGGCATTTCCTAGAGGTGACGTTATGTTTGAGCCAGGAAGGCCAGGCCTCGAGATAGTGGATCATTCAGAGCTAGAAGAGGGGCTAATAGAGGAGGAGATCGGGGGATTACCACCGTCAGACCAGTCAATGGACACTGCAGCGTCGGACAGATTTGCTGCACTGGCAAGGAGCATAGGATAGAAAGTGGCAATGGCACAAATGGGTGGCCCCCAGGGGGAGGTGGAGGCAAACAGCACAAAAGTTATGATCCCCCCTTACCCAAACACCAGCTCGGATTTGCAGTCTTCATCGGGGTGGGGGACTCAATCCACTCATACAAAAGGCAAGCAAAAATGAGTGGCGGTCCCTGGGCACGAAGGACAAAGAAGGAATTGGTGCTCAGGATATGGCAGGGTCCCATGCAAGGTTATGAGCACTGCGGCGGGAAAGGTTGGCTCTGAAGAGTCCGGGGAGCCTGCTAAAGGCAAACAATGCGGGGTGATGAACAGCTCGGCATGCAGAGGGGATGACAGATTCCCAACCATCACGGAGAACAACTATCTAAGTTGGCAAATACCACAAGGGCTAAAGGTTGACATTTGGAATAGGAGGTTTATTGATATTTTCTCGCTCCTCAAGCATGAGTCCAAGGGTCATGACACATTACAGGGAAATGGAGGTAGGAAAACAATGAAGGCCAGGAAAAGGGTGAGGCCAGAAGAAAACCTGGAGAATAGTCTGGAGGGCTTTAAAATCATGGCACAAATAATAGTTCAGAGGGAACCTGACCAGGAGCCGGCAATTTACAAATACAGCAAGTGTGTAATAGAGGGGCAGAGAAGGCTGGGGGGCTTAGTGTGGCTCCTGAGGGACCAAAGGTTCCGGAAGAGGCTAGAGAATGACCCTCTCATGATGTGGGAGCATAAGCAGTTCGAGGAGTGTTTGGACCCAGGATGGGGGTATAAGAAAAACTTTTCAGCAAGGGGGCAACTAACTTGGGCCTTTGCCCAAGGCACACACAAGCGGGGGCGCAGTACCCTTACCATTGGCAAAGCGGGAACAGAAAGAGGTGTTTGTGAGAGAGGCCAATTTACCACCAGGCGGGGTAAGGATCCCTCAGGCAGGACCGCAGGGTGGTTACAAGGGCAGGGGAGGGGCCAGCAGGCAGTTCTTAGGGCGTCCATCCTTCCCATGTAGGTATTGTAATGAGGGCCACTGCGAATGGGGGCCCAATTGCCGCTATAGGCACGCATGTTCACTCTGTGGAATTGCAGAGGTGGGAGAGGTGGCGGCAACCCATGGCCAGCGAGGGATGGAGAAAGTTTGAACAGACGAAAGGCTGCAAATGGGGAAGAAATACCATTAAATATCAGATTACAGCTGCTTGACATGTTTCTGCTAAATAAAAATGTTGTTTTCTCTAAGGTTGCAATGTTCGCGGGGTGGCTAATGTGAGGTTGCACAAGGCCCACCTAGCCTCCAAGCCAGCTGTTGCCCAGCAAGATGGTAATGAAGGTTTAATGGGGGCTGGCTCGTGGGCTGAGAGTGGGGATGTTGGGCCAATAGGGGGCAGCGGAAAGCCTGTGTGCAGGTGGAATGGGTTCATCCTGGAGTGGGGAACAGGAAGGTTTGGGGGTGAGGGTGGCTCACCACCAAAGGCCCCTCCCCTATCAAGATTCAGAATCTACTGCCATGGTTGGCACGGTACCCATTAAAACATGAGAGGGAAATATTATTAGAGGGCTTCACCATGGGTTTTGTGATACCTTACATGGGACCCCAAGTGCCATGAACAGCAGAGAACCTGAAATCGGCCAGAGCCTTTCCAGAAGTGGTAAGGGGGAAGATTAATAAAGAGAGAGCCCTGGGAAGGGTGGCATGTCCTTACTCGGCACCGCCTTTGGACAACCTTATAGTTCCCACCTCTGGGGTGGTTCCAAAGAAGGAGGAGGGCAAATCTGCTTGATACACAATTTGTCACACCCAAAAGGGGACTCTGTGAATGACTGGTTAGAGGAGGGGGTGTGCTCTGTGTCTTACGCGTCCTTTGACCAAGCCGCTAGCTGGGCAAGCAAGGCGGGTAAAGGGGCTTTGTTGGCAAAGGTGGAGGTCAAGGCAGCCTTATGATTGCGCCCGGTGCATCCTGAAAGTTTCCATCTATTGAGTTTCCAGTTCATGGGAGAGATCTACTTGGATAAGTGCATGCCGATGGGGTGTAGAATATCTTGTGCCTACAGCTCCTTCCTGGAATGGGTCTTAAACGAATCAGAGAGCGGGGGGGGGGAGGCGCATTACCTGGACGACTTCTTGTTTATTGGCGAAAGGGGTTCCGATGCCTGTAGCTCACTAATCAACAAGTTCCTCAGTTTGGCGAGCATGTTGGGGGTACCTCTAGCAGCGGAAATACTCAGGGCCCTTGAACTCAGTTGACTTATTTGGGCATTGAAATCGACACTGCAGAAGGGTTATGCCGCTTACCACAAGAAAAGATAACAGAGTGCATATCCAACATAAACTCAGTCTTAGGATGCAGCAGGGCCCCTTTGAAGACGATCCAGTCCTTAATAGGGAGGTTGAATTTTACAGGGAGGGTTATCCCAGTGGTGCGGGTATTTGGGAGGCGGCTGGCCTTCGCGGCGGGCGGGGCATTCAAAATGATGGCATTTGGTACGCTTGTGCGCGGGGCTAAAAGGTGGGTGGATTTCTTGAGAGTTTAATGGGATATTCTTATGGCACGCCCCAAGGGTCCCTTGATCTCAGGTTCAGTTCTTCCTGGATGCATCCGGGAGGCACGGCTTCGGGGTCATCTTGGGGAGGGAATGGTGCAGGGGGACTGGCCTAATGCTTGGAACAGGAAGGGCAGGAGCAAGAACATCAATGTCCTGAAGCTGTTCCCAATTGTGGTGGCCCTACATCTATGGGCCGAGGAATTGTCCAATAAACGTTTGATAGTGTTGTGCAACAACTTGGCGGTGGTGCAGGTAATCAACACGCAGTCGGTTCGCTGCCCAGAAACCCTGAGCTTGCTCCGGCACCTAGTTAAATTATGCTTGCAGTTAACACAATAATAATGGAACGGCACATTCCTGGGGTTCTTAACATTGCAGCGGAGGCGCTTTCTCGTTCACAAATGGGGCGGTTCTGGAAGGCTCACTCAGGGGTGCAGGAAATGATGACTCTATTCAACGGCGATCTGTGGAACCTAGTGCGCTGGAAAAGGGTATGAGGGGGCTAGCATCACAGGCACTATCGAGGGGCATGAGGGACAGACACAGCAGGAACATCAAGACCTTTTCGGAGGCGACTGAGGGCATAGAAGATGACAATTGGGGGAACAAAGTACAGCATTTCCTTTTATGGGCTTGGGATACCCAAAAGACAAAGTCCTGGCTAGCATGCCACCTTAGTGCTGTTGCCTTCCACAGTCAGCTAGAGGTTCTTGAGCATCCAACCAAGAGCTTTCTTGTGAGGGTGGCCCTGAGGGGTTGCGGCAGAGAGAGACCCATCCATTTTGACCTGCTAAAAAAGATAATTCCCGATCTGGAGACTGTTTATTATTCACCTTATAAATGCACCCTCTTCAAGGCCTGTTTCACACTGGCCTTTTTTGGGGCCTTGCGCTTAAGTGAATTGATTCCACGATCCAGGTTCGATATGGAGTAGAGGGCACTGTTGAGGGACAATGTGGCTCTCTCAGGGGGCACATTGCAAGTGAGGATAAGGTTGTCCAAGACTGACCAAGGTGGCAAGGGAGGTCATTGACGGTAGGGAGTCTGGGGGAGGACGAGTCATTCCCGATGGTGGCCATGGGTGTTTTCCTTAGGGCAAGGGCGGAAGTTGTCAAAGTACCTCTTCACACATGCAGACAGCTCCCCCTCAGGCTATTCCAGTTATAGAAAGTAATGGTGGCAATTCTAGCCAGAGCTGGGTGCGTCTCCGGCCATTACATGTCCCACTCATTCCGCATAGGTTTGGCCACAACAGCGTACAGGGAAGACCTAGGCGAGGAAGAGATAAACAACATAGGAAGATGGGACTCGGATAGATTCAAAATGTACATCCGACCTTTTGCGGGTCTGCGGGGGCCTTGCTCATGAAGGGGAGGGGCTGCTCATGGGGGATGATAGCTCGGGATGAAAGGGGTGGAGTGGTAAGAGGCAAGGCATACTGACGTTTGTCTAACAGCCCACATCCGAGCTAGCATGTGTTAATCTTTCCACAGAATATACTTCAGCATGGGTCATTGGCCACTCATTTGTGGCAAGAGCAGCTGAGAGAACAAGGAAAGAGTGTCTGGTCGGCCATATGGGTTTCTCGCAAACACAAATTGTGTGGATCGCAAAAGGAGGCCTGTTATGTAAAAAATTGTGGGGTGTTATTGAACAAGTGTTTGCAGCGAAGTGAGCCGCCACACGTTCTAGTTATTCATTTGGGGGAATGACTTTGTGTCAATGTGGAGAAGGGAGCAGCTGTGCAGAATACAGAGTGCTGTTTTGGGCACAGATATAATACCAGGGCAATCATGGTCGGGGACATACTCTCAGAAAGGGATTGAGGTGTCCAGGAGGAAATTGAATACAAAAATGGGAACATTTTTAAGAAGAATGAGCATGGGCTAGATAAAACACTCACTAATTACATTGAAAATGCCTGGTTGCTTTGGGGAGGATAGGGTACACCTTTCGGACGTTGGGGTGGCCATAATGATCTCTGATATAAGGGACGCTTTGGAGGGGATGGGTTGTAAGCGAACACTGCTTGAGATTGGGGGCGTGGAGATGCAACAAGAGAGAGGGCATGGGACGACACCCCCGTTCACAGTTTAGGCCATCGTCTGTAGGCTGAGGGCCCTCCTGGTAGGAAACAAAGTAGTCAACAGTAAGTGTAAACACCTGCACGGGGTGATGGCCGGAATTAGGATCCCAACCACATTTTCAGCACACCACCTACATGGGGGGCCCTCCTAATAGGAGCCGAACAGTTATGGTCTGAACGTATTCCATCCCGTCACTATCTGCGGACAGTGGTCCCTCCTGGTAAGGAGCCAACTTGTTTGAGCGGCGTAATCGGAAGCGCCTACTCGCCTGAGTGAGGGTTTGGGACTGGGGTCTCCCCCACAGTTCTTCACGCTGCGGCAGGGCCTTGCTGGAATCAATGTTGGGGTGAATGTACCGCATGTGTGTGTTGAAAGGGTTTATTAAGGACAAATAGTTCTAGGGAGAGTGGCGACCAGGTGGCTGGGGGGAACTCGCTGCTGCCGTTAACAAACAGAGAGTTGGGTCACGGGTCGATCCCTTACAGAACGCACTGCCAGATACCACAAGCGGACTGCACAGCCAACAGCTTAGAAAGAACAGCGCCCAGGAGTACCATATTCAGGGGAGAGCCCTTGGAAAGGTGAGGTGTAGGGGGCTTGGAAGACCTTCCAACTCCAACAACATGGCCAGGTTTGACCAGATTATGAGAAGTGCAATGAAAGAAAATGGGGAATGTGAAACAAGGGGGAAATGGGGATTTGGAGAGTATTGGGGAATGTAAGAATAGGGGTAGGAAAGAAATGGGGAAAGGAGCTTGGGAGAAGAGGAATTGAAAGAGTTGGGGATCGGAAAGAATAGGGGCAATGGAAGGTATCAGGGAAGGGAAAGAATTGGGAGTGAAAAGAAGGGGGGAATGGAGTGCAATGGGAATTGGGGAAAAAAGTGGGCAATGAACAGATATGAGGATTGGAAAGAATTTGGGACTGGTAAGAATTGGGGAATGGAAAGAAGATGGGGAAAGGTTTGGGTAACGGGAAGCCTTGTGGATGGAAGGAATCAGGGGTTGGAATTGGGTATGGGAAAGAATTGGGGGAATGAAAGGAGCTGGGCAGTGCAAAGGTTGGGGGAAATAAGCAGAGTCGAAGGCTTGGGGGATGGACAGGAGGGGGAATAAAGCACATGGTGAATGGTAAATTATTGGCCACAGAGAAGAGGGGGTTTGTAAAGAATGGAGGGATGCCTAGAAATGGGGAATGAAAGAATCGGGGAAGGGGCAGAATGGGGCAGGGGACCAAACTGGGGAAAGTAGGGGACTGGGAAACGAAAAGTTGGGAAAATGAACGGATTTGAACAAAGATGGGGGCAGGTAGAATAGGGAAGGATAAAGAAATGGGGAAATGGAAAGAAAACTGGAAAATGAAAAATAAATATTGGGAAATGAACAAATGGGGATAGAAAGAAAGAAAAGAAATGTTGTTATAAATGAATAAATAATTAAGATAAAAAATGGTCATGGGTAGTGAGGGAAGCTCTATGTAGGGAAGGGGACCACCCAATAGGGACCGCAAGGAACTTGATGGTGAGGTGAGAGACTAAGGAAGCCGCACCCAACGCAGAATCTTGAGGCGTGGTGGAGAAATGGATCACCTGTAAGATCATTCCTGGCTCTATGTTCAATAAAGCTTGCTGCAATTTCAACTTCCACTCAGCCAACTGGTCCTGCCTCTTTATCCAGGGGAACTATTCTATACCATAAGGTATGGGGTGGGATAAGGGCAGCGTGAATGAGGTGGCAGGCATGACCGTTAGTGTTATGCTGAGAAGGGCCATAAACTTGGGCTGTCAGCCCTATGAGGTTCCTAAGGGCATGTCCAGGAAGTTAGGATCAGGAAGAAGTGTTCTGGGAGCCCGCTGATTCAGCGTGTCGGCTTCCAAATTAGCAAGAGCGTGTGTTTCCTGCTTTTGGCGTCCTCGCACTGAGCGTGCGTGCTCAATCGGTGCATTTGTCCTTGCTGCTGCAGGATTTCCACGAGGTCTGGTGCGCATTCCGTGTCAGAGCTCGCACACTCAGTCCTGCTCTGGCTATGGGACCATGATTGGTGCAAAAATGCTTGTCCAATCACACTCTGGCATAACATATACATTAATATATATCTTTTTTTTAATCAGTCTTTTTTCTGTAAAATATTTGGGGTAAAAAATGCCTTGAAAAAGAAGTATTTGGTAAAATCACTGGATACCCTCATGAGGCACATTTCCTCTGCATGGCATGTGGCATCTTTCTTAACCCAGGCCACTGTTAAACCCTTGGGCTAATAGACTTCCCACAGGTGTGCCTTGCCACTAGACTCAAGCATGCCTCTCTCAGAGCTGGGTTGGGCTGGGTTCTGCAGCCTGTTTGGCTGCTGGGCTCTACTCCTTACTTGCACAAGGAGAACATGAGCACAAGGAGAACATGGGCGCAAGGAGAACATGGGCACGAGCAGAACATGGGCACAAGGAGAACATGAGCACAAGGAGAACATGGGCGCAAGGAGAGCATGAGCACAAGGAGAACATGAGCACAAGGAGAACACGAGCACAAGGAGAACATGAGCACAAGGAGAACATGGGTACATGGAGAACATGGGCACAAGCAGAACATGGGTACATGGAGAACATGGGCACAAGCAGAACATGGGTACAAGGAGAACATGGGCACAAGGAGAGCATGGGCACAAAGAGAACATGAGCACAACACGACCACAAGCAGAACATGGGCACAAGGAGAACATGAGCACCAGGAGAACATGGGCACAAGGAGAACACGAGCACGGGGAGAAAATGAGCACAAGCGGAACATGAGCACAAGGAGAACATGAGCACATGGAGAACATGAGCAGCACAAGGAGAACATGAGCACAAGGTGAACATGAGCACAAGGAGAACATGAGCACATGGTGAACATAAACACAAGAAGAACGTGAGCACATGGGGAACATGAGCACAAGGAGAACATTAGAACAAGGAGAACATGAGCACAAGGAGAATATGAGCACAAGGAGAACACGAGCACAAGGGGAACATGAGCACAAGGAGAACATGAGCACAAGGAGAACATGGGCGCAAGGAGAACATGAGCACAAGGAGAACATGGGCACAAGGACAACATGAGCACAAGGAGAACATGGGCACAAGGAGAAAATGAGCACAAGGAGAACATGAGCACAGGGAGAACACGAGCACAGGGAGAAAATGAGCACAAGCAGAACATGAGCACAAGGAGAACATAAGCACATGGAGAACATTAGAACAAGGAGAACACGAGCACAAGGGGAACACGAGCACAAGGAGAACACGAGCACAAGGAGAACATGAGCACAGGGAACATGAGCACAAGGAGAACACGAGCTCATGGAGAAAATAAGCACATGGAGAACATTAGAACAAGGAAAACATGAGCACATGGAGAACACCAGCAGAAGGAGAACACCAGCACAAGGAGAACACGAGCACAAGGAGAACACGAGCACAAGGAGAACATGAGCACAAGGAGAACACGAGCTCATGGAGAAAATAAGCACATGGAGAACATTAGAACAAGGAGAACATGAGCACAAGGAGAACATAAGCACATGGAGAACATGAGCACAAGGAGAACATGAGCACAAGGTGAACATGAGCACAAGGCGAACATAAGCACATGGAGAACATGAGCACAAGGAGAACATGGGCACAAGGAGAACATCAGCACAAGGAGAACATGGGCACAAGGAGAACATGAGCACAAAGAGAACATGGGCACAAGGAGAAAATGAGCACAAGGAGAACATGAGCACAGGGGGAACACGAGCACAGGGAGAAAATGAGCACAAGCAGAACATGAGCACAAGGAGAACATAAGCACATGGAGAACATTAGAACAAGGAGAACACGAGCACAAGGGGAACACGAGCACAAGGAGAACACGAGCACAAGGAGAACACGACCACATGGAGAACATAAGCACATGGAGAACATTAGAACAAGGAGAACACGAGCACAAGGAGAACCCCAGCACAAGGAGAACATGAGCACAGGGAGAACACGATCACAAGGAGAACATGAGCACAAGGAGAACACGAGCACAAGGAGAACCTGAGCACAGGGAGAACATGAGCACAAGGAGAACACGAGCTCATGGAGAAAATAAGCACATGGGGAACATTAGAACAAGGAAAACATGAACACATGGAGAACACCAGCAGAAGGAGAACACCAGCACAAGGAGAACACGAGCACAAGGAGAACACGGGCACAAGGAAAACATGAGCACAAGGAGAACACGAGCTCATGGAGAAAATAAGCACATGGAGAACATTAGAACAAGGAGAACATGAGCACAAGGAGAACATAAGCACATGGAGAACATGAGCACAAGGAGAACACGAGCACAAGGTGAACATGAGCACAAGGAGAACATAAGCACATGGAGAACATAAACACAAGAAGAACGTGAGCACATGGGGAACATGAGCACAAGGAGAACATTAGAACAAGGAGAACATGAGCACAAGGAGAATATGAGCACAAGGAGAACACGAGCACAAGGGGAACATGAGCACAAGGAGAACATGAGCACAAGGAGAACATGGGCGCAAGGAGAACATGAGCACAAGGAGAACATGGGCACAAGGACAACATGAGCACAAGGAGAACATGGGCACAAGGAGAAAATGAGCACAAGGAGAACATGAGCACAGGGAGAACACGAGCACAGGGAGAAAATGAGCACAAGCAGAACATGAGCACAAGGAGAACATGAGCACAAGGAGAACATGGGTACATGGAGAACATGGGCACAAGCAGAACATGGGTACATGGAGAACATGGGCACAAGCAGAACATGGGTACAAGGAGAACATGGGCACAAGGAGAGCATGGGCACAAAGAGAGCATGAGCACAACACGACCACAAGCAGAACATGGGCACAAGGAGAACATGAGCACCAGGAGAACATGGGCACAAGGAGAACACGAGCACGGGGAGAAAATGAGCACAAGCGGAACATGAGCACAAGGAGAACATGAGCACATGGAGAACATGAGCAGCACAAGGAGAACATGAGCACAAGGTGAACATGAGCACAAGGAGAACATGAGCACATGGTGAACATAAACACAAGAAGAACGTGAGCACATGGGGAACATGAGCACAAGGAGAACATTAGAACAAGGAGAACATGAGCACAAGGAGAATATGAGCACAAGGAGAACACGAGCACAAGGGGAACATGAGCACAAGGAGAACATGAGCACAAGGAGAACATGGGCGCAAGGAGAACATGAGCACAAGGAGAACATGGGCACAAGGACAACATGAGCACAAGGAGAACATGGGCACAAGGAGAAAATGAGCACAAGGAGAACATGAGCACAGGGAGAACACGAGCACAGGGAGAAAATGAGCACAAGCAGAACATGAGCACAAGGAGAACATAAGCACATGGAGAACATTAGAACAAGGAGAACACGAGCACAAGGGGAACACGAGCACAAGGAGAACACGAGCACAAGGAGAACATGAGCACAGGGAACATGAGCACAAGGAGAACACGAGCTCATGGAGAAAATAAGCACATGGAGAACATTAGAACAAGGAAAACATGAGCACATGGAGAACACCAGCAGAAGGAGAACACCAGCACAAGGAGAACACGAGCACAAGGAGAACACGAGCACAAGGAGAACATGAGCACAAGGAGAACACGAGCTCATGGAGAAAATAAGCACATGGAGAACATTAGAACAAGGAGAACATGAGCACAAGGAGAACATAAGCACATGGAGAACATGAGCACAAGGAGAACATGAGCACAAGGTGAACATGAGCACAAGGAGAACATAAGCACATGGAGAACATGAGCACAAGGAGAACATGGGCACAAGGAGAACATCAGCACAAGGAGAACATGGGCACAAGGAGAACATGAGCACAAAGAGAACATGGGCACAAGGAGAAAATGAGCACAAGGAGAACATGAGCACAGGGGGAACACGAGCACAGGGAGAATATGAGCACAAGCAGAACATGAGCACAAGGAGAACATAAGCACATGGAGAACATTAGAACAAGGAGAACACGAGCACAAGGGGAACACGAGCACAAGGAGAACACGAGCACAAGGAGAACACGACCACATGGAGAACATAAGCACATGGAGAACATTAGAACAAGGAGAACACGAGCACAAGGAGAACCCCAGCACAAGGAGAACATGAGCACAGGGAGAACACGATCACAAGGAGAACATGAGCACAAGGAGAACACGAGCACAAGGAGAACCTGAGCACAGGGAGAACATGAGCACAAGGAGAACACGAGCTCATGGAGAAAATAAGCACATGGGGAACATTAGAACAAGGAAAACATGAACACATTGAGAACACCAGCAGAAGGAGAACACCAGCACAAGGAGAACACGAGCACAAGGAGAACACGGGCACAAGGAAAACATGAGCACAAGGAGAACACGAGCTCATGGAGAAAATAAGCACATGGAGAACATTAGAACAAGGAGAACATGAGCACAAGGAGAACATAAGCACATGGAGAACATGAGCACAAGGAGAACACGAGCACAAGGTGAACATGAGCACAAGGAGAACATAAGCACATGGAGAACACGAGCACAAGGAGAACACGAGCACAAGGTGAACATGAGCACAAGGAGAACATGAGCACAGGGAGAACACGAGCACAGGGTGAACATGAGCACAAGGAGAACATAAGCACATGGAGAACACGAGCACAAGGAGAACACGAGCACAAGGAGAACACGAGTACAAGGTGAACAGGAGCACAAGGAGAACACGAGTACAAGGAGAACACGAGTACAAGGTGTACATGAGCACAAGGAGAACATAAGCACATGGAGAACATGAGCACAAGGAGAACACGAGCACAAGGTGAACATGAGCACAAGGAGAACATGAGCACAAGGAGAACGCGAGCACAAGGAGAACGCGAGCACAAGGAGAACATGAGCACAAGGAGAACATGTGCTTTTTTACCAATGTCGGACCAACGTTGCTCCCACTGGGAGACATGCCTCCTCCGATAGAAAGTGGATGAATTCTTCAGAGTATTTCCTGTTTCCGGTAGTGGCTGGGCTCTTTGTGATTTCCTGGCTGCCTCCTACCCTGGTCCAAAGGTTCCCATTCCTCGCCCCTAGTGTTTTATGCTCACGGCCACCCGGTATCCCTTGTCACAGGGGATATGTATGGCATTGGGTACATAGGAGGTTGTGCATGGGGTAACTCAATGTGGTTTTTTAATGTACCCCGGGTTGTAAATTTCCCATGCAGCCCCAACTAGTAAGTTGGTGGTATATTAAAAATAGGAGGTGTTCAAAATACTGTGTTTTTACCATTACTACCATGTTTGCAATGAAGGCCATGCCTCGAATAAACATGCTACATATGTCTCTCGACATGGCTACACTTGTGTCTATGTGTATGTGCTGGCAGCGAGCTCTTGCTGTCTAGGATTGTCGGATGCCATGTTCTGCTTGCTTATTTCATTATTTGTGGCCAGGTTTTGAAAAGAAACGCACACAACCATGCCTGAGTACCAGTGACTGTACAATAGGAAACCTATACCCACAGATGATGTTTTTGCAACTTGACGACAAAACAAAAAAACATGGTGGGGTTGTTTTCTTGCTGAAAAAGTTGATGAAGTGCTATGCTTGTATTGCCATAAAACACAGTGACCACAAATGCTAGTGGATATTGTGTACCCAGTTGAGGAGCAGCACGTTAAAGGGCCGGGAGGATAGCTCAGGGACAACACGCTCGCCTTGGAAGCAAGACGACGCGGATGCCCGGGTCCGCGCCTAGAAACCTCTGGGTATTAAGCACATTATAAATAACCAATTGCAATAAAGGACGGGGACGCCATCCTTCTAAGATACTGTGAGCACTCGCTTTTGGGTCTCGGATAAAGAGGAGCAGTTGTCTACAATAATATGCTAAAAGAGGAGAACGCCTAGAAATCGTTTAGCACCTCATGCCAGATTCCTTAAGTTATGTTATCTTGCATTTGTATAGCGCCTCCTGCCATAGTTTAGGGATTCAAAGTGCTTAGCCTGTAAGAGAGGCAAAAGGGAAGTAGGGTAGAGCATTCAGTAGTGGTAGGGAGAAGCAAAGACTGGTAGATAGTTGGGATCAGGGCGAGGGATAAATAAAATGCACAGGCAGGCATCAGAAGGAAGCGTAGCTACGTGTACAATTTGACCTCATTTATCATGGGACTGAACTGTATTGTATGGGGTGCACCGCCAAGAGGAGGGAAAGCTGGAGAGGAGGTGTTCTCTGCGCAAGGTGGCTATGTCTGGAAATGACTCACTGCATGGTGAGCCTGGGCATGGTGAAGCATTGCCCAAGAGAACACATGTGGCAAAGCCCTTACTCTTATGTCCGTAGACCCCCAAAACATTTGGGAGGGGTTGCTGTATGTCAGAAATCCAAATGTGCCACATTTTCAAAAGCTCCCTGAAAAAAAAAAAAGTTCACATTTGTTGGTTTCCTCATTCATGTCATGCTTACCAAAACTCTAGGGTGCTGATGGCCAGACTTTGAGCCTTCCACAGTATCATGGTAAGGCAAGAAAGGTAGAAAACCAGGTAGAAAACCAGGCCCAAGAAAACGCTGCCAGCAAAACCCCCTCTACTTACTCCCATGTGCCCCGACCGACCATGAACTTCCAGATTCTATATACGGGAAAGCTGTAAGGAAAATATGGGCACAATTTACTAAGAGTGGGATTTCGTCCATGTCTTCCTTGGGAGCAGAAGTACAGGCCAGCTTTCCTGGAGGTTCCTGAGTCCTGCTGGGGCCTTTAAGGAAATTGTTATATTGGTGTGTGAGGCATGAATCCTCGTAGGCTGAGGCTGGGGGCGTATGGGAGTTAATTTGCATACTCCAGACTTTGACTAGCCTTCTCACCCTGAGCTGCAGTTACTGTGTACTGTTAATAGAGTACACCATGCTAATGTTAGGTCAAAATAGGGGTGTATGATCTAGTTAACAGATTAGATTTCCAGTTCTACCTTCTGGGTTTTTTGCTTGCGTGTTTAGGAAGCTGCTACCTGGTATGTTGTGGCTTCTTCAAAAGTGCTTGAAAATTATACATTTAAAGCACAATGTTATAATGAAACCTTAACTTAATAGAACATGACTTAAGCAGTTTCATAAAAGGGAACTGACATGGTATTCTTCCGCCCTCCCCCAAAATGAGTGACTGTGTACATACAGTAGCACAGAGGTAGATTCTGGTTAACGTGCATTCAGCTTTGGGAAAAGAACACTTTGATCCCAGCAGGGCAAGGCATTACAAATATGTGTCTACATCTTAAAAACAGGACATGGCATACCATACCATAACACAGTGTAGCATACCAAAAGTAATTCACTGCAGCACTTCAAAACTGGGCTTGCCATAGGTAAGATAGATCAGTACAGGTACTTAGCAAAACATCTCTCTCACACACACATACGCAAGCACATCTGCTCCAGGCTCACCTCATGCTGCTATTGGGGTGACTGAATTCCAGATGACATGACTGCTCTTTTGTTGGCCGAAGCCCTGGGTCTTCAAAGGCAAGGGACTCCATCCACCCCTCACACCTTCCTTCACTCCGCCCTGGGGCAAATTGCAGTTTCCTTTCATTAAGAGGTGCCATTCCTTGATTAATAGGTGTTATCGCTCTTCGTCAGAGGGGGCTGGAGGGACATTTGGGAGCTTTTTGGTGGGAGAGTGATGGCTCATCCTTTGAAACAATTGGTGGCTTCCATGAATGGAGTTTCTTGTTTCAATTTTATTTTATTCATTCATTTATTTATTTATTTATTTACTTGACCAAATCGTAAGCTTGTGGTTCTGGGAAGAGTGTGCAAGGACCCAGAGCATGTTAATGGATACACGTTGGTCAGACTATTGAGTGTTCCACAGTGTCATGGTGCGCATCAGAACGGTGAAGCTCCACCAAGAAAACACGGGTGGGCAAAGCCCTTCTGCTTACTTCATTAGGGCCCCCAACAATGTTTGGGAGGCGTTGTATGTCAGAAGCCTGAATAATTGTTGTAATCGCAGCTGTTCCTCCTATTACCCAATTTAGTGGGGACTGTTTCTAGGTCTGGGCAAGCCAAGCAAATACAAATAACTTGTGAGCTAATGCTTATAGCATGCTGTCGCACACACCCTCAGACACACACATGCACCCACACATCATATACAGCACAATCAGCAGTCAGCAGGAGTTCAAACGTTGCTCAAATACAGGAAAGGTACAACAGGAGCAGTAGCAGCGAAACCCTAATTCAAACAGATGCCAAGCAGTGAAACCTTGATTCAAACAAATGCCAAGCAGTGAAACCTTGATTCAAACAGATGGCAAGTATAGCAATGAAAGGTTCAGGACAAGCTTCCAACACACGCACAGAATGCATGTATGTGTGTATGGGATTTTAAAAATGCAAACCTAGCTGGGAAACAACCAAGAGTTGTGCATAGAGAATGCAACTAGAGGGTGGCAAGTAAGGGGGTGGGGAGCAGGTCCAATATAGGCAAACATTGTGGAAGCGTCCACTCATGCACACACACAGAACAGGTACAGAATGGGTGGCAGTCGTGCACATTTCACTTAAAGGTGCATAGAACAGGGACAGCACAGGAAACAGTGCAAGCATCCTCAAAGTCAACTCTTCATCCCAGCAAACAACGTAAGGTCTGCTGTCCAAGCCTCGGTCCTCTCCCACCTGGATGGTGTCAATGCCTTCCTGGAAGGCCTTCCAGCAAGCAGCCTAACACCCCAGAGATGTGTTCTAAATGCAGCAGCATGACGCATCAAAGGCCTCTGAAAATGCAACGACATCACCTCTCCCCTGACCAAACTGCAGTGGCTCCCGCTGCAAGCCTGCATCAGCTTCCCATTCTGCTGCACCATCTACAAGGCTGCCGCCCTCAAGCCCCATGGCTACCTCGCTGAGCATCTCCGCATCTCTGGAGGTCTATGATCCACCAGAAGCCTAGATGCAGAATTGAACTCTGCCAGCACAGGACCAAAAGCAGAAGACAGGCTTCTTCTGTCTAAGCCCCCTGATTCTGGAACCTCCTCCCCATCAACACCAGACTTGCCCCCCGTTTCTATATTTCAGTAAGTAGCTCAAGACCCTCTTCTTTAAGGAACAGCTCCTCCTTCACACGTAGGCCCCCTACCCAGCCACTCCCCACTAACCTGAGACTGGGCGATCTGCTCCGCTCTGTTTCTTCCCCTAGTTGATTGAAGATCCCTTGTTGCCAAATTGACCACCCTCCCTCTCCCCTGTTAGCCCCCCTTTCCTTGTATTAATCACTTGTGTTCGGCTTCCCTCAATGTGTGCTTCCCCTATGACATGTAAAGAGCTTTGTTGCTTCCCAATGCTTGGTCTGCACTCAATAAACACTAATAGTAATAATAATATTCATGCTGATAATAATAATAAAAATAAGAATGACAATAATTTAAACAGTGCAATAATGCCAGGGGTTATAAGCTTTATTTATTTATTTATTTATTTATTTATTTATTTATGTATTTCATTTTTGAAGCACCCAAACGCTGAGGCACTAGGGCGCTGTTGCGAAACCAGTTCCATGACACATATTAACGTAAAGCGGCAGTGTATATTGGGTGGTAACGGACTGCCACCCACAAGGACCTTTAACAAGAAAGGTGGGACGTTACCACCGGGTACAGTCTGCCAATCCTGGCATTATTGCCATTAGCACCCGAGGAAACGTCTAGGTGCTAATGTATTTGTTTGTTAAACAAAGAAGCAATTGATGCACTAAAGGTTTCTATTTTTTTTTTGTTTAAATCAACATGGCTGCTATGGAAATTGAGAAGGGAGCTCTAGCCGGAGCCCCTTTTTCGATTCCCATGAGAGCCGGCATGAGATGGGGGCATCACGGGAAAGGGGCATGATCTGCAGAGGCAGGAGGGGGCAATTAAGTCAAAATGTATTTTTTGGATAAATGCTTTGTCTGAAGAGGGATGGCGGGTGGAGTGAGCCTGAGCAGCCAATATCTTGCTTGGAAGGAGGCCTTATACTGCTGGATTCAGCCCGCGTTCTGGGCAACCTGAGTGGCAGGGAACTGGGATCTAAAAACGAGAGGGCGGGCAATTGAGCAGCCAGGGATCTAGAAGCAACCCAGGGGAGCACAGGGGAAGCAGATCGCCCAGTCTCAGGTTAGGTGAGGAGCGGAGGGGGTGTGGACCTGGGTGTGAGAGAAAAATGTCCCTAGTGCAACAAATGTGCTCTGTTAATGGATGTTTGCGCCAGGCCATAGTTTGACCTAGTCCTGAAACGAAAGGTATTAGTACTAGGCCCGTATTAGCACCAGGGCAACGTTTGCCCTGGTGCAGAAAATGCATTAACAGTGCATGTTGTTTGCGCTAGGGAAATGATTGCTCTAGTGCTTATACCAGGACACATGCCACTTGTCACGGTGCGAATGTTTTCGAATATGGCCCTAATGTTATTTGCACTAGGGGAAATATTGTGCCACGTTGCACATGCACCCATGCAAAATGTCTGTAATCTGGCCCCATGCAGTTTCGCGGTGCTGGAAAATCAGTCTAGCAAAGCACTGGTTACCTACAGCACTGGCAGCGAGCCAACAAGATGCACTCCTCACCCACAGCCCAGTAAATCAGCATTGCCAGCTTCCACACACCAAAAGCAGGGGTCCCTCAAATACACAATAAGGGGGCAAGGATGAAGTGGAAATTCGGTGCCCATTCAATAATTGGCCTCTCACTGCCGGGCCGCATTATATGCCTTTTCCAGCCCCCCCCCTCCCCTCCCCCCCCTCTTGCCTTGTTACCATTCCCAGGTCTTAAAGGTCACTTGGACTGGGGACTTGGGGCCCGAGGCATTCGCTGTTGCGCTCACCTGTCCATTCTCCAGACGTTGCAGACTCCCTCGGCTCCCTGCGCCATGTGCCCTGCCGGAAGAAAGAGAGGGCCGGGCCCGATTAGTTACTGTTCCTAATGTGGGGAGCGTGGGCTCGGCGCGCGCCACAGTTAGGGCGCCATTCCCTGAAGAGAGGCCTAGCAGCCCTGCGAGTCAGCGCCGGTCTCGCGCCGCCTCAGAATAACCGGAGTAGACCTGGGCCGGGGAGACCCTGAAAACAATGGCCCCGAAAAGGCCGGGCTGCCGCAGCCCTGAACCGGCGAAGATGGCTCGGGGTGTCTCTAATCGGATTTATGGTCTGGATTAGCCTAGGACGAAGCATTAGCAGAGCAGAGGAGGGGCAGCAGGAAGACGGAAGAGCATGGCAGCTCCTGCAGAAATTGTCCCATTCGTAGCGTTCCCTGGAAGAGAACACCTGCGAGGAACTTCCCCACCTGTCTGTCGTGTGTTTTAGGGATTAAAAGTGCGGCACCCACACCTGCAAAAGTGACCAACGGACCAGCTATGAATGAACCCCCCCCCCCCCATCCCACCAAAGAAAACCTGCACACCAGATCGTGCATTTTCTTCTCAACACAGAATAAATGCATTTGTCAACAGTGATATAGGGTGAACACATTTTTAAATAACATGAAAGCAGTGCTAACATGTTTGAGTGCCTGTTTAGGCGCTACACTTCCGTAGCGGTTTTGGGGAGAGGGGCGGGGGTTGTGCCATGCATTCGCCATACTAATACAAGGACACAATGGAGCTTGGGCTTCGATTGATATTGCAGGCATGGCTGGTTGGTGCAATTAATGAGTGCTAAAGCATGTAACTGAAAGGTTGGTGGTTCGAGGCCACTCAGGGATGGTGTACCTTCAAGTGTTACTGTCAGGAAAATTATACGTGTGTTTATTCCATCACAAAATACCAATATCTTAATTTGTAAAAGGCAGCATTTCTTCTGTGCAAGATTGCGCATTTCTGCCAGGCAGCTATTGAAGACCTACTACCAAAAACCAGGACGACTGGGGTTCCAAATTAAAAATGCTTTTGAGAAAAGGGGACAGAGCACCCAATTCCGGGACAGTCCCTGCAACACCGGGACGTCTGGTCACCCTACATAGCCTCTTCAGTGACGCCTTCGTATGTGCATTTTACCAGAGAAATGCTCACTTCATGTAATTCACCCCATTCTACATTGTTTTTTATAAGTACAGATTGGTAACCGGGGGACTAATGACTTCTTTATACATTTCATTGGTGGATGTATTCATGTATTGAATTTATATGGCACTTTCTCCAAAGCACTGCACATAAATGCAACGGTACAATACAATGAGGTAATTCGCCACTTTTCCTCCAAAAATCAGCACAATTACCGCAGCTGAAGCCAAAAACCCCATGGAGTCCTATGGACCCCAAAAACGGGGACCAGCACCGCCATTACACCACTTGTAATCCCCTGGTAAACCCACAGAACCACGTGCATAAACCAGGAGAAGACCCTAGGACCCCCGTTCCAGTGGTAGCAGCAGAGCTACGCGCCCCATAATCTGGAGGCGGCGTCACTTCGGACCTTGACCATTTCACCCTTCTTGGGGCCCACTGTTTGAAAGCAGAAATCATGCTTTGAGGACTAGACGTGTCCATCGCTGGACTGGCTTACAGGGAACTCTGGCCCAGATTCAGAGGCAGGTGTCTGACCCACGGGCCTCTTTTGTGTGGGTACCCTGGATGTCTGCTCCATTTATATTCCCAGCCAGGCACGCTATTCCCTTCCTTACAGTTCTCACAACCAAACTTCCCTTCGTTTAACTACTTTTCGAACTCTATACACTTACAAATGTGCTATAAAATTAATAATTTGGACCGATTTTTTAAAAAAAAGTATTTTTATTTTTCTTATTTATTTGTGATCCTAGTTGTACTCAGACAACCTTACACGACTACAACTATACTTCCATTAAGAGTATAGGAGCATTACAAAACATCAAAAAACCATACCAGATTGTCAACAGCATAAAAAATGAGCATTTTTCAAACATGTTCTTGTTATGTTACGTTACGTTACGTTATGTTATGTTATGTTATTTTGCATTTGTATAGAGCCTTAGGTATCAATGGTATGATGTCAAGGCGCTGGTAGGTTGAACGCCCTCGGTCTTGTGGCAGAACCTCCCTGGAGAATGGGTGCGTTACTTCTAGTTACAGCGCACGATGCGGCCTTTATACTCTGTTCGTCCGCGGACATTCCTATTATCAGTGCCGTCAAAATAAGAGCAGGGGTTTGCTATAGAATTAGGGAGACTGCCTCGAGGTCACAGACGTCTGGGGGGCCCTAGTGAAGGCATTTCTGCCGTGGTATTCATCTGTGACCCTGATGGTTTCCGTCTCACCACCTGGGATCCAGGTGTTGCTAATTTCCACACGAGATGCTGGGATTGTATTCCCCACTGCACAGGAGCCAGCCTGCCACTGACCCGCATTATTTGGCACCGTAACAGATGGCAATGGGTTCCATTCAGGGTCACTTGAAACTCTAAGTTTCCCCTCTCCTCCCCAGCCCCCCATGACCCTTGCCCCCACCCTTCATCTTCTACTCTGTATGGATTCGAAGTTTGTATTGTCTGATTCTCTGTCTCTTCTTGCCTTTTCGGCAGGGTTAAAGGATGCATGCTGTCGCTTCGTGTGACGTTCTCAGGGTCAAAGGTCATTTAATGCCATTTCCTATGATCCTGTAGAAGGGTAAAGGGAGGCGCAATGTCACCTCCACTTCCCCTGAAGCGTTTGCCACCTGTGCATTTTGAGTGGGTAATGGGGACATTTTCCCAGTCTCCCAAAGGGCGTTCCCTGACAGCATGAACTCATCTGCAAAAGACTATCGCCAGAGGTTGACCTGCGATGTAACATGAGCTCCTGCCTCTAGGCCAGGGGCAGGCCATCTGCACTCTTGAAATGGTTTCAGCCTACATCTCCCATGATTCCTCATCATTGACTGTACTAGCTAGGGCAAGGGGGAGATGTAGGCCAAAACATCTGGACAGCTGCAGGCGGCCAGCCCCCCTGATGTAGGCATATGGTGTCTAGACTCCCTTTATCCTTCTGCCTCTTGTGCAGCCAGGCTATAAGTGTGTGTTAGCCTGTGTTTACAGTTTCTGTGACATCTGGACCAGTCTTGTTTAGGCATTGCAACTTGGGCCTTTTTAAGATTGCTCTTCTAGAAATAAAGGTTGGTATTTCAAGATGGAGGTCTGCAGCAAATGTTAAGCTATGTGGCACATCATAGCACCGTGAATGATATGTCCTTGAGCTAATAGAAAATTAGGCAGACTTATTTTAGAAAGACCACAATAAAGATGATGGTTTAAATGTACCTGAAAGCTAGGGAAAGTGCAGGCCTCGGTTCTAAAGTGTCCTTTTCTCAAATGACAATCGCTTCGCTTTGACTTGTATTAGAATCATTTTGACAGAGGGCTTCTGCATTCCTTTTACGCTTGAAGTAAAGGCAGTACTCTACATACAAGCTTAGAACGCATCCGTCTTACCTTTGCTGAACGGCTTTCGTTGGCTGGAGATCACCAGGTGCGAAAAAGCAGTAGAGCCCTGGTGAAAAATGTTAGTGCAGTCCAACCCTCTCTGTCACAGCACCCTCTGCTGGCGAGGACAGCTCTTGCCCCACCAGGTGAGGGCCCACTGACGTGAAAGGGTGCCCTCGAATGAGAAACCGGATCTTTAAAAGAGGAACGGCGAAAACAAGCTGGGTGTGATTATGTTGTATAACAACAAAGGGTGTCCATTTTTATCTTCTGCGCCAAACAGGGAAAGAAGGTCCTCCTGCTTGAGTTGTGCTGCTTGCGATGTTCTGCGGGGAGCTATCAGTTTGCCTGGGAATCCTTGCCCGGCTTGGCTCTGCTCCTCTGGTGGCGACCAGGCTACTTGTGGTGGTCTTCAATGAAGCAAAGGGTGCCGGAGAAGGCTTTCCGGGCTGTCCTGAAGCGGGGCCCCTGAGGCTTAGGGTGTTCTGTAGGGGAGGCGGCAACTGTCTGGAACCTTGCCTGGTGCTCGTCCTGTGTGGACCAGCTCTCTGGAGATGTTGGGCAGGGGAAGGACAGCCGCCTGAGGAACCTTGCCTTACTCTTCTCCTGTTGGGGGATCAGGGGACAGCTACACCTCGCGTGCTGCCTGCAGCACTGACACTCTCTGTTTCTTCTCAGAACTCCAAGAACACGCCAGGATTCCAGGGGCACAATAGTTTCTCTGGTGACCAGCTGGGCATGGAACGCCTTCTGTGATGTCGCCATAGAAGGCTTCTTTCAAAGGTGGAATGGGTGTGAGTTCCTATGTATAGCCAGCGAGAAGGCAAGGTTCAAACTTGCCCTACCATGGGAACCAATGGTGGCCAATGTGGGCATTCTTCCTGGAATTGTTGCACTGCACTGTGGGTAGAATTTAGTTCGAAATGGATTTGTTTGAAATCCTGCAAATTGGTTGAAAATTGGAACGTTGCAAAGGAACACCCAAACATTTTCTTTCTCGGTGAAGAAAGACAGGATGCTGATAGGTGCTGTGCCTTGAATCTGTTAGAAACAACTTGGCCTGCGTAGTATAGGGTTGGAGTTAGAAGAGATTGATCCCCCCCACCCAGAATATTGCTGGGAGAAGATCAGCTATGTGCTGCATTGTTTTCAAGCTAAAGATTTGTAATAATAAAACGTGTGAAGCATGTGACTTGTGCAAGACCCCGGGCACGAGGCACACTACAGCACCAGATTATCGAATGCAGGGCCATGAAGGAGGTGAGACTTAAGCATTTTCTAAGGTTTGTGCAAAATGACCAATGGTTACAAATGGAGGAGTTTTACAAAAGAGTGGTGGGGGACCAGGAGGTGGGCTTAATCATCGCTGGATTGAAATTCCGAGGGGCAGTGGGCACGGTGCCTATGAAAGATAGAATTGCATGAGGCTTGTGACACTATCACAACGATTGGCTGGCTCCCACCTTTAAGTGCTGTCCTCATCATTGATTTCTTTTTATCTGTATTTGTGGATGCTGTGTGTTTATTGATCGCCTTTTTGGAGTCTATTGATTTGAGGGCGTATAACGCCTATGAAGTCTTTCGTCTTTTACATGTCTCTTAAGTTGAATTGTGAATTAATTATAAATACATTATTAACCAATTTAATAATGTTTGATATGTTTTATGTAAGGCCAACTTGTTTTGTCAATTCATAATAAAATTACAAAAAATAATAATAAAAAAGTGCACGATTCTTTAAACTTCCTTTCCCCAACAAACCAATTGAAACAAAAGTCAGAGTAATGACTTGCTTCTAAGAAAGGGATCTAGTTCCCCAGCCACGTGATCTGTCCTTGGTGCAAGGATCCACTCACAAACCCACGGGACGGACTCTGGGCACATTTTATGGAAACGTGGATTATGCTGCGCGTTTTCACAGGCTGCTGGCTGTTGGATTAAGCACTGGGTGCGGGCCAAACTGATATTCTTTGGAATATAGAGAGGGGCACAATATACTTTCTGCCTCATCACGAGTTTGGCGGTAACGCTTAAATGCAGCGTTAACGCTATTACCGCCGCATATAAGGGTTCACCAAATCACGGGTTTGGCAGGATTTACCCCCAGCTCTGAGCTGGGGGCAAATCTGCAGCGATTTTGCCGGTTTTTGGGACTATTGCTGCTGCACTAATACCACCGGCGGTAGTAGCGCCGAAAATTCCCCATTGGGCCCAATGGGGATTGGGTATTCCTGAATGGGCCCAATGGGGAATGGGTACTTACCATTCCGCCAAACCCGTGATCCGGCGCTAATAGCGCCGGGGGTTTGGCAGTAACGCTAATAGCCCCGGCAGTAATACCACCGGGGATACCGCTCAACTCGTGATGAGGCCCATTATTTCGGGACCATGGTCCCACAGAGTTGGCCACCCTGGTCCATTTTTGATGCATGTCTCTGAACACTGGCACCAAGAAAGGAAAGGTAAAATGTGTATTTTTAGCCTACGAACACCTGGGTTTGGCCGCTGCCCTGTGGTACATGCATCAGTCTCCAAGCATAACCTGCAGAGAATAGTAAAATAATCTGATTTTGTCCATATGAGGTGAGTAACTAGAGTTTGTTCTGAGCCCATACAGGAAGGCACAGTTCTACACACACACACACATACACATAATGGAATAGCCCAAGCGATACTATGCTTTAAGTTTTTGGCTCCTGGGTGGTCTTTTAATGGCACCTGGAGAAAGCAAAGGCTGCAGTATTGTGATGTATGGGAGTGTTAGGCAAGATTGTATGCAGTACCCTGTGGGAGACTGCACCAGCCTTGTCCTCGTGGCAATAGTTAACCAAGCCTTTGGTATAAGCATGTACTACACAAGTTGGTAGAGTGACTGAGCAGTCAGACTTATCCCAAGAGGGGTCAATGTGAGCTGTAGGGTTGCAACATAGAGATTGACAGTGACAAGTATCCAAATAAACACTTACACTCAAGGTTTCTTGATTAAACAATGATTTATTAATTTAACAGTCATTTTGAAATAGCCTTCTTTAGAAGGGAGCAAATATGTAACACTTAAAATATGCTTCAAAAGTACACACTCTCAGTTTCAAAAAATCACTAGATACCCATTTGGGATGGCACACAGACACTTCCGACATCCTGAGGTGACTTAAATTACCAGGACACTGGACATTACTATATCACTGGTACATTTAGAGCAATACTGAGTTTGGTGTCAAAAAGAAATTGTTAAGGGAGAAAACAATGGTTAACAAGTTTCTCAAACATGTAAGCACTTTTAAACCCCCCAATGCAATGTAGATTAACCCTTTCCCAGCTACACAAGTAAAGAATGTGTGACTTTTTGGAGGGACCGATTGTGATGCTGGAAATGCATCGGAGGGACAGGGCCTCCGTATCCTTGTCCTTTACTGCTTTTTATCGTGTGTTCTGTCATGTTTTCCGCGCAGGAGTTCATTTGAGACTCCTGGCGGTGCAGCTCTCTTTTGGTTTGGTGAACGGATCCGTGGGATACGCTTATGGCACACATGGGTGGGGGTACAACCCTGTGCCCCTAGTGTATGTTTTTGGGCACCTGTGGGTGGCCCGCAGAGCAGGGTATGGGCTTGTGGCAGCTCCATGCTGAATTTGACAGGTGCGCGGAGTATCCTCCATTTTGGGATACCCCGGCCCTGCCATTGGAATCAGTTGATTCCTGATGGAAAACAAAATGGCCCCTGCGGCCTCTTGCTTTCTATTACCTATTACCTTGTTTTCCCAAAGTCCTGGGAAGCCCTGACTCTGTCCCTTCCCCCTGACTGGCTGTTGGGTGGAAGTGCCATATATCGTGTTGTTGTGAAGGCCCGGCCAGACTAGCTGGAGCCTTCCCGGTGATGTATGTTGTGGGTACCTCCTGTGGGTGGGACCTGGGTGAATGGAGTGTGTGACCAATATGCACTTCTTGTTGTGGTTGTCTGGTTTCTGGCATGAGAGACAAAGACTGAGACAGCCCTGCCCGAAACTGGCCTGAATGCAGTGTGTAGTGTTGAATGGCTGGGTACTTGTCCCAATCCACATTCCTTGTTGTGAGTGTCTGAGAGGGAGGAGGATGACCTGAATGCATTGCGTGTCTGATTGGCTGACTGACTGCATGAATGCCCTTCTGGATGATTGGCTGCTGAGTGTGACCTAGCAGTGTGGATGAGAGACCGAATAGTATATCTGGGGACCTCTCACCACTGGAAATTGTTCAGAAGCTGAAGTCCACTATGACGAGTAACTGGAGTAACTGAAGCTTGACCTTGAAGCCCCGCTGGACGAGAAGTGCTGTTGCTCTCCTTCACAATCTGAAAGCTGCTGTGTCTCCTAGGACTGACCCAGAGAGGACCTGGTAAGGCACCCTCTTCCCGAACTACGAGGGACCATCGTGCACCAGCTGATCTTTGCCAAAGCTCCCTGGTAGACAGACCTACAGACAGACCTACAACAGGCTGCCGACCCGAGACGGGGACTGCCGCGGAATCCCAAAGGGAAGCACCTGGACTGTTGTCCGCCACTGTTGACGACCGCCGTCGCCGACCGGAGCCGCTGTGCTCCCGTTTGCCTAAGAACTTCATTTGATCATCGGACGCTCTCGTCTGCATCGTCGCCCGCTTTATCCCGCTGGAGAAGGCCCGACCGTCGATGCGCCGAGGAGCATCCGCCGGTGGGTTTCCCGCCACCTAAAGACCACAGAGACGCCGACGACTCAATGCCCTTGCTGGGCCACAGTTCTTCATCCTCTCTTTGCGGTCCAGAACTATCGTCACCGAGGTGCCCCGCACGCCTCTTCCTTGCAGGACGCCAACGCTCCGTCGTCGACGAGCACCGCTAGGAACGAAGCTGCCACTTCACTGCCATAGTTCAACCTGTTCTCCGTCAGACGTTCGACAACCCGTGACTCCTGCCTTAAAGGGAGGGCACTCAAGAAGGGCCGTTGATTCCCCGACACAGAACGCCGAGTTCCTCGACGCCTCTCGACGATCCGTGCTCCTGCTTTAAAGGGAGTCACTCAAGAAGGATCGGTCGACGCATCTTCGGAGAACTCTACTCCATCAGGTACATTGGGGGGGGAACCTTAATAGGAGGAAATAAGACTATTGAACAATATATGGACTGGGCTTGTGCTATATATCTTTATTTACAGGTTACCCAGGTGGGGGGATCTCCACACAGAACTGTGCCTAAGGGTAGGGGTCAGAATTCTGCCTATTGGTTCAACCATCTTGCGTTCCTTCCTATCTCTATTGCTGGTTTCCACGTTATTGATCTGTGTGACATTTTAACCGTGCAGTTAATGCACTTTAATGAGATTTGATAACATTGGTGGTACCACTTTAGAATTGTATATATTTAACATTGTTGATTTCCGAGTACAAAGTGCGTTATTGTGATCGTGTACATACCTTCGAATATTAATTATATAAAGACTGTGTTTTCAGTAATACAGTGTGTGGACATTCCTTTGTGGGGGTTCGGGGACTACACTGTACTTAAGAACCAGCCTGCATCACCTCCTGAGAAGCTAGGCCTTGATTACTCGACTACGTTACCAATAATAGAGAATCTTGGCTGGGGTCCTCTGTGCCTCTCCTCTACCATATAGAGAGCGGAAGTACAGACACCCCCTACCAGTCTTTACACTGGTGGCAGCGGTGGGATGCTTATGGTTTTAAGAATCAGTGTATAACCGTGCCACTTACAAAATATATGCACTTTATTAAATTAAGGTTTGGTTGTGTACAAAATAACTGCATTACAAGCAATGGAGTCTATTGCAAATGGTAAATTGACTAGGATGAGCTTAGAGGCTCTCCAGAGTGCTTGTGAAGCCAGGGAATTAGACTTTGTGGATACGTCTAGGGCTGAGCTGATAGCCGCCCTGGTGGACTACCAGACTGATGGTGAAACTCTTGATGAGGGGGGAATGCAACCAATGAGGACTCCGCCCCTGGGGTTTCTACTGAATCTGTTTCTGGGAATGCCACCATTCCTGCTGCCTCTATTCCGAACCCCAGCAATTCCTTGGAGCTTGAGTTATTAAGGATGAAATTGGCCTTTGAATATTGCAAGTTGGAAATAGATGCTGAGCTTAAGAAAGAGGAGTTGGCTCAACAAGTGGAGCTCAAGAATAGGGACCTTGATCTCAAAGACAAGGACACTGAATGTCAGAGAATCCAGCTAGAGAAAGCTAGATTGGAGACTTCAGCGAAACCAGTTGAGAGTGGCAGGTCCCCAGCCACCAAGTTTATGAAAGATTTGGTTGCTGTGTTTGTGGAGGGTTCTGATATCCTCCAATGGATTGAAGCATTTGAAATGGCTTGTGCAATTCATGATGTTGACAAAAGAGATTGGGCTAAGTGTTTGCTAAGCAGAGTGCCTCAGACTGGGTATGACTGTATTCTGAAGCTGAGTGTGGAAGAAAGGGGTCAGTATGAGTGTATGAAATCTGATTTGATTGCCAAGTTTGGCAAGACGCCTACCCAATACCTTAAAAGGTTCATGGATTTTAAGAAAAGAGAGAATGTGTCTTGGGTTGACTGGGTGAGTGCTGCGCACATGAATATGATGGGGTGGATCGATGGTTACAAGGTGAAAACATTTGTTGAATTTTCCCACCTGTTGTTTTTTGAGCATTTTTCTGAAGCCTGTTCACCGGAGCTGCGTCAGTACGACCAGAACATTTTGGATCCCTTTAAGCTGGCTAGGCTGGCTGACAAGTGGGTCTCCCACCGGTTGTCCCCTAAGGACTCCAGTGGGAAGGACAAGGACAAAGAAAAGGGGGCCTCTCAGAAAGCTGAGGAGTCCCAAAAGCAGTCACAGTCGAATAAACCTAAACCCTCCTCTCCTAAGACCCAAAAATCTAGTGGGGATAAGTCATCTGTGGGTGGGAATAAGAGTAGTGGTCCACCTGCTGCAAAGCAGGCTCCCAGTGGTTCCAGTACCGTACCCCGCACTCCCGGCACTTGTTGGGACTGTGGGGCCCTGGATCACAAGAGGGGTGACTCCAAGTGTAAAGGTAAGGCACTTGGAGTACAGGCTGTCAGCCTGACCTACCCTTACCCCATGTCTGAGGCGGAGGCCACTGTCCTCCCCTCCTCTACAGGGATCACATTTGGTGCTCCTGTAGAGATTTCCTTAGTGTCCGTTGGGGCCTGGGACCAGTACACGGAAGTACTGGCGACTATCCCACAGAACACCCGTAGATTTTTGAGAAGTGTCCTCCTGAATGGCCAGCCTTCCACTGGTTTGAGAGACACTGGGGCAAGCATGACAGTGGTGGACAGGACCCTGCTCAAGCCAGAGGACTATGTAGGTGCTCTTCTGAGAACCACTAGGTTAGCTGATGGGCCTCCCAAATTATCGCCTGTAGCCCGAGTCACACTCGTAATTGGAGACAAGACAGCAAAGCTTCCTGTCCTAGTTCAGGACAATGTCCCTGCTAACATTCTGTTAGGTAACGATCTAGTAGAGTTGGGATTGATCGCGGATGGTCTTCCCATGACTGTGGCTGCGGTCACTAGGTCACAGGTGACCCCGGGTCTGGCTGTGAGTCAGGTACCCGAGCCAAAGGCGCGGCCTAAGGCAAGACGAAGGAAGAGCAAGAAGGCCACCTCTGTGGAGGGAGCTCCTTCTCTTCCTGCTGTTCCTACAGCACCCATTGGGATCCATGCTCCGGATGGGCTCGGTCCAGTGGTAAACCCCGTCTCAACTCCTGTGGGAGAAGAGCCAGAAGACTCTCCTGTGGGAGAGGTTCTCAACCCGGAGGATCATCCCGATCTTCAATGCTTGTTAGCTGAAGGGGGACCCTCCCGGGCAGACTTCTGTAAAGGACAGAGAGAGTGTCACTCTCTCGAGGGTCTGAGGAAACAGGCACTGTCCCAGGCACAAGGAGAAGTGCCTAGGACATTCCTGATTTATTGGGAGGGTGAGCTCCTTGTTAGTGAGCCCACTAAGCCTGAACCTGGTGCCCTCAAGAGGTTGGTGGTACCCCAGGTATACAGGCCCTTCCTACTGCAGTTGGCGCATGAGGTGCCCTTGGCTGGTCATCTTGGTACCAAGAAGACTAAGCAGAGGCTCTCTGCCCATTTCTACTGACCTCGGATGGGAGTAGAAGTGGAGTCCCACTGCAGGACCTGCCCAACTTGTCAGTTGTCTTTCAAGACTGGAGGCAGTGTCATTGCCCCACTGCAGCCATTGCCAGTGGTTGGCACACCATTTGAGAGGGTGGGCATCGACATTGTCGGTCCCCTTGTCCCTCCCACGTCAGGTGGACATCGGTTCATCCTGGTTTTGGTAGATCATGCCACCAGGTACCCTGAGGCTATACCCCTTCGGACTGTAACCGCCAAGGTGGTTGCCAGGGCTCTCCTGGGCATTTTCACCCGTGTTGGATTCCCCAAGGAGGTTGTCTCTGACAGAGGATCCAACTTCATGTCTAGTTACATGAAGACCATGTGGAAAGAGTGCGGAGTAACCTACAAGTTCTCCACCTCTTACCACCCCCAGACCAATGGTCTGGTTGAGAGATTTAATAAAACTCTCAAGGGCATGATAGGTGCTTTGGAAGAGCCCCTAAGGAGGAAATGGGATCTCCTCCTGCCATGCCTGCTGTTTGCTTACAGAGAGGTACCTCAAGAGGGTGTTGGTTTCAGCCCCTTTGAGTTACTCTTTGGACATCCCGTGAGGGGGCCCCTTGCCTTGATCAGAGAAGGTTTGGAAGCCACCCCTCCAGGTCCCGCCAAGCAAGTGGGGGACTATGTGTTAGGCCTCAGACGAAGGATGACACAGATGATGGGTCAAGCAACAGCAAATATCAAGGCCAGCCAGGAATTGAACAAATACTGGCATGATCTTAAAGCATCGCAAGTGGATTGGACTCTGGGACAGGAGGTCCTCATTATGGAACCTACCAAGCCTCGAGCATTGGCAGATAAATGGACTGGACCCTTCAGGATAATCTCCAAGATGGGCGAGGTCAATTATCTGGTTGACATGGGAATCCCAGGGGTAGCCCCTCAGGTATTCCATGTTAATAGGCTCAAGGCTTTCCACAGGCGAGCCGAAGTCTCATGTCTCTTGCTGGCTTCAGAGCAAAAAGAGGATGAGAGTGAGCCCCTTCCTGATTTGCTGCATAGCAACCCTCAGGATGGCTCAGTGGAGGGACTGCATCTCTCTCCAGATTTGACAACAGAGCAGCAGAGGGCCTTCAGGACTTTGCTCCAGCAGTATGCCTCTCTGTTTTCGCTGACACCAGGCCTTACACGGTGGTGTAAGCACGAGATTGACACTGGTGACAGCGTGCCTGTCAAAAGCAGGAGCTACCGTATGTCAGATACTGTTAAGAACCACATCCAGGCTGAGGTTGCCAAGATGTTGGATCTGGGTGTTATTGAACCCTCAACCAGTCCCTGGTCCAGTCCCGTGGTCCTTGTCCCCATGGCAAGTTCCCAGGCAGGTACCGAGGATTGGAGGTTCTGTGTGGACTACCGAGGAGTCAATGCCGTCACCAAAAATGACGCGCACCCATTGCCCAGGGCTGATGAGCTCGTGGACACCATAGGTGCTGCCAAATTTGTGAGCACCTTTGACCTCACCTCAGGCTATTGGCAAATAGCTCTGACGGACCATGCCAAGGAAAAGACGGCATTCTCAACACCAGAGGGACTCTACCAGTTTAGGGTCATGCCTTTTGGGTTGAAGAATGCCCCTGCCACCTTTCAGAAATTGGTCAATCATGCTCTCAGTGGGCTGGAAGCCCTTTGTCTGGTCTATCTAGACGACATTGCCGTCTACAGTTCCACTTGGGAAGAGCACTTAACACATCTGGGTAGGGTGTTGAAGGCCTTGAAAATGGCTAACCTCACTATCAAGGCCACCAAGTGCCAGATAGCTCAGGGGAAAGTCACGTATCTTGGTCATGAGGTAGGAGGGGGTCAAATCCAACCTCTCCCGAGTAAGGTACAGGATGTACAGGACTGGGAGACTTCCACCACTCAAACCCAGGTGAGAGCCTTTTTGGGCCTCACTGGGTATTATCGCAATTTCATGGCGGACTATGGAACCATAGCTGCACCACTGACAGCTCTGACTTCACCCAAACAACCTAGGAAGGTTAATTGGACTGAAGACTGTCAGAGGGCCTTTGATGGCTTGAAAGAAAGTCTGTGTAGGGCACCTGTGTTGTGTGCGCCTGACTACAGCCGACCCTTTATCGTCCAGACGGATGCCTGCGACACCGGAATTGGAGCTGTCTTGTCCCAGTTAGATGAGAAAGGGAGGGAACATCCTATCATCTTCATCACTAGACAACTCAAGGGTAGAGAACTTAGGTGGGCTACTGTTCAGAAGGAATGTTTCAGTATAGTTTGGAGCCTTAGGCGTTTTAGGCCCTACCTTACGGGATCTACCTTCAAGGTCCAAACAGTACATAAGCCCCTGAAGTGGCTTATGCAGATGAAGGGTGAGAATCCGAAACTGCTCCGGTGGTCCATTAGCCTGCAAGGGCTAGACTTTACCATAGAACACAGACCAGGGAAGAGTCACGATAATGCAGATGGCCTTTCAGGAAGGTATGTTGACCGTCTGGATGAGGGTGTCTATCCCGTGGGAGATTAGGCACCCTCCACCTCAGTCTGGGGGGGGCGACTGTGATGCTGGAAATGCATCGGAGGGACAGGGCCTCCGTATCCTTGTCCTTTACTGCTTTTTATTGTGTGTTCTGTCGTGTTTTCCGCGCAGGAGTTCATGTGAGACTCCTGGCGGTGCAGCTCTCTCTCTTTTGGTTTGGTGAATGGACCCCTGGGATACCCTTATGGCACCCATGGGTGGGGGTACAACCCTGTGCCCCTAGTGTATGTTTTTGGGCACCTGTGGGTGGCCCGCAGAGCAGGGTATGGGCTGGTGGCAGCTCCATGCTGAATTTGACAGGTGCGCGGAGTATCCTCCATTTTGGGATACCCCAGCCCTGCCATTGGAATCAGTTGATTCCTGATGGAAAACAAAATGACCCCTGCGGCATCTTGCTTTCTATTACCTATTACCTTGTTTTCCCAAAGTCCTGGGAAGACCTGACTCTATCCCTTCCCCCTGACTGGCTGTTGGGTGGAAGTGCCATATATGGTGTTGTTGTGAAGGCTCCGCCAGGCTAGCTGGAGCCTTCCCGGTGATGTATGTTGTGGGTACCTCCTGTGGGTGGGACCTGGGTGAATGGAGTGTGTGACCAATATGCACTTCTTGTTGTGGTTGTCTGGTTTCTGGCATGAGAGACAAAGACTGAGACAGCCCTGCCCGAAACTGGCCTGAATACAGTGTGTAGTGTTGAATGGCTGGGTACTTGTCCCAATCCACATTCCTTGTTGTGAGTGTCTGAGAGGGAGGAGGATGGCCTGAATGCACTGCGTGTCTGATTGGCTGACTGACTGCATGAATGCCCTTCTGGATGATTGGCTGCTGAGTGTGACCTAGCAGTGTGGATGAGAGACCGAATAGTATATCTGGGGACCTCTCACCACTGGAAATTGTTCAGAAGCTGAAGTCCACTACGACGAGTAACTGGAGTAACTGAAGCTTGACCTTGAAGCCCCGCTGGACGAGAAGAAGTGCTGTTGCTCTCCTTCACAATTTGAAAGCTGCTGTGTCTCCAAGGACTGACCCAGAGAGGACCTGGTAAGGCGCCCTCTCCCCGAGCTATGAGGGACCATTGTGCACCAGCTGATCTTTGCCAAAGCTCCCTGGTAGACAGACCTACGACAGGCTGCCGACCCGAGACGGGGACTGCCACGGAATCCCAAAGGGAAGCACCCAGACTGTTGTCCGCCACTGTCGACGACCGCCGTCGCCGACCGGAGCCGCCGTGCTCCCGTTTGCCTAAGAACTTCATTTGATCATCGGACGCTCTTGTCTGCATCGTCGCCCCCCGCTTTATCCCGCTGGAGAAGGCCCGACCGTTGACGCGCCGAGGAGCATCCGCCAATGGGTTTCCCGCCACCTAAAGACCACAGAGATGCCGACGACTCGACGCCCTTGCTGGGCCACAGTTCTTCATCCTCTCTTTGCGGTCCAGAACTATCGTCACCGAGGTGCCCCGCATGCCTCTTCCTTGCAGGACACCAACGCTTCGTCGTCGACGAGTACTGCTAGGAACGAAGCTGCAACTTCACCGCTGTATTTCAACCTGTTCTCCGTCGGACGTTCGACAACCCGTGACTCCTGTTCCTTGACACCTCTCGACGATCCGTGGCTCCTGCTTTAAAGGGAGTCACTCAAGAAGGATCGGTCGACGCATCTTCGGAGAACTCTACTCCACCAGGTACATTGGGGGGGTAAAACCTTAATAGGAGGAAATAAGACTATTGAACAATATATGGACTGGGCTTGTGCTATATATCTTTATTTACAGGTTGCCCAGGTGGGGGGATCTTCACACAGATCTGTGCCTAAGGGTAGGGGTCAGAATTCTGCCTATTGTTTCAACCATCTTGCGTTCCTACCTATCTCTATTGCTGGTTTCCTCGTTATTGATCTGCGTGACATTTTAACCGTACAGTTGATGCACTTTAATGAGATTTGATAACATTGGTTGTACCACTTTAGAATTGTATATATTTATCATTGTTGATTTCCGAGTACAAAGTGCGTTATTGTGATCGTGTACATACCTTCGAATATTAATTGTATAAAGACTGTGTTTTCAGTAATACAGTGTGTGGACATTCCTTTGTGGGGGTTCGGGGACTACACCGTACTTAAGAACCAGCCTGCATCACCTCCAAAGACAATTGAGCAAAGTCTATGGGAGCTGAAGTTCTTCTTGAAGGTAAGTAAAAAGTTTTGCACAATGTTATAGAGATTTTTTGTAGAAAAATAAATCACTGTTGGGCCACAAGCTGGGAGTCTTGTGAAAGGCAGAGCTGCAAGCAACTCTACAAAAGGCAGTAAATGCAAGCCTCAACTGAGGACAAGCAAACTACATAGCAAGAGGTAAGTACCCTTTAGTTCACAGTACCTCAGGTCTGAAGAAATTGGTTCCAGCTGGCTTCTGTTCAAGGTGTATTATGGCGGATCCTGTTCCTGGGCCTCAGTCGTGGGGACAAGAGGGAGGACGTCTGGGGACTCCTGCACTATGTTTTGAAGGTCAGCGGCAGCAATGGGCAAACTTCAGATCAGCGGCACTTTGCTGTTTCAGCTTCTCGCGAATAGCACCACTGCGGTTCTCGGATACCTTATGGGCTTTCCTCGCATCTAGGGTCCAGCACTCTGTTGAGGTGGCTCAGGCTTGGTCAGTCCTGCTTCATGGGAGTCCGGAGGATTTTCCTGTAGCTCGGGTCCGACTTAAAAACGATACACTCGATTCTGGTGTTCCTCTCCCTGGCAATCGGGAGCCAGTTCTGAGAGGATTTCCAGATGAGTTTGTCTTGGGGTCGATTGGTCCCACCAACCCAAGGGGAGAAGTCATCCTTTGCAGGGCTTCTCTAGTCAAGGTGAATTCGGAGCTTCAGCACTGCAGCAGGGCTTCACCGGGCAAACCAACGGTCCAGGAGTTGCAGCAAGTGTCTCTTCCAAGCTCTTCTTCAGATTCCTCTGTCCAGTGGTCGACTCTGCCTTCTGTCCAAAAGACCTCGCCTTTTATGCAGATTTCTCCCATCCATTCGCAGCCTAGCTGTCACTCACACAGCAGGGTGCAGCCAATCACCTTTGGGTGCATCCCTGTAACCAAGGGGATTAAGCACAGGGAGTTTCGGGCACCTCCCTCACTTCCTGCCCAGCCAGACACACTGGAGACAGAGGCGGGCTTCAGCCCTGAACCCCACCAAAGACAAAACGAACAAAGGGACCAAACCTGGTTTGGCACCAGAGTAAATCTCAAGAAGGACCATCCAACAAGAAATGGCGAAAAAAGAAGACCAGGGCCATTTTGACAAAATGGGCACCCATGGGTGCTTTACTGCAGCTGCAATTATAGCCCGCGGTAGAAACACACAACTGTAGGAAAAAGTGAACCACTGCCACCAGCCATTAATTGTAGAAAGGGTGACAAAAAAAATGTTACATGAGAAACCTCAGAAAGGGGATACTATGTGACCCCTCCAGCACCCTATTGTAAGATAGTGTGTGCTGGGTCTAGAAAGTTACAAATGTAAGTAAAGTCAATTTCACTTCACTGTTCTTGGAAACAGTAGTTTAACCAAGAGAAGGCATTTAAACCTTTGAAAATCGGCAAGACGTCCCTGGGCCACTGCACTGAAGATGCTGTGTGTCCCAATGTAAAATGATGATGCCTATGCAGTTTGTCAGATTCAAAAACCAACAGAAACACAGTGTTCAAATCAAACCAAAACACCTGGTTGAGAGAGAAAAAGGGCTCACTCACTCCAAGGTTAAAATTAAAAAGTCGCAAAGTCTAGCAAAAGAGCTGGGGGTACGTAAGGGGGGAGGAATTAAACACTAAAATGAAAATTGTCTGTAAAAGGGAGGTTTCATGCCAGGAACACTGCACCTATTGTTTTTTTTTTTTTTTTTCATTTTCATAATTTTTTATTATTCAAGATGCAGATATTATTACATATGTTAGCACATTACAGACTTTGAGTATATCTGGTAAACATAGAGAATGAACAGAGATAATAATTTTCAGCAAGAAATGGTATAACCGTATAGAAGATATATAAAATTAGATGCATTAAATTGAACAAGATGGAGTAGCAATTGTAGAAAGTGCTGATTAAACCTGGATTAATATAATACATATCTGTAATGAGTAATTGATATGGAGGTATGAGTAGAGAGATGGGGGGACAAGACAGGGTAACAGACAGCTGACATACTAGATACAGAAGGGAGCGAGGTGGAGGGGGGGAAAATGGGTATAACAGATTTATTACATAAAGCTGATTCTTTTCTTACATTGATAATTAAAAACAAGCATTTTTATATAAGTATAATCATTCAATTAGTAACGTAAGCATGAGAGTGTATATTCAGGAGCCATGAGCAGTTGCATTGAAACAGTTGAGATAACATGTGAAATGGTGCCATTTAGCGTTGTATTTAGGGATTGTATTGAGATTTTTTGCCATGCACATTTCCAATTTATGAGTTTGACATAAAGCATTCCACCATGCTCTGGTAGAGAGCGATCGAAAGTCTTTCCAGTTTGCAGTAATACATTTTAATGCTATGCATATGAGTAGGTCGTATAATCTTGCAGAATCCGGTGGAATTTGCGTTGTGATGGCTACGCTTCCTAAGAATATACTTAAAGGAGAAAATGGAACATATACAGAGAAGATGCGCTGAATACATTTCCAGATATCGTACCAGAATTTGACAATATATGAACATTCAAAGAACATATGCATATAAGTGGCAGGAGAAAGGCCACATGACCAACATTTAGCGTCGTAGTTCGGGTTAGTCTTCGCTAATTTATCCGGAGTAATGTATCCCGAATCTGCAGATATCCCTATATGGTGTACAATAGAGAAACATATAGTTCATCCACACGATATTACTGACCATATATACATATTTAAGTATTCTCCTAAGAACATTTCGGAACCTATTAAAGCATCCGTTTCAGCGCTACAATCCTTTCTCTTCCCCCATACTAAAAATCCCAATAAACATCTATCCCCTTTAATATGGCATAATAAAAATATTGTCATAAATAAAAAGATCCTCAATCGTAAAGCATGGATTGGAAAGGGAATTAGATTCATCCAACACATTATAGATGGTCCTTCTATTCTCTCCTTCCAACAATTCTCTACCTTATTCACCATACCCAAGACTGACTTTCAGTTTTACAATAAGTTAATCAACTCCTGCCTTGATGCACTAGATCATTTCTCCTATGAGATTCTTTCCCCAGACGCCCTCAGACTACTACAGCTAACCATGACAGGTGAGGTCAGAGCCTCAAAAATATACAATATGCTAACCTCAACATTTAATATCTGTCCTATTCGTCTCAAATGGGAATTTGACCTAGGATATAAGTTTGAGGACCACATATGGCACCGCTTGTTTTCTAAAATCAAACAAGTATCAGTCTCAGCTAACATTACACAACACTACTATTTCTTTATGCACCTATTGTTTATTGATATGCCTTTTGTTGGGGTGAGTGACGCGAGGATTGGAGCCACAAGCAGAAGGAGACTGGAGCTGGCAGGTAAGTTACTGCATTTTATTTAACTCACAGGATCGAAGAACCACGCCAGATTGCTGACGTCCTCCCTGCTCACCACGCCAACCACCACTCGTCTCCCTGCGCCGCGCCATCTGGCTGGGGCAAGGGTTTCATAACGCGCACCGGCACCAGGTGGGGAAACACACAGCTGACAGCTCTCTGCTATACTCCTTCCCACCCCCTTATCCAAACCAACCCAAACCAACGTCCTTGAACTTTGCTGGGGCTCGACGTATGCGATGTGATGCCTCTGGCATCTTTTCTTCTGCTGACTTGGACAGTTCCTTTCCTTCTCCTTGTCTTGTATTCCGTGCTTGATCTTGGCCTGTATCACTTGGTTTTGGTAACCCAGGTGGAGATTCCACTCTCCCTTCATCCCACACCCTTTTCGGTTTCGGTAACCTTTTTGCCTTGACTCCCTCCTCTCGCTGTTCCCTGTTGCGGTTCATTCATGCATGACCTTAAATTCTCTCCTGCTTTGCTTCGAATGGCCCCAAAAGGTATTTTTCCCAATGATCTAGCTCTCATTGCTCTTCTTTCCCTGTCCACTTCCTATTCATTTCAGCAGTTGCCTCGGGCTCCATTCAGGGACATCATTTAGGGGTCACCATAGGTCGCTAGTGCGACCTCTGAGGTCTCCCTTGCGACCTCTGTGGTCTCCCTTGCGACCTCTTTTTTTTCTTTTTTTTTCTGTAATGCAAGCTCCTGGGCTGTGGCTCTTTACTTCTGCAGTGGCTGGCTCTCTTGTTCAGGCCCCTTATAAAAAAGAAGAAAAATAAGAACAGGAGTGCCACAAGTTTAACACTTTCAGCAATTTACCTAAATAAGAAAGAATAGGAATACCAAATAATGTGTCTTTCTGGAATTCTATAGAATAATTGCTAGACTCATTAAGAGTCTATTTCAGGCACACTTCAGGGGGTGAGTCACTGATTTAGTCTGTTCATAAACCCCTCAACTAAGCCTTTCATCCTTCTGAGGTCGATAAATGAGTACCAACACAGGTTGGGTGATATTGGGTGTATATTTTTTCTACATGACTTAAGCGTAAGTGCAATATAATAACACATCATTATCATTTGGCCATGGACGTCTGCTTGCATTCACAGTAATTTGGTAATATGGGCCTATAGACACTGATCTTAATGATACATATGGCGATCCATTCTTTATGAAATGTTCATCACATTATAGTGATATCGTAACCATATTTTTCGTAGTGTACAATGCTATGTGATGCCATTTCCTGTTTTGTCAACGGGTGAAAGGTCGTGTTCCATCGCTACCTGCGATATTACTTCGGGGTGGGGTCAAATGACATCACTTCCTGTAATGTCATCAGCGGGTCAAGGGTCGTGTGATGTCACTTCCCCTACCCCTGGTATTTTGGTGAAATGACGTCCCTGGCTCCATTTAGTGCCATCATCTTATATTATCACTGTTCCCATGATACGGTCAATTCTTTTAATAGGTGATAAATTGGGGATTACTTCCCCCTCAATCTTGGATTTCTTATTCTGACCCAATCACTAACGGTGTACGGTTACGAGACACACCCAATTGCGTCCCTAAATTCAGCGTTTGTTGCTCTCTTGACACAGTTCAACCCTCCTAATAAGTTCCCTTCTATTCATAGTCATAGGATCAGACGTTCCCAGCCATTCTGGTGCCATCTCACCCACGGGTCTCCTCCCTTTCAAAGCTATACATGTAGCAATCCCTGCAGTGGAGTGTGGTGTTGTGCAATATGACCAGATCGTATCTTTAAATAGTGTCTGAGCATTTCGTTTTGACAGGAGGGCCAGTTGAAGCTTTCATTTGACGACTCTATTAAATCTTTCCACCATCCCATTCTATCTAGGACAGTATAAAGCTGTTGTTTAACGTTGCACCCCAGCCGTGCTCAGGAATTCAGTAACTACATCTGATTGGAATTGTTCACCATTGTCTGTCAGCAAAACAGAAGGAAAGCCTTCTTCTCTAAAGACCTTGTCTAAAAATGCCACCACAGCTTTAGTCATCGGACCATTCCACACACAGCTATTTCGTATAATAGTCCATTAATACGAACAAGAACCTTTTCCCTTGATACTGACTTGGTAATGCTCCAATTATATCTAACGCCAAGTTTCCCCATGGATGGTTAGGTATTTTTACTTGGTGCAAAGGGGGCTCTATCGCCCCATGGCATGCAGTGTAGATTCTTGCATATATGGCAGGGGCATTTAGGGCGAGCCACTGCACGTTTCTACCCGATGCTGTGCAATTGCCGGCTCTTCTCCAGCTCTTTGCCAAAATGCTGCGGCCAACAGCTCACCGCAACACCTTTCCACTGCCTACCTGATTCCACATGCAGCAGCTTGCTTTTTCCCACTGCTCACATCACAGCACGTGGGTAAGTTACTTCAGGAGAGCAAGGCAATGAGTGCCTTGAGCTTGCTGCTGCGCATGCCGCGAGAAAGGCAATGCCCTTTGTTTATTACTGTGTATAAGGAGAGTAAGGCAATGTCCCATGCTTGATGCAATGTATGCTGAGAGCAAGGCAATGCCCAGTACTTGCTACAACGTATGCTGAGAGCAAGGCAATGCCCTGTGCTTGCTACAATGTATGCTGAGAGCAAGGCGATGCCCAGTGCTTGCTACAATGTATGCCGAGAGCAATGCGATGCCTGGTGCATGCTACAATGTATGCTGAGAGCAAGGCAATGCCTGGTGCTTGCTACAATGTATGCTGAGAGCAAGGCGATGCCCTGTGCTTACTACTGTGTATAAGGAGAGTAAGGTAATGAATGCCATGTGCTTGCTACTGTGTGTGCAGAGAGTTTAGGTAATGCCCTTTGCGTACTTCTGTGTATGCTGAGAGTAAGGCAATGCCCTGTGCTTGCTACAACATATGCTGAGAGCAAGGCGATGCCCTGTGCTTGCTACAACATATGCTGAGAGCAAGGCGATGCCCTGTGCTTGCTACTGTGTATAAGGAGAGTAAGGCAACAGCCTGTGCTTGCTACAATATATGCTGAGAGCAAGGCGATGCCCTGTGCCTGCTACTGTGCATGCTGAGAGCAAGGCAATGCCCTGTGCTTGCTACTGTGTATGCTGAGAGCAAGGCGATGCCATGTGCTTGCTACTGTGTATGCTGAGAGAGAGCAAGGCAATGTGTCCACGATCGGACTGGCCAGAAGGGCAATGGTCGTAGCCTAGGGTGTCTTGAAAAGCCACTGTGGGGCCCGATGGGGGCAGTTTTGTGAGTCTGTGTGGACCAATTGACTGGCTCTGTTCAGAGAATTGCAATCTTTAGCTCTGCAGTTGTTTTCTACTACAACTCGTTCAAGCATTGTAAATCGTGAGGGTTCATGGGAGTCGTAGTCCAAAACATTCAGCGAGCAGCCAATTGCAGACCCTGCATTGAGGTTACCGAGATCAGGGTAGCAGGAGGGACATGAATTGTGCAGAGTCACTGCATAAGTACCCCGGACTACCTGGGATTGCTGGGAAAGGCAGCAGGACGGGGGACGTGATGAGGCGCAAAGGAGCCATTGTCCAGCGTACCTTCCTTCACCCAGTCTCATCTGCCCGCCCAAGCTTGCGGTGTCAGGGAGGCAGCCGATTCATTGGGAGTGCAGGATTGCCTTTATTATGCCACCTGTTTGAAAACAAGCATTTCCAGAGGGTGTTCCTTCATTTAAACGACACGTGCAGCTTGGGAACACTGGTGGGCAGTGACAACAGGAAAATTACATAGATGTGCCCTTCCAATTAAATCAAGTGAGTAGCCGGTGGATAAAATACTATCAGGGTAATTCATAGAATTTCGCAGAAAAGTGTCGCAAGCGGCTGGCGCAGAGTGTCCGCATGCGATTGTCTGTGCCAGGCACGTGCGCTAAAACCGATTTCCGCGCACAGCGTATTCATGGATTTTAGGCTCCCAAAACAGCCGTGGCGCAGAGTATCGCAGCGACCCTGCAGCAGCGCCAGTAACGCCCCCAAGAACGCCCTCGCGCAAGGAAAAGCCATCAAAATCGCTAAATCATCGCAAAGGGCTGCGCTAACCCTGGACCAGTTTACAGGGCTGCCAAACAAGGAACGCAAAGCGGGTAACGTTCATATAAGGGGTACGCGGGAAGTTTTACACGCGATTAGCCAGGGTACGTGTATTACAGGGGTACGCGGGAAGTTTAACACGCGATTGGCCAGGGTACGTGTATTAGAGGGGTACGCGTGAAGTTTTACACGCGATTAGCCAGGGCACGTGTATTACAGGGGTACGCGGGAATTATCACACGCGATTTTGCTGGGTAGGTGTATTACAGGGGTACACAGGAAGTTTTACACGCGATTTGGCTGGGTACGTGTATTACAGGGGTGCGCTGGAGTTATCACACGCGATTTGGCCAGGTACGTGTATTACAGGGGTGCGCGGGAATTATCACACGCGATTTGGCTGGGTACGTGTATTACAGGGGTGCGCGGGAATTATCACACGCGATTTGGCTGGGTACGTGTATTACAGGGGTGCGTGGGAAGTTACACACGCGATTAGGCTGGGTGGGTCCTCACAGGTGTTCCCTGTACACCCTCCACGGCCCCTGCAGGCAGCCCACAAAACAGGGGACTACCCTGCACACCTGCTCATGTCCCCCTGCACCCCCACCCCCCAGCAACCAGGGGCAGCCTCCACCAGGCCCCCACTCATGTCTCCCACCACCCCCACACCCCAGCCACCAGGGGCAGCCTCCACCAGGCCCCCACTCATGTCTCCCACCACCCCCACCCCCCAGCAGTGCAGGGGCAGCCTCCACCAGGCCCCCACCCATGTCTACCACCACCCCCACCCCGTAGCAGTGCAGGGGCAGCCCCCACCAGGCCCCCACTCATGTCCCCTATCACCCCCACCCCCCCAGTCACCAGGGGCAGCCCCCACCAGGCCCCCACTCATGTCTCCCACCACCCCCAAACCCCAGCAGTGCAGGGTCACCCTCCACCAGGCCCCCACTCATGTCACCCACCACCCCCACCCCCCAGCCACCAGGGGCACCCTCCACCAGGCCCCCACTCATGTCTCCCACCACCCCCACCTCCCAGCCACCAGGGTCACCCTCCACCAGGCCCCCACCCATGTCTCCCACCACCCCCACCCCCCAGCAGTGCAGGGGCAGCCCCCACCAGGCCCCCACTCATGTCCCCTATCACCCCCACCCCCCATTCACCAGGGGCAGCCCCCACCAGGCCCCCACTCATGTCCCCTATCACCCCCACCCCCCCGGTCACCAGGGGCAGCCCCCACCAGGCCCCCACTCATGTCTCCCACCACCCCCAAACCCCAGCAGTGCAGGGGCAGCCCCCACCAGGCCCCCACTCATGTCACCCACCACCCCCACCCCCCAGCCACCAGGGGCAGCCTCCACCAGGCCCCCACTCATGTCTCCCACCACCCCCACCCCCCAGCCACCAGGGGCAGCCTCCACCAGGCCCCCACTCATGTCTCCCACCACCCCCACCCCGCAGCAGTGCAGGGGCAGCCCCCACCAGGCCCCCACTCATGTCCCCTATCACCCCCACCCCCCCAGTCACCAGGGGCAGCCCCCACCAGGCCCCCACTCATGTCTCCCACCACCCCCAAACCCCAGCAGTGCAGGGGCAGCCCCCACCAGGCCCCCACTCATGTCACCCCCCACCCCCACCCCCCAGCCACCAGGGGCAGCCTCCACCAGGCCCCCACTCATGTCTCCCACCACCCCCACCCCCCAGCCACCAGGGTCACCCTACACCAGGCCCCCACCCATGTCTCCCACCACCCCCACCCCCCAGCAGTGCAGGGGCAGCCCCCACCAGGCCCCCACTCATGTCCCCTATCACCCCCACCCCCCCATTCACCAGGGGCAGCCCCCACCAGGCCCCCACTCATGTCCCCTATCACCCCCACCCCCCCAGTCACCAGGGGCAGCCCCCACCAGGCCCCCACCCATGTCTCCCACCACCCCCACCCCCCAGCCACCAGGGGCAGCCTCCACCAGGCCCCCACTCATGTCTCCCACCACCCCCACCCCCCAGCCACCAGGGGCAGCCTCCACCAGGCCCCCACTCATGTCTCCCACCACCCCCACCCCCCAGCAGTGCAGGGGCAGCCTCCACCAGGCCCCCACCCATGTCTCCCACCACCCCCACCCCGCAGCAGTGCAGGGGCAGCCCCCACCAGGCCCCCACTCATGTCCCCTATCACCCCCACCTCCCCAGTCACCAGGGGCAGCCCCCACCAGGCCCCCACCCTTGTCTCCCACCACCCCCACCCCCCAGCAGTGCAGGGGCAGCCCCCACCAGGCCCGCACTCATGTCCCCTATCACCCCCACCCCCCAGCCACCAGGGGCAGCCTCCACCAGGCCCCCACCCATGTCTCCCACCACCCCCACCCCGCAGCAGTGCAGGGGCAGCCCCCACCAGGCCCCCACTCATGTCCCCTATCACCCCCACCCCCAGCAGTGCAGGGGCAGCCCCCACCAGGCCCCCACTCATGTCCCCTATCACCCCCACCCCCCAGCCACCAGGGGCAGCCTCCACCAGGCCCCCACCCATGTCTCCCACCACCCCCAAACCCCAGCAGTGCAGGGTCACCCTCCACCAGGCCCCCACTCATGTCACCCACCACCCCCACCCCCCAGCCACCAGGGGCACCCTCCACCAGGCCCCCACTCATGTCTCCCACCACCCCCACCCCCCAGCCACCAGGGTCACCCTCCACCAGGCCCCCACCCATGTCTCCCACCACCCCCACCCCCCAGCAGTGCAGGGGCAGCAGGCAGTCAGGCAGCAGCAGGTGGGAGCGTGCTCGGGCTCTGGGGGGCAGTAGTTCAGCCTTCCGGGCAGGAGCGTGGTATTCCGTGTGCGTACGCGTGGCCAGCTTGGTAGGGAGTGATTTTGCACGTGAAAATCCTGCACGTCAGCGTGAAAACTGAGGAAAGGCCCTCAGCGCGTAAGCGCGTCTGTGACGTGACCCGCACAGGTGTTTCCCACACAGCACGTGATGACAGAGCACACGTGGAAAGACTGCACGTCAGAGTGTAATTGCGTGTGATTGGTGGAAATGGCACTACACGCAGAAGTGACAAAGCGTGTGATTGGTGGAAATGGCCCTACACGCAGAAGTGACAAAGCGTGTGATTGGTGGAAATGGCCCTACACGCAGAAGTGACAAAGCGTGTAATTGGTGGAAATGGCCCTACATGCAGAAGTGACAAAGCATGGAATAGGTGGAAATGGCCCTAGCGCGTACACGCCGCGTAAGTGACGCTGGACGTGTGGGCCTGTATAAAAGGTACGTGTAGAACACGTTTTCCTTGTACGTGCTTTTCGTGGAGAGCGAGTGGGTGAATTCTGTACTTCTTGTCGTTTCACACGCGATTTACTTCACGGCGTTTCAAGTTCGTATTCCCTGTTACCTCTGACAGCTTTTTCTCTTTTTCCTCTTTTACTGGTTTACCTGGGCCTGTTCCCTCAAACAGTGTTCCCTTCTACTGTTGTCCTGTCTCCTCAGACAGCGGACAAATCTTCTTTTGGCGGGGGTGTTGCCAACCAAACGTGCTCCTTTTACACGCTCGTTTACCAGGCAGACGGTGAGTCACGCACGTATCTAACATCTGTGCTTGCCCCGTGTGTAGCCTACCCCTTCAGAGGTCATTCTAGGCTGCGTGTGACACGCATACGTTCATTCTTGTGTTACTGGGTGCCACAGCGTAGTGCAGGTTTTTCTTTCTGCACACGTGGTCTAGGAGGGGTTGCGTGCACGTCATCTCCCTTTTTTGGGCCTCCTGTGCGTTGCGTGACCCGTCATCTTTCCCCAGGGGTTACATTCAGCCTTGCTAGAGCACTAGGGTACAATTACCATCTGGTACCCAACCCCTTTGACCCGCAATTGCCCAGGACAATAGTCTACATCCACTCCCATACGCACATTAACATCAGTGCCATGGCTGGGAGGCGAGGATTCCGTAAGGGTGGCAAAGGTGGAAGAGCCACAAGTGGTGGCCGTGGTGGATCCAGTAGGGGACGTGGTCGTAACTTGCAGGGTGAGCCTGTCCCCCCATGTGTGGAGGACCAGTCACGGGCACCCACAATCCACCCCCCTTCCCCCCCTCCCATTGAGGCTGATGTGGCTGACACCATCCATGCTCAGCCCTTGTTGGACCAGCCCATTGTGGCACCAGACCTGGCTGACTCCATGGCTGACTTCCAGGTCAGCAGGGCTACGACACGTGCGCTGGTGCACGTTGATGCCATCATGCCACGTGGATCTGGGGCAGCAAGGTCATCTGCTGCACCAAGGAGGCAGGGCGGAGAGGCTGCAGGGGCAGCTGCGGCTCCATCCACCCCAGCCCTCACACACCCAGCCAGGACAGTGTCGGTCCTAGTCCATGCTGCTGACATTCCCCCTGACACCATCACACTAGAGCCAATGCCTGCACCAACTCCCATGCTGAGTGTGCAATCCCACACTCCTGACACAGAGTCCACCAGGGCTCCTGCCCCTAGTGTCCAGAGCGGCGCAGGACACTCAGGATCACCACCACCTTCCAAGCGGAAGAGGAAGAGTGCTCGTCCGGCACAGGCTGATGCCCCAGACACGGCTACACAGTCCGGCCCGTCCAGGAAGCCCAGCTTCACGGATGACGAACTGAATGCACTTGTCGAGTATGTGTCCGGACATGACAACGAGATGGTCATTGTTGCAGGATCATAGACCACACCTGCACAACGCCAGGCACACTGGCAGACCGTTGCGGACATCGTAAGTGCCCTTGGAATCGTGAGGCGCACAGCCAATGATTGCTATAAGCGCTGGAATGACCTAAAGCGCAGGGCAAAGAGTAAGCTGGCCTCAAGTCATGCCGCAACTCTAGTGACTGGAGGTGGGTCTCCAGTAGTAGACATGGAACTCACTCCACATGAGTCAGTCGCTGGGACCTACGTCACGGAGGAACAGATCCAAGGCGTGGGAGATCTGGCTGATTACGAGGCATTGTCCGGTGAGTGCACATGCATGTGTGTGTCATCCATGTGCATGGTGTGTGTGTGAGGGCTTCTGTTCGGGTGCCAGGTGAGAGTGTGTGCGCCTGAGTCGTATGGGTCAGCCATGTGCTTCATGCAATCCTTCCTGCGCAGCTGCATTTGGCCATAGCAGTATCCCTTCTGCCAACAGTAGACATCTAGCACAACTGCACGCCAGTTGCCCTTGAAGTGTCACCTTGACACAACATATTTGCTTCTTTTTCACTGTTCATTCAGTCAGTTTGTTTGCATTCCACCACTTTCACTAGGCATGTCGCTGTCCACTAGTCACATGTCTGACATGGGTGTGGTAAAGTGGAGTGACTTTGTTACCTGGATATCATTTGTACACACATGTCCCTGTGCAATTTGACCATTTCAGACTGGCAGCTCCAGGTGAAAAATCTGACCTGTTAGAATTTGAAAAGCAATTACATGCGGGAACTGGACTGAATGAATAGGTGCTGCCCTCCTCTCCATCTTCACTCAATAGCAATGGTACATGCCATCTGTGTGATGGCATGTGTGTTTCACCTGCCAATCACAGGCCAATGTGTGATGCCACTGCCAGGCAGCATGCAGAAAATGTGTTCATCTTCCATCTTGGTGTCATCAGTGTGTGCCATTTGCCTGCACTTCATACGCAGTGAGGGTGCATGCATGGGAGGGTTTTAGTCATGTGGGACATGTGTCAATCAAGTACTGGTTCTCTTGCTTCTCAGCCCTCAATGTGTGCCATGGTGCTAATGCCTGTTTCCATTTCTTTGTTTTCATGTCTTTGCAGGGGAAGACGCACCTGATACTGCTGGGGTTGTGGAGATGGTGCAGACCCAGGAGGTGTCCCAGGGCCGACCAACCACCAGTGAGGGACGTGGTCTGGTGGTGGGGGAGAACCCACAAGTGCTGCAGGTCGTGCTCTCAAGGGGTGTCTCTGGCTGCACCTCCCCCGAGCTGTACTCAGGTGTTGATTCGGATGAGACCTACGTGCCGTCGCAGGTGAGTGTTCCAGGGAGGGATTCTGTTCTGTCTCACCCACCTGCACCAGGGTCAGTACCCTCCATGGGGATGTCAGTGTTGGCAGCTACGCCTTCGGTGGTTACGGATGCAGGGTCACACTCCGCGACATCTGATCCTGTTCATGGGCCAGCAGATCAGAGGGGGAATGCAGTCCTGCAGCCTCAGGCAGTGCCGGCACAGCAAGGCGCAGTTCGCCTTGCCCCAGACAGGTGTGGTGCCCGCCGACGTGGTGGCCGTACGCCACCCGGCAATACCGCATGGGAGCAATCCATTTACGGTATGGCTACCCAACAGGCTGCATCATCCGAGATGATGGCTCAGGCCATGGATAGGGTGGCCACTTCCATTGTCCCCCCAGAAAGGCTGATGGAGCGACTAGAGCAGGCAACCGACTCCATCTGCCAGTCACACAGGGAGGACATGTTGGGGTCCAACAGGGACAGGCGGGCGGCACTGGCGACTCTGCAGGAGGCCATCTCCATTGAGTCCCAGGGCCACAGGGAAGCACTGAGGCAGGAGCTCATTCACCTCAGGACGACTCTTGTTGAGCTTGAGGCTTCAACACACCAAAGGACAGAACAGCAGCTGGAGCGTCTCACCCGTACGCTCTCAGCTGAGATGCAGGCAACGAGGGCGGAGGTCCGGGCATCCCGTGAGTTGTTGCATGGGGACCTCCGCACACTCATCCTCCAGAACCAGACCTACCACACCCGCATGCTTGCAGCCATGGAGGAGCAGACTAGGGCCTTGCGTGGGCTGCCTCCCATAGTGCAACCACCTCCGGATGCAGCTGCACAGGGTGATAATAGCGACAGCAGTGATACTCCCACAATAGTGTAGCCGTGTGGGCCATGAGCCCATGGAGGTGTTTTATCTTCCCAGGATCCACGCAGGTGGGTTCTGGTGTGCATCCTGTCCTCGGACCTCCTGGGTGGCCTCCCCAACCCCCCCGGGCCCATCAATGGCCATTTTTGATTGTTTCTTATTTTTATTTTTATTTTGATTTCTTTTATTCCCAATTTTTTTGGGACGATCTGTTGGCTTCCGTGGTTCCTGTGGGCATACGCTGCATTGTGGCTGGGCACATGCAGGCTTGTAATGTATTTGGTTCAGATGCTTGGGTTTGAGTCACACACACCCCTCCTGCTTCCCGTTTCCATGGGTTTGCAAAGGGTGTGCCCAAGTGACAGTGAATTACACAGTGACGTTGGACTCCCATGAGCTGTGTGGGCAGTCTGTAGTCAATACTGTGTATACATTCCTAGTGCATATTGCTGTTGTGTTGTACACTGCATGTTGCATTGATGTGTAACTCTTCTTCTGTGTCTACCTCCCAATTTTCAGGTCCCTTCCTCATTTCCACACAAGGACCTCTAGTCTGGAGATGGGGTCCATGTTGGCAGCAGTGCACCTACAACTCTACATGGCGCCAACACTGCACAGTTGGTAGTGGTGGGAGTGCAGGCATTTCCAGGTGGTGAGACTACTAATATGTAACATTTGTGATGTCATGTTAATGGTACTACGTGCTCAAGTATGTTGTTGGTCCGGCATTGCTGTGAGCATTTCAGGTGTTGCAGGTTTCTAATAGTGCCACTGTACATAGTGAGACTGATGTCATGTTGTGGGGATTACTTTGTTTACCTGCAATTAGCATGACATGGCATGGTGTGTCGTGTGGCGGTGCTGGGGTTGGGTTGGCTGACATGGCACTGTCCTCTTGTTGCATTTTGCAAGTGGGTATTCATTTTAGCTGCTTCAATGTGTAACTTCACAAAACTGCATTGGTGGTGTCTGTGTGGGTAGGGATGCACACATTGTGACACTTCCAGGTGAACAATCTCAGGCTGACATGGTATTCCCGGTTCATTCTCCAGACATTCCGGATCAGTGTCAGGTTGAGTCATCATTGATTGTCAGATGGAATGTGCCAGGGCAGTGTGCACTCCACAGGGGTGTGATTTCTATGTGAAGTAATTAGCCACTAGCTGCGTACGGGCTGCCTCCCCCCGTGCCCTTTCCCCTCCCATGCGCAGCGGCTGTGCATGTGGTTGGGGATGTGGGGCCACCACCATGTCCACGGCCAGGCCCCGGCGTGTTGCAACGTTGTGCAGGACACATGCTGCCACTATGATCCTGCACACTACTGGGGGAGCGTATAACAGCTGCCCGCCAGAACGGTCAAGGGAGCGAAAGCGTGACTTTAGCACTCCGAATGTGCGCTCCACTATGCCCCTGGTTGTAATGTGGGCTGTGTTATATCTTACCTGGGGTGGCGTGGTGGGGTTCCGAATTGGCGTCATCATGTGGGGGCTGAGAGGGTAGGCACTGTCCCCTGTGGAGGTGGTGATTGGTATCATTGGTGGGGTTGTGACCTTGCTCAGTATCCAACATGCATGCATGTGCAGTGGCATACATACTCACCAAGCAGCCATGTATCGCCATGCCGCCCAGCTTCTAGGTCCCGGCTTAGGGTGGACATTCGGTAAATTAAGCTGTCGTGGGTGGAGCCGGGATAGTTGGCATATACTGAGGTGATGATTCCCTTGGCATTACATGCTACCTGCACGTTGATGGAATGCCAGTGCTTGCGGTTCCTATAGATGTGCTCAGATGCCCTGGGGGGACGTAGAGCCACATGGGTGCAGTCGATGGCACCTAGCACTTTGGGGAATCGTGCCACAGCGTAAAAATCCAGGGCGGCAGCATGCCTTTCTGCAGGTGTTCTGGGCAGGTATATGTGCCTGCGGACTGATGGGCGTGCAGTGATGATGTTCAAGACCTGGTGTAGGCAGCGTGACTGGGTGGCCTGTGACACCCCACCCACTATGGCACTTGTCCGCTGAAATGATCCAGTGGCTAAGAAGTGCAGTACATTGAGGACCTTCTCCAGGGGGCTGAGTGCTTGGGAGCACAGGGTGGGTGATGTGAGGTCATCCTCCCACTCACTCACCAGGTCCAGTATGATGTGTGGTGGAAACCTGTACCTCCCATACACCTGGTCATCAGGCATCCCGAAAAGGCTGGTTCTGGGTGTGAATATTCTGGCCCTGACTATCCTCCTCCTCCTCCTTTGGTAGCCCACTGCCACTGCTGCTAGGAACGGTATGTTCATCCTGGCGTATGAGCTTGTTATTGTTAAAGTCCGCAAATTTATGCTTTGCGCGTGTTTTAGGCGAGCGTGTGACCCGCGCACCCCTGGAATCCAGTTCCCAGTCCAATAGCGTGTGGAAATTCACACGCACCACGGGATACAGGTTCGCTGACGTACTTGCGTGTGTAAGTGCCCGCGCACCCATTAAATACACGTACATAGGCCAATCGCGTGTACGCGCACTTTTGTCCAATTACACGCGATGACACTCTGACGTGCAGTATCTCCACGTGTGCCCCGTCATCGCATGTTGAGTGGAGAACACCCGTGCGGGTCACGTCACAGACGCGCTTACGCGCTGAGGGACTCTGGTCCAATAGAATCGCGTATGCGTGCTGACGCGCTTACGCGCTAAGGGCCTTTCCTCGGATTTCACGCTGACGTGCAGGATTTTCACGTGCCAAATCACTCCGTATCAAGCTGGCCATGCGAAAACACACGGAAGACCACGCTCCTGCCCAGAAGGCCGAGTTACTGCCCCCCAGTGCCCCGAGCAGCCTCCCACGTGCCATCTGCTGCTGCCTGCCTGCCTGCCTGCCTGCTGCCACCGTGCCCTGCCATTTGGTGCCTGCACATCAGCCATCTGCAGGGGTCCAGTTGCTGTGTCCACCCCTGCTGGAACTGAAGACTCCCGACTGGGATTACATCGCTCCACAGCCCAGCCCCAGGACCCAGTTGCCCACCCACACCTGCCTCTGGGGTTGCCATGTCGGGCACTTCCACATCTGGCACCAGTGGCAACCCCAGGCCAGAGGGGCAGAGGGGCACCAGCTTCACTGTCACCGAAGTTGGTGTCCTGGTGGAGCATGTCCTGGGGCAGTATGATGCCCTCTTTGGATCGTCCCGCGCCAGCAAGGAAGGACGGCAGAGGATCTGGGCCGACTGTGTGGTTGCCATCAACGCGGAGGGGGTGGCAACCCGCGACGTCCCGAAGATCAAGAAGCGCTGGGAGGACTTGAGGTCCAGGACCCTTGTGAAGGCCCGGCGCCTCGTGGAGGGGGGCCGGGGCCGCATGAGTTCCATCCAGATGAGGGTCCTGGAACGCGTACGCCCAGCGCTCCACGCCCAGATCCTTGAGAGGGAGGCCCGTCTGGAGTTGAGCGGTAAGTGTCCATGCATTACTGTGTGAGACAGGGCATGTTGCGGTGTGCTGGTTCTATGATACTTGCCTGTATGTGTGCCATAGGCCATGTATGCATGTATGTGTGCAGGGACATCATGGTAATGCATGTGCGACCAGTGATGTGTTGAAATGCCGCATGGGGAGCCCTATGCAGATTTTGAACATGAGAGCATGCCAGTCTCTGTACCTGGACATGGGTGGGGGTGAGGGATGGGTGCTGGTGCCAGGTACATATATGGTAGCCATGTCTGTGTGCCTGACCTGCGTGTCTGTGACTTGTGCATGCCATGGATGCATGACACATGTGTGTGACAATGCACAGATTCAGTAAAGCAGCCAAATTACCCTTGTATCCGCTGTGTTTGGTGTGTTTGGGGCCAGATGGATGTGACTGAGGTGAAGTGTGTGCATGTGATAGGCATGAGCCATGATGCATGTGAGTTACATATCATTGAATGTTTCAAGAGTCCATTGGACATGCATGGAAATGTCCATGGCATGCACCATGCCTGTTACTGTGTGTGTTTTGCCTGGACTGACCCATGTGTTGTGGAGGGACATGATGGAAGTGTACTTTGACAGTGGTGCTCATCTGCTATTGCTTCCTGTCTAGGGGACCATTGTACAGTGCCCTGATGCTTGTGTTCTTTGTCTCCCTCTACGCAGCGGCTAGTGAAGAAGAGGGCGGAGACGGCGCTGTGGAGCAAGGCGGCGGGGATGCCCCCACGGCTGCAGCGGAAGGGGTGGGTGAGCCCCCACAGGGGCCTGCTACGGTGGGAGACGGTGAGGAGCCATCCAGGTTGGTGGTTTGCACAGAGGAGGAGGAGGCCGCCACTGGGGCACACATGGGGCCTGGTGGAGGCATCCCTGCTGGTGCAAGTGGTGCAGTCCAGGGCCAGGGGCAGGAGGCAGCACAGGTCACCGTGGAGGGGCCTGTGCATGTCGCTGTCCCTGACCCTGTGAGTGCACCACCATGCACCAGCAGGGATGCCCCGTCCCAGGCCTGTCCGCAGGTAGAGGGGATGTCCATGTCACCTGACTCCCCTCCACCTGCGGACGTGGGAACCCCTGGCCGTGCGGAGAAGTTCCTGATTGGGGTCGCGATGCGCATGGCTGTGATTCGTGATGCCGTGCGTGCTTCCCGGGAGGAGCACGCACGTCATCACGAAGTGCACCGTGCCGACGTGGCCCAATTGGGATCGGCCATGTTCGGGGGTTTCCTGCATGTGTTGGCCAATGTGGCGGCCCTCTCCTCCTCTGTGCAGGCTATCCACCAGTCGTTCTCCTTGCCGTCTTCCAGCCCAGATGCCACCAGGGCCCCCTGTGGACCTGCCCCGACCAATGCAGCCAGCTCGGTGGGGATCCCATCCCTGCCACAGTCGGGAGTCAGAGATCCAGCAGGGGTGGACACCAGAGCAACTGGACCCCAGCAGATGGAGGATGTGACGGCATCATCGGGCAGGGCACGTGCACGACGGCGTCGGTGGTTTCCATCAGCCTGGATGCCGTCGTGCTGGCACAGGCGGTTGCGTCGGAGGCAGCAGCAGGCTCAACGTGGGAGGCATCATGGCTCGGGGCCATCAACATCAGGGGTGCAGGCATCGGCCGGAGGGCAGGAGAACCCTGGAATGGGAGTGGCTTCCGTGTGGGAGCGGTTGTGCCAGCGGATAGGTGCGGAGCAGCAGCGGGCAGAGCAGGAACGGCTCACGATGGTCAGGGCGGAGGACTCCATGCGGAGGGCGCTGAGGCGGGCTGAGTGCCTCGAGGGTCTTCGCAGGGAGTTTGAGCTTGACACTGAGTTATCCCTGCGGGACCTCGGGGCCAGGGAACATGCCCGCCTCCAAGCCATTGACCAGGAGTTCGATGATGCCCTGGCCCATGACAACAACCAGTGAGCCGTCCGAATAGCCCGCTGCCTTTGTATATAGTTGTATAGTTAGGGTTAGGTTTCCTTTGTTTTTTTGAAATCTTTTTGGTTGCGATTGGACAATGCACCACTTTTTTGTATATAGTTCAGTTTTTAGTTAGTAGTCATAGTTAGGTTTAATTTGGTTGGGCTCATGGACCCAGGATGATCTTCTTCATGGTTCTTCATTGGCTTATTTTATTTTTTCAGATTATTTTCTTGGACATTCATCTTGTTTTGTTTGATTTGCTTTGTGTTTTTTCTTATTTCTTTTCCATTCTACTTGCTCTTCAATACATATTATTTTTTTAATCTTCAATGTGTCGTATCATCTCATTGCTTTCAGGCATGTCATGTTGGGTGTTTTGTCATTCACTTGCAGCCATTGTGTGTGACAGACATGTGTTCAATTGCATTATTTAAATTGGGGGTGTAACATGTAATTGCCTTTGATATGTGGGTGGGTGTGATAGTTGGTTGGGCCTTTTGGCAGGGGAGGATGGGCATTACGGACATGATTGGGGAATGTTGGGACCCAGGTGCAGGGGGGCATGGATTGGACATGGGTGGGGGCCTGCTGGCAGGTGCCCCACAGTGCTGGGGGGGTGGGGGTGGTGGGTGACATGAGTGGGGGCCTGGTGGAGGGTGACCCTGCACTGCTGGGGTTTGGGGGTGGTGGGAGACATGAGTGGGGGCCTGGTGGAGGGTGCCCCTGGTGGCTGGGGGGTGGGGGTGGTGGGTGACATGAGTGGGGGCCTGGTGGAGGGTGACCCTGCACTGCTGGGGTTTGGGGGTGGTGGGAGACATGAGTGGGGGCCTGGTGGAGGGTGCCCCTGGTGGCTGGGGGGTGGGGGTGGTGGGTGACATGAGTGGGGGCCTGGTGGAGGGTGACCCTGCACTGCTGGGGTGTGGGGGTGGTGGGTGACATGAGTGGGGGCCTGGTGGAGGGTGACCCTGCACTGCTGGGGTGTGGGGGTGGTGGGTGACATGAGTGGGGGCCTGGTGGAGGGTGCCCCTGGTGGCTGGGGGGTGGGGGTGGTGGGAGACATGAGTGGGGGCCTGGTGGAGGGTGACCCTGCACTGCTGGGGTGTGGGGGTGGTGGGTGACATGAGTGGGGGCCTGGTGGAGGGTGCCCCTGGTGGCTGGGGGGTGGGGGTGGTGGGAGACATGAGTGGGGGCCTGGTGGAGGGTGACCCTGCACTGCTGGGGTTTGGGGGTGGTGGGAGACATGAGTGGGGGCCTGGTGGAGGGTGCCCCTGGTGGCTGGGGGGTGGGGGTGGTGGGTGACATGAGTGGGGGCCTGGTGGAGGTTGACCCTGCACTGCTGGGGTGTGGGGGTGGTGGGTGACATGAGTGGGGGCCTGGTGTAGGGTGCCCCTGGTGGCTGGGGGGTGGGGGTGGTGGGAGACATGAGTGGGGGCCTGGTGGAGGGTGACCCTGCACTGCTGGGGGGTGGCGGTGGTGGGAGACATGAGTGGGGGCCTGGTGGAGGCTGCCCCTGCACTGCTGGGGTGTGGGGGTGGTGGGAGACATGAGTGGGGGCCTGGTGGAGGGTGACCCTGCACGGCTGGGGGGTGGGGGTGGTGGGAGACATGAGTGGGGGCCTGGTGGAGGGTGCCCCTGGTGGCTGGTGGGTGGGGGTGGTGGGTGACATGAGTGGGGGCCTGGTGGAGGGTGACCCTGCACGGCTGGGGGGTGGGGGTGGTGGGAGACATGAGTGGGGGCCTGGTGGAGGGTGCCCCTGGTGGCTGGGGGGTGGGGGTGGTGGGTGACATGAGTGGTGGCCTGGTGGAGGGTGACCCTGCACTGCTGGGGTTTGGGGGTGGTAGGAGACATGAGTGGGGGCCTGGTGGAGGGTGCCCCTGGTGGCTGGGGGGTGGGGGTGGTGGGAGACATGAGTGGGGGCCTGGTGGAGGGTGCCCCTGGTGGCTGGGGGGTGGGGGGGGGATGGGTGACATGAGTGGGGGCCTGGTGGAGGGTGACCCTGCACTGCTGGGGTGTGGGGGTGGTGGGTGACATGAGTGGGGGCCTGGTGGAGGGTGACCCTGCACTGCTGGGGTGTGGGGGTGGTGGGAGACATGAGTGGGGGCCTGGTGGAGGGTGCCCCTGGTGGCTGGGGGGTGGGGGTGGTGGGTGACATGAGTGGGGGCCTGGTGGAGGGTGACCCTGCACTGCTGGGGTGTGGGGGTGGTGGGTGACATGAGTGGGGGCCTGGTGGAGGGTGACCCTGCACTGCTGGGGTGTGGGGGTGGTGGGTGACATGAGTGGGGGCCTGGTGGAGGGTGCCCCTGGTGGCTGGGGGGTGGGGGTGGTGGGAGACATGAGTGGGGGCCTGGTGGAGGGTGACCCTGCACTGCTGGGGGGTGGGGGTGGTGGGGGACATGAGTTGGACATGGGTGGGGGCCTGCTGGCAGGTGCCCCACAGTGCTGGGGGGTGGGGGTGCAAGGGGACATGAGTTGGTGTTCATTAGTTCAAGGAGACATGTGCCTTTGCTGGGGGGCATGCCCATGGTGGGTGGGCTGCCTGCGGGACATGACCAGGGATGCAGGGTAGTCCCCTGTGGTGTGGGCTGCCTGCAGGTGCCGTGGAGGGTGTACAGGGTACACCTGGGAGGACCCACACTGTCAAATCACATGTGGAACTTCCCGCGCACCCCTGATATACACGCGCCCAGGCTATTCGCCTGTGGAACTTCCCGCGCACCCCTGAAATACACGCGCCCAGGCTATTCGCGTGTGGAACTTCCCGCGCACCCCTGAAATACACGCGCCCAGGCTATTCGCGTGTGGAACTTCCCGCGCACCCCTGAAATACACGCGCCCAGGCTATTCGCGTGTGGAACTTCCCGCGCACCCCTGAAATACACGCGCCCAGGCTATTCGCGTGTGGAACTTCCCGCGCACCCCTGAAATACACGCGCCCCCAGGCTATTCGCGTGTGGAACTTCCCGCGCACCCCTGAAATACACGCGCCCCCAGGCTATTCGCGTGTGGAACTTCCCGCGCACCCCTGAAATACACGCGCCCCCAGGCTATTCGCGTGTGGAACTTCCCGCGCACCCCTGAAATACACGCGCCCAGGCTATTCGCGTGTGGAACTTCCCGCGCAGCCCTGAAATACACGCGCCCAGGCTATTCGCGTGTGGAACTTCCCGCGCACCCCTGGAATACACGCGCCCAGGCTATTCGCGTGTGGAACTTCCCGCGCACCCCTGAAATACACGCGCCCAGGCTATTCGCGTGTGGAACTTCACGCGCACCCCTGAAATACACGCGCCCAGGCTATTCGCGTGTGGAACTTCACGCGAACCCCTGATATACACGTAGCACGCTCCCCCAGGCCCGATCGCGTGAGGAACTTCACGCGAACCCCTGTAATACACGTAGCCCGCTCCCCCAGACCCGATCGCGTGTGAAACTTCACGCGAACCCCTGAAATACACGTAGCCCGCTCCCCCAGGCCCGATCGCGTGAATAACTTCACGCGAAACCCTGTGATGCACGTACCCTGCTGAAATCGCGTGTTAGACTTCCCGCGCACCCCGGTATACACGCACACGTATTTTTTGTCAGCGGGTGTCCGTGTTTGTGGGTACCCCTTTGCACGTCATTTTTCTTGGAGGGCCACAGTATGGGACATTCATCATGGCAGTATATAGGTGCTATTTGTTGGCGCACCTTTTGGCGCACATTTCTTACAGCCGCAGAGACGCTACCGCCTGCTTTCTTGTGGCGGTCGTGTTTGTGCCTGTGCGCTGGTTTGAGCGTGCGCTTTTTTTGTGCGCTGGTTTGAGCGTGCGCTTTTTTGCCCTATTCTATTCCATGAATACGTGTTGTAGGCGAGCGTGTGGGCGTTCCGCGCACTTGTGCCCTGTACTTCCCCCGTGACGCCCACGTTTTGGCAAGTTGTTCCCCATTCCGAGTGTTACGCCCGTGTTCCGCCTACTTTTGTTGCGTGCGCCGCGCTATGTGCGAATTTCGCTGTGGCCTGTGCGATTTTCGCTGTGACCTGGCGCACGCTGTTAGATGGCCTGTGCGCCAACGTGCGCCGCGCACTTTTTTATCGCACATCCGCTGGTTTTCTCGCGCACGGCCTTCCATGAATCGACGTGCGCTGCTTTTCGTGCGATTTTCGCAATTGCACTGCGATTTTCGCTATTCCACTGCGATTCGCACGTTTTTGCCCACTTGCGCCGCGCTAATTATTCCATGAATCGGCCTGTAAATGTTGGTCCATTTTAGCAACACTTAAGAAATGTTCTGGCAAGATAAGCACTCTAAGCCGTGTGGTCTGCATTAACATCATCAAGGTGTTTCTACTGATTTTTAACCTTAAATACAGACGGAAATCTATCTGCTTTCTGTCCGTATTTATTTATAAAAATTGAGAAAAAAACGAAAAAACAGGTCTTTCTGTCTGGCTCTATGATGTCACTCGTGCATCGCAGGCCAATCATATTGCGGGTTGGCAGCATGGCGAGTGTCAACGTTGTATAAAAAGAGCATTAAAGTTCTTCAAATTGCTGACAGCATATATCCTAAATCAGCAGCCCTCACAGAAGCAACGGTTTGCTGTTATGGGAAAAAAGGAGCCAGCATTTCTTTCCTGTATGGCCGCATGTGTGCTTTAATAAATGCATTTTCTTATTAGAATAAATGCAGAAAAATACAGGTTGTGAATGAACTTTTTATATGACAAAAAATAAAGTGAATACATAGAGAAAAAAGGCCAAAAAATAAATATGGATAAATACAGATGGAAATGGCAGAAAAATAAATACCATAAAACCGGAAGCCTTAATTGCAATTCACTCAAAAACACAACTTACTTCCAAACTGCAAAACAAAAATGCAGAGTATTGAATGTTAATGTTTTAAGCTGCCACTGCATCCATCAGCCATGTAAGGCTTTTACATGGAAGCTGCTTTGTGGTTTTCAATTGTTCTTTGACAAATGCACGAGTAGAGTGATGCATGGATTTAAAAGAGAAATAAAAAAAAAAATCAAGAGTAAAATTAAACAGCAGTGTTACATTTCGAAGTCTTGGAGGTCAAGTATGGCACGAAGTATCTTCTGGAGTTAGGTACCTTTATTAGTAGACTTACAGGTACACTAATTAGTCGGTCAAATGAGGGCAGAGTTACCGGGCCTCCTTACCCAGCTTAGATGACAGCAACTAAAGCGGTCCAATAGCAAAGCGCTCGCTTTGACATCTGTGCTAGAGCCTGCAGATGCAGGTTCGAATCCCAAACTCAGCCTTTCATCCTTCCAAGAACACCACCCACCGTGGGTAATAATAAGCAGTGCTCAGATGCCTGAGGGTTTGTAGCGCTAAATTAATTAATTAACTGACCCTGCCAGACGAAGAACCTTGGCATAGAGCACGCACATGAGGACTCCACACAGTTGTCACGTACCCAGATTCCATGAAACAACAGACATCATCATGCAACATAAAATACACCACACACGCCCTTATCACACATGGGCCTGCCGTAGTTCCGCCATGGAGGCCCACAGAAAGCGCAGTACTTCACATAGGTTTTTTGCGCATCGTCTTTAAGCACGAGTCTGCTGGAGTTCTGCAATGGGGGCACGCAAGAAACATAGTATTCTCAAAGTTAGACAGCACGCGCTCTATCGCTTCCTGGTTGCCAGTCAGCAGTGCGTGGCGCCCCGTGACCCTACTGTACCCTGTTCTTTGCTGTTGGGTTACTCCTTCCCTCCTCCACTTCTAGGACTTCTGGGCTTTTAGCCCTGGAAGAGAGGAAAAGGAAGACTGTCCAGAACAAGGCACTGCGTGTATTGGGTGATAACAAGTGGTACTTGAAATGTGCAGCCAGGCACAGACAGAAGGAATACAGGCTGGAGCCCTCCCAACTCCCTCACCCCTCCTCTAGGGAAGGACTGTCTCTGGCAAACATCCTGGTAGTTCTCCTGCCCCGAGTTGAGAAGAGTCCCCAATCCCTACCCCCCATGACAGGATCTGGTCCCTGACACTGACACAATGTCTTCCTGCAATTAATTGAATCTTATGGCATTATACTTTTCCAGTAAACATGGTCACGCAGCCCTCTAATTAGAGATGCATATTTGTCTGTGCTTAGACCAGCTAGAAGAAAAAAAAAAAAGGAACAAACACTGGAGGTATCTGTAGTTGTGATTTCTTTACTTTTGTGTATGTCAGTGAAAAATCATTTCATCACTGATTCTATACAGGTCATTCAAATAAAAAATCAAGGCGAGTCGTCATTCAGGAAAATTGTTACAACACACCCTGAAAAAAGGAAAATCATGATTTCCTTTGGAAACTAAAAGTTTAATTGATAGAACAATCATTCAAAGTACTAGCCCAGGACCATTCATTTTATTGTAGGACGAATGGCCCATCCAATCTACTAACAAAGAAACAATGTTAATCATACCCTAGTGGCCTCAAGTAAATGGCAAAACGTGACGCTAATGATAGAATGATTGAGTACAGATTTCAAATATGTCAGAACAGTGAGGCTCCACTCGTCAAAAACATTTTGGAACTTGAACGCCATGAGGATGATATCCTCAGGTGGAGGACACTGCTGTCACTGAGACCGATAAAGATTGGATATTCTCTCATGTTCAGGGGCGTAATGACTAATTAGAGTGGAAGGTGTTACTATGATGCTCTGATACATTTCACTTTAGCTGGCACCATTTCCTCAGCTAATTGCTCATACTTTGACAGGCAGAAACTGAACTGCTTTTGCAGAGGAACGTTATGACTTATTTTAAGTGACAGACCTAAGTAAGAAACGAATATACAACTTGCATTACCTTCTATGATCAGCCTTTCTACATCCTTGCCACAAAAGAACCTTATTCTCCCAATTGGGTAACTCGATTTTTTATTTTTCCATCAATACATTCATCTTACGTGGTAAATCGGACATAGGAGACAGACTAGAGGGCATACTTGAACATTTACTTTATTAAAAATATCAATTAAACCGTATCTAAACCCTATTCCTATAATGGATTACCTATACTAGAAAATAAAAAAAACGGGTGCTCGTCAGGATGTCACACAAATAAATCCAGTCCTCTGTCCAAACCTAAGCTGCCAACTATCCTACCACTTTATAAGGAAAGACAAACGAGATTCTAAGCTTCAGCCTGGTATAGGGTTTCACCCCCTTGGTTAACTTAAGTGGTGGCTGATTTTCGGACTACCCCCCCCCCCCAAAGAGTTCTTACGGTTTCTTCCAACTTCTCTGCTTCACAGAAAAGTTCCAAACAAAATAAATGCCTCTCAGCTTCTCCTCTAGGTCAAAACAAGATCCTCATCAGGTAGTCCGTACCGTTTCCCGTTTATCCCTTCTTCTGGGATGTAGTCGCCCTATGGGTGGAGACTGATGCGTCCAACCAAAACAAAGTTTGTTCTTTGCCCCTCCAGGGTTGTTCAACTCGTTAGCCCTGTGTGGCCTTCGGGCCTGCTCAGCCTTGTTCGGTCGGTCGTTGGTTCCACCCCCTTCTGGGGTATTCTGACCTTGGCCCTAAAATGACACTCTTTTAGAGGTTCCTGTGACGATTCTTGATTCATTTTTAGTTAAAAACTGGTGCGACCTGGGTTGATTGAGGAGAGGCGTTAGATACTGCCCCTGCCCCCAAGATATACAGTGCACTATAATAGATGCTGTTTCCACAAACAGCCTCAAACAGGGCTTTCAAAGCTGCAAAGGTGAACCAAAGGAAGATATTCTGTAATTAGCAGAATTTTCAGTAATTGTAGGTAACCCTGACAAAATGGCAGTTGTCCCTGCAAACCTTAAATGTGACTAAAATCCCTGGGACTCATCCCACATCCAAGCTTCTATAATTGCAGTTTATGATGCTTTTGCATTATTATTGTATTGGACCACATCACAGTAAGTACAATTAGTTAAATGCAAGGAGGGAACCACAGTTCATGAAGACATTGTTCCGCTAGGCTTGAATGCTTTCCAGTGCAAGTATCCATTCTTAATTGCATTTCTTTTCTTTGTTGTACATGGAAGATGTTTGTGTAAACCATGAAAGGAAAATAAAGTGTTCAATAACAGCAAAGCTTGTATTTTTGTGCATTAATAGGTGTCGATTGTTGGGCAGGGCCCAAGTAACTAAGACTAGCCCAAAAGTATATTATGCATGTATGCAATCACTGCGAGGGGAGACTGGGATGTGTCTACCCATACTTTCAAATGTTCCTTTTAGGCCTGCCCATTTTTAGCTTTCTAGCTCTAGCAAGGCACTGAAAGACAAAAGGAGTGATTACATTAATGCTCACCCTGCTGACTGCTGAAGCTCCACTAAATACAAACCTTTGGGAGGCTAACGCCATGCTTGCCATCTGTGGTACTGAGTGGGGATGAGGCATTTGAAACATTTCATTTTCATTAACAGATAGTACAGATAGTATTGTCGTTCGTTTTCCAGTGGGGTATGTTTGTGGCGTGTTTGGGCATGGTAAAAGACACCAGACATAGATATACAGGGAATGCTGAGTGCTCCATGATTCTCGGCTGACCCCATAGGGGACACTGCTGATTTTCAGAACTTTAATTGGCATGAGCATGTTTATTTTACTTATTTGTTTCACTTGTACATTCATTTGTTCCAAAGTTTCTAAATTGTAAACGTGTATCTCATTGCCTTTATTACACACATATTCCTCTTTTTATGACTCTCCAATGTTGGGAGGAATATGTCTGCTGCCATAGACTGGTCCATTTAGGTTAAATAAAATATAGCCACGTTCTTTGGTAACATCTGTCACTTTTACTCAATTCAAAGGAATTTTGGCAACAGGAGAAAGATGGCAGGGCAGGAATTGCAACCTATGTTTTGATGTTACAGGTACATGTCTGCCGCAGGTACACTTCCCACTGAGCAATCCTTTTTGCTGTATAACCTTGGCCTGCAGGCACACTACCTCCTGAGGTACTTTACTCAGGGTTTGGAACTTACTGGGATCTCTGTAGCAGCTAAATTAATCCACTTGATTATATTACTTGGATGGGAATTGGTGGAAAAAACCTGTAACTTTCAGATTCCCCACACAGGTCATTAACAAATCAATGAGCACCTAAAGAAAATACCATTTTCCAATAGCGACATCATAAACTATTGTTCCAGCTCAATGGTTTTCACCTGAAAAATACAGGGGAGATCAGAGATACATTCAAAATAATGAGAGTGTAGCTTCAGCTCACCCCCCTCCCCTACCACGCCCCAGCAAACCACCAGATGAAAGTCTGTCTGACCAGCACTTGAAGGGCAGGGACTTTGTTTGCACTTCCACACATCTGCTCTGCCGGAACTCAACCACATAAGTGACAGCAGCATTTCTTTAATGATCCTTTTACAGGATAAACATGACATGCCTGAATGTTTCTAGGCACAGTCAATGCAGGACTTAATGTATTTTGTAGGGAAACCTTTTGGTTTAAAGTGATCATTAATAGTACTTATCTGAAGCTGAATATCTCATTTTCAGCCGGAATTTGTTCCAATACTTACTCAAAGTCGATTTATGGTACACCTCGCTGAGAGTTAGTGCGTGAGTTAACCTTTGTGATAACTGGCAACTGCATACATGACTGGCCGGTGTGGTTCCTGACCCCGTTCAGGCTCCACCCACACCTAAAGAGAAAGGTTTGAGAATTGGCACACCCCCTTGTTCAGGGAAAAATAAGGTTCCAATCAGCTTTGTGGAAAGAGAAGAGGAGAGCCGTCCGCAGAGCAGCTGCCAACGCCAGGAAACCTCCTCCTGGGAGGTGTAATGGCAAACCATAAGCACACCCCCAGCATGCCGAAAAAAGTGTGGACAAGCCCCCGGAAACACAGCTGCCCTGCTGGGAGACAGAGTGGAAAGGCTCTGTCCCAGAGAGCCTTGCACGGAGGAGGACACCCCAGCAGGAACAAGCATCTGCAATCAGAAGCAGATGTGGGAGCCTCGTTCAGCCAAGGCTCCAAACCACGTGGAACCCAAGTAAGAAGCCAGAGAAGGGAAGCCACATAATTGTCCTGGAATGCCTGCCCAGAGGAGCACTGATCAGAAACAGAAAGTATGCGGTCACTCCAGGGAAATGGGTGTTGGGCAGAAAGGCCCCAGGTGATCCCATGGCAGGGTGACAGATCGTCCCCAAGGCAGAGTGAAGAACCAACCCCAAGGTGTGGTAAAAGACAGACTGCAATGTTGGGTGAGAGACTGACCCCAAGGAGGGGCGACAACCAAACCCAAGGTGGGGTGAAAGATAGACTCCAAGGCAGGGTGAGAGATCGACCCCAAGGCGGGTGGAGAACCAACCTCAAGGTTGGGTAAAAGCAGACCCCAAGGCGGGGTGAGATACCGACCCCAGGGTGGGGTGAAGAACCAACCCTAGGGCGAAGTGAAATCCAGATCCCAAGGCAAGGCGTAGAACCAACCACAAGGCAGAGATTGGTTTAACCTACACAGAGAATAACACTAGGCTTGCTCCAATCTCATGTTCTTTTAAATGGCAGGTCCTGGTTATCCAATCTGCTGATAAACTACTAACACTGTTGTGGCAATGGCCCTAAGATCCCATGGTTAAAGTATATATTAAATACTCTAACCCAGAGACAGGCATTAGACCTGGTGGTATCACCAATGTTCTAATGAAAGCAATTAAATAAAAAATGATCATGGGTTTTACTAACAAACGCAAGTCTGCAAGAGAAGAATCCACATTAAGATAATCTTCGTAATCGGGCTATTACAGCAATATCCAGAGTTCCCATTTGTACGACAGGAGCTTGAAAACTGGATTAAAATTCAATTGTATGGACATTGATTCCATGAAGTTTAGTTGTCAGCGTGACAGTGACATAAGACAAGATTCATCAAGTTCTTTTTCTTTTAACATCCATGAAGCAGCCTTTCACATGTATTTTTTTTTAATACAAAACACAGAGCGCAGTAAAAGATTTTTAATCCCAGTATTGACCCTGCTTTGGTTTATCTGCTATGGGCAAATTCTCCAGCTATTTTTGGTCCCTTGTTCTGTTCTTGAGAAGAACAATGAACATTCGAAAGATAAACTAGCAAACGGGACCAATATAGCTAGGGCATTTGAGGGACTTTAAGGAAGGTATTTGAATGCTTCTGTTGCGATTTTAATTGTAATCTCGTCTGACCTCAGTTTATGTATGTTATAAATGTTGTGCTTGCATGGGGTTTTCATCCCGAATAAAGTATATTTGCACCCGGGGAAGGGTACTCAGCCAATCAGGTGGCTGGAAAAGCAGGCAAGAAAACACAATCCCCGCTCGCTGCTCCAGCCACCCGAGGCCCTTCCATGGGTGGTGCTTTTTTTCCCTTTATCTTTTTTTTTTAATGTGGGGAGGCAACAGGGAGCATTAAAATAGAAAAGGGACTACGTCCCTTTTTGGATGATGGCAGACATTTTGGAACATGTTTTCCATGGCCGCCGTCATCCAAAAAAGGACCCAGTCCCGTTTCTACTTTAATGGCAGCGGCCATTTTTTGGGAAATCTCCTGTCGAAAATAAAAAAAAATAAAACTATCCGCACCCCAGTAAATCCTGGGGTGCAAATAGCTTTCACGCCCCAGCTGGGGGTGGACATGGGGTTTAACGCCCCACAGCACGACCTGAGGCTTCGCTCAGGCCTACCAAAGCTTGGGCTGGCGGGTCATTAAACCCCATGTCCGCCCCCAGCCGGGGCGTGAAAGCTATACTACAACAACAACGTGTTTCGGTACCGAGGACCCGTAGCACTGCCTGCTTTTGGGAGGAGGTTATTACCTCCGCACCAAAACATTAGCAAATGCGATATCACCCATGCAGTGTTACAGCATGCAGTAATATTGCAGTTCAGAAATTAATTCTAACATGGGCAATAACTGAAGAGGCTCTAAATCAAGTGGTTTTACAAAGGTAGCGGGCGCCCCTCTCTCGCAAGAACAGACATGATAACCTGTTCAGTGGTTATTAACCACTTGAGAGTTCGCAGCCACTGCTTTTACTCACTGTGCCTTTCACAGATGGGAAATATCCATTTGCATATCAGTCTTTGTCCTGCCCAGGGGCAGTCCAGCACCGAAATACAATGGCAATTCCAATCTGAACGAGAGTACCACCAGCAACCCCATACACGTGTTTCACCCTTGTTGGGGATCATCAGTGAGGTGAAGCTGATGCCTCTCTAAGCACAGTGAGAGGGAGACCACGTCTGGTTGCCCCCAGGAGACCTAGGGTTACCAATCCCAGGTTCCTTATAAAATAGTTTTACAAAGGTAGCGGGCGCCCCTCTCTCGCAAGAACAGACATGATAACCTGTTCAGTGGTTATTAACCACTTGAGAGTTCGCAGCCACTGCTTTTACTCACTGTGCCTTTCACAGATGGGAAATATCCATTTGCATATCAGTCTTTGTCCTGCCCAGGGGCAGTCCAGCACCGAAATACAATGGCAATTCCAATCTGAACGAGAGTACCACCAGCAACCCCATACACGTGTTTCACCCTTGTTGGGGATCATCAGTGAGGTGAAGCTGATGCCTCTCTAAGCACAGTGAGAGGGAGACCACGTCTGGTTGCCCCCAGGAGACCTAGGGTTACCAATCCCAGGTTCCTTATAAAATAGTTTTACAAAGGTAGCGGGCGCCCCTCTCTCGCAAGAACAGACATGATAACCTGTTCAGTGGTTATTAACCACTTGAGAGTTCGCAGCCACTGCTTTTACTCACTGTGCCTTTCACAGATGGGAAATATCCATTTGCATATCAGTCTTTGTCCTGCCCAGGGGCAGTCCAGCACCGAAATACAATGGCAATTCCAATCTGAACGAGAGTACCACCAGCAACCCCATACACGTGTTTCACCCTTGTTGGGGATCATCAGTGAGGTGAAGCTGATGCCTCTCTAAGCACAGTGAGAGGGAGACCACGTCTGGTTGCCCCCAGGAGACCTAGGGTTACCAATCCCAGGTTCCTTATAAAATAGTTTTACAAAGGTAGCGGGCGCCCCTCTCTCGCAAGAACAGACATGATAACCTGTTCAGTGGTTATTAACCACTTGAGAGTTCGCAGCCACTGCTTTTACTCACTGTGCCTTTCACAGATGGGAAATATCCATTTGCATATCAGTCTTTGTCCTGCCCAGGGGCAGTCCAGCACCGAAATACAATGGCAATTCCAATCTGAACGAGAGTACCACCAGCAACCCCATACACGTGTTTCACCCTTGTTGGGGATCATCAGTGAGGTGAAGCTGATGCCTCTCTAAGCACAGTGAGAGGGAGACCACGTCTGGTTGCCCCCAGGAGACCTAGGGTTACCAATCCCAGGTTCCTTATAAAATAGTTTTACAAAGGTAGCGGGCGCCCCTCTCTCGCAAGAACAGACATGATAACCTGTTCAGTGGTTATTAACCACTTGAGAGTTCGCAGCCACTGCTTTTACTCACTGTGCCTTTCACAGATGGGAAATATCCATTTGCATATCAGTCTTTGTCCTGCCCAGGGGCAGTCCAGCACCGAAATACAATGGCAATTCCAATCTGAACGAGAGTACCACCAGCAACCCCATACACGTGTTTCACCCTTGTTGGGGATCATCAGTGAGGTGAAGCTGATGCCTCTCTAAGCACAGTGAGAGGGAGACCACGTCTGGTTGCCCCCAGGAGACCTAGGGTTACCAATCCCAGGTTCCTTATAAAATAGTTTTACAAAGGTAGCGGGCGCCCCTCTCTCGCAAGAACAGACATGATAACCTGTTCAGTGGTTATTAACCACTTGAGAGTTCGCAGCCACTGCTTTTACTCACTGTGCCTTTCACAGATGGGAAATATCCATTTGCATATCAGTCTTTGTCCTGCCCAGGGGCAGTCCAGCACCGAAATACAATGGCAATTCCAATCTGAACGAGAGTACCACCAGCAACCCCATACACGTGTTTCACCCTTGTTGGGGATCATCAGTGAGGTGAAGCTGATGCCTCTCTAAGCACAGTGAGAGGGAGACCACGTCTGGTTGCCCCCAGGAGACCTAGGGTTACCAATCCCAGGTTCCTTATAAAATAGTTTTACAAAGGTAGCGGGCGCCCCTCTCTCGCAAGAACAGACATGATAACCTGTTCAGTGGTTATTAACCACTTGAGAGTTCGCAGCCACTGCTTTTACTCACTGTGCCTTTCACAGATGGGAAATATCCATTTGCATATCAGTCTTTGTCCTGCCCAGGGGCAGTCCAGCACCGAAATACAATGGCAATTCCAATCTGAACGAGAGTACCACCAGCAACCCCATACACGTGTTTCACCCTTGTTGGGGATCATCAGTGAGGTGAAGCTGATGCCTCTCTAAGCACAGTGAGAGGGAGACCACGTCTGGTTGCCCCCAGGAGACCTAGGGTTACCAATCCCAGGTTCCTTATAAAATAGTTTTACAAAGGTAGCGGGCGCCCCTCTCTCGCAAGAACAGACATGATAACCTGTTCAGTGGTTATTAACCACTTGAGAGTTCGCAGCCACTGCTTTTACTCACTGTGCCTTTCACAGATGGGAAATATCCATTTGCATATCAGGTCTTTGTCCCTCTGCCCAGGGGCAGTCCAGCTACCTTGAAACTATTTTGTTAAACTATTTGTTAAGGAACCTGGGATTGGTAACCCTAGGTCTCCTGGGGGCAACCAGACGTGTTTCCCTCTCACTGTGCTTAGAGAGGCATCAGCTTCACCTCACTGATGATCCCCAACAAGGGTGAAACACGTGTATGGGGTTGCTGGTGGTACTCTCGTTCAGATTGGAATTGCCATTGTATTTCGGTGCTGGACTGCCCCTGGGCAGGACAAAGACTGATATGCAAATGGATATTTCCCATCTGTGAAAGGCACAGTGAGTAAAAGCAGTGGCTGCGAACTCTCAAGTGGTTAATAACCACTGAACAGGTTATCATGTCTGTTCTTGCGAGAGAGGGGCGCCCGCTACCTTTGTTAAACTATTTGTTAAGGAACCTGGGATTGGTAACCCTAGGTCTCCTGGGGGCAACCAGACGTGGTCTCCCTCTCACTGTGTTTAGAGAGGCATCAGCTTCACCTCACTGATGATCCCCAACAAGGGTGAAACACGTGTATGGGGTTGCTGGTGGTACTCTCGTTCAGATTGGAATTGCCATTGTATTTCGGTGCTGGACTGCCCCTGGGCAGGACAAAGACTGATATGCAAATGGATATTTCCCATCTGTGAAAGGCACAGTGAGTAAAAGCAGTGGCTGCGAACTCTCAAGTGGTTAATAACCACTGAACAGGTTATCATGTCTGTTCTTGCGAGAGAGGGGCGCCCGCTACCTTTGTTAAACTATTTGTTAAGGAACCTGGGATTGGTAACCCTAGGTCTCCTGGGGGCAACCAGACGTGGTCTCCCTCTCACTGTGCTTAGAGAGGCATCAGCTTCACCTCACTGATGATCCCCAACAAGGGTGAAACACGTGTATGGGGTTGCTGGTGGTACTCTCGTTCAGATTGGAATTGCCATTGTATTTCGGTGCTGGACTGCCCCTGGGCAGGACAAAGACTGATATGCAAATGGATATTTCCCATCTGTGAAAGGCACAGTGAGTAAAAGCAGTGGCTGCGAACTCTCAAGTGGTTAATAACCACTGAACAGGTTATCATGTCTGTTCTTGCGAGAGAGGGGCGCCCGCTACCTTTGTTAAACTATTTGTTAAGGAACCTGGGATTGGTAACCCTAGGTCTCCTGGGGGCAACCAGACGTGGTCTCCCTCTCACTGTGCTTAGAGAGGCATCAGCTTCACCTCACTGATGATCCCCAACAAGGGTGAAACACGTGTATGGGGTTGCTGGTGGTACTCTCGTTCAGATTGGAATTGCCATTGTATTTCGGTGCTGGACTGCCCCTGGGCAGGACAAAGACTGATATGCAAATGGATATTTCCCATCTGTGAAAGGCACAGTGAGTAAAAGCAGTGGCTGCGAACTCTCAAGTGGTTAATAACCACTGAACAGGTTATCATGTCTGTTCTTGCGAGAGAGGGGCGCCCGCTACCTTTGTTAAACTATTTGTTAAGGAACCTGGGATTGGTAACCCTAGGTCTCCTGGGGGCAACCAGACGTGGTCTCCCTCTCACTGTGCTTAGAGAGGCATCAGCTTCACCTCACTGATGATCCCCAACAAGGGTGAAACACGTGTATGGGGTTGCTGGTGGTACTCTCGTTCAGATTGGAATTGCCATTGTATTTCGGTGCTGGACTGCCCCTGGGCAGGACAAAGACTGATATGCAAATGGATATTTCCCATCTGTGAAAGGCACAGTGAGTAAAAGCAGTGGCTGCGAACTCTCAAGTGGTTAATAACCACTGAACAGGTTATCATGTCTGTTCTTGCGAGAGAGGGGCGCCCGCTACCTTTGTTAAACGATTTGTTAAGGAACCTGGGATTGGTAACCCTAGGTCTCCTGGGGGCAACCAGACGTGGTCTCCCTCTCACTGTGCTTAGAGAGGCATCAGCTTCACCTCACTGATGATCCCCAACAAGGGTGAAACACGTGTATGGGGTTGCTGGTGGTACTCTCGTTCAGATTGGAATTGCCATTGTATTTCGGTGCTGGACTGCCCCTGGGCAGGACAAAGACTGATATGCAAATGGATATTTCCCATCTGTGAAAGGCACAGTGAGTAAAAGCAGTGGCTGCGAACTCTCAAGTGGTTAATAACCACTGAACAGGTTATCATGTCTGTTCTTGCGAGAGAGGGGCGCCCGCTACCTTTGTTAAACTATTTGTTAAGGAACCTGGGATTGGTAACCCTAGGTCTCCTGGGGGCAACCAGACGTGGTCTCCCTCTCACTGTGCTTAGAGAGGCATCAGCTTCACCTCACTGATGATCCCCAACAAGGGTGAAACACGTGTATGGGGTTGCTGGTGGTACTCTCGTTCAGATTGGAATTGCCATTGTATTTCGGTGCTGGACTGCCCCTGGGCAGGACAAAGACTGATATGCAAATGGATATTTCCCATCTGTGAAAGGCACAGTGAGTAAAAGCAGTGGCTGCGAACTCTCAAGTGGTTAATAACCACTGAACAGGTTATCATGTCTGTTCTTGCGAGAGAGGGGCGCCCGCTACCTTTGTTAAACTATTTGTTAAGGAACCTGGGATTGGTAACCCTAGGTCTCCTGGGGGCAACCAGACGTGGTCTCCCTCTCACTGTGCTTAGAGAGGCATCAGCTTCACCTCACTGATGATCCCCAACAAGGGTGAAACACGTGTATGGGGTTGCTGGTGGTACTCTCGTTCAGATTGGAATTGCCATTGTATTTCGGTGCTGGACTGCCCCTGGGCAGGACAAAGACTGATATGCAAATGGATATTTCCCATCTGTGAAAGGCACAGTGAGTAAAAGCAGTGGCTGCGAACTCTCAAGTGGTTAATAACCACTGAACAGGTTATCATGTCTGTTCTTGCGAGAGAGGGGCGCCCGCTACCTTTGTTAAACTATTTGTTAAGGAACCTGGGATTGGTAACCCTAGGTCTCCTGGGGGCAACCAGACGTGGTCTCCCTCTCACTGTGCTTAGAGAGGCATCAGCTTCACCTCACTGATGATCCCCAACAAGGGTGAAACACGTGTATGGGGTTGCTGGTGGTACTCTCGTTCAGATTGGAATTGCCATTGTATTTCGGTGCTGGACTGCCCCTGGGCAGGACAAAGACTGATATGCAAATGGATATTTCCCATCTGTGAAAGGCACAGTGAGTAAAAGCAGTGGCTGCGAACTCTCAAGTGGTTAATAACCACTGAACAGGTTATCATGTCTGTTCTTGCGAGAGAGGGGCGCCCGCTACCTTTGTTAAACTATCTGTTAAGGAACCTGGGATTGGTAACCCTAGGTCTCCTGGGGGCAACCAGACGTGGTCTCCCTCTCACTGTGCTTAGAGAGGCATCAGCTTCACCTCACTGATGATCCCCAACAAGGGTGAAACACGTGTATGGGGTTGCTGGTGGTACTCTCGTTCAGATTGGAATTGCCATTGTATTTCGGTGCTGGACTGCCCCTGGGCAGGACAAAGACTGATATGCAAATGGATATTTCCCATCTGTGAAAGGCACAGTGAGTAAAAACAGTGGCTGCGAACTCTCAAGTGGTTAATAACCACTGAACAGGTTATCATGTCTGTTCTTGCGAGAGAGGGGCGCCCGCTACCTTTGTTAAACTATTTGTTAAGGAACCTGGGATTGGTAACCCTAGGTCTCCTGGGGGCAACCAGACGTGGTCTCCCTCTCACTGTGCTTAGAGAGGCATCAGCTTCACCTCACTGATGATCCCCAACAAGGGTGAAACACGTGTATGGGGTTGCTGGTGGTACTCTCGTTCAGATTGGAATTGCCATTGTATTTCGGTGCTGGACTGCCCGTGGGCAGGACAAAGACTGATATGCAAATGGATATTTCCCATCTGTGAAAGGCACAGTGAGTAAAAGCAGTGGCTGCGAACTCTCAAGTGGTTAATAACCACTGAACAGGTTATCATGTCTGTTCTTGCGAGAGAGGGGCGCCCGCTACCTTTGTTAAACTATCTGTTAAGGAACCTGGGATTGGTAACCCTAGGTCTCCTGGGGGCAACCAGACGTGGTCTCCCTCTCACTGTGCTTAGAGAGGCATCAGCTTCACCTCACTGATGATCCCCAACAAGGGTGAAACACGTGTATGGGGTTGCTGGTGGTACTCTCGTTCAGATTGGAATTGCCATTGTATTTCGGTGCTGGACTGCCCCTGGGCAGGACAAAGACTGATATGCAAATGGATATTTCCCATCTGTGAAAGGCACAGTGAGTAAAAGCAGTGGCTGCGAACTCTCAAGTGGTTAATAACCACTGAACAGGTTATCATGTCTGTTCTTGCGAGAGAGGGGCGCCCGCTACCTTTGTTAATCTAAATCAAGTGGACCCTTCCTGTTTTTGCATCTGGTAAGGGTATTAGAGTTTGGTGGTATTTCAAAACACTGCTAAACTTGTAATGAGGACAGTTCTCTATCACAGGCCGTCTGATCTTTATTGCCTTGCCTATTTGATTGAATAGTCAGTGCTTTTACAGCAAGGCAAGAATCATATCCCCTTTTCATGTAGTTTTGGCATTTTTTATTCAGTAGCTAATATCTCCTACATGCATCAGGTGAAGACTTGTTGACACAAAGTCACATTGCATGGACCGTCAATGGGATCACGAGGGACTCTTTTGGGCAGGGATGCTCACATGCTAGGCAATAGGCTACTGAGAGGAGACATAGGGGGGGCCTCCCCAAGACCAGTTGCACCCCCCTGTTGAAAAGGAACCTTAAAAGTAGGAGTAACTGCCATGTGCCTTTTCATCCCACACAATGTTTGTGTAGTTCCAGACAGCTTGGTAAGGTAGGGTTTCGTTTATTTCGGAACCCCCAACACAGAGCCCCATTCATAGCCTATTTTGGAGACTCAGGAGAGTTTCCCAGAAAAATGATTCCATCCACTCAAGGAGCAAACACTGCTCTGCAAACAATCCCACTGAGCTTGCTGTGCTGGGAATGAGAAGCATAGGTTCAGGGAGCGAATGCTTTCATGGACTACATGAGAGCCTTGCACCTCGCCAAACATTTCTATTCAGTCCGGGTGCCACTGCTAGCTTTCTTTAACAAAACGATTAGTGAGGTCCAACAGGCTGTTGGCATGTAGTGAAATAGGTCTGTTTTGATGGGTTTTATAGTTTTCCTCTTCAGCTTTGTCATCATTGCCAAAGACGTAAACTGTACCACCTTCTCATTGATTAGTTCATTTAGGTTGCCCTACCTCTGAATGATATCTTCCAGTAGTCCAATCTTAGTAATGATAATGTTGTTGACAAAATGTAATTCGATTGATTTGAATAAGAAGTTGATAATTACAAAGCTATAATTTTCTAATGCTCTCATTGTTTCCAAAAGTCCTATGAAGTCAAGTCCTAGCATTGTGTTGGGGAGAAGTTGGACCCCCCCACCAGGCTTCTGGGGGTCCCGTGGTATGGGAGGCCCGAACACCTCCCATTTTGCCCAAAGAAATGCAGCAGAGTTCCAAGCAAGCATCATGTTCCCAACTGTGTTTTATTTCTGGGCAGCAAAAAAATGCACAGGGCTTCGTGCACAGAGTAAATCCAGGCACCGTCTCAGAGAGACTGGCTTGCAAGCCAGCTTTGTAACACACTGCAGGCTGACATCACAAAATTGGACCAGCTCCCAGAAAATTATCTCATCCTGAGATTGGCTGCCGAGTGGTAGGTGGCCTATAGTGCCCTTATAGGAAGCCTGATCATTGGACCTTTGGACCTTCGTGTCAGAGGGCTGGCTTGGCTGCTCCTCCCCCATTACCTAATTCTAAAATTGTTGCATTGTGAATTTAATCCCATTAGTTTTAGCTGAGCAGGCTTTTCACCCCTGGGCCCTCAGCGTTCATTGGCCAGAGGTGAGCCATTCTTGTTACAATTATGTTTCAAATGATGTCTGGATCTTGCAAAAATGTCTTTCGTTCCCAGAGAAAAAACACTGGGCCCTGGGTGTTCTGCTCTGAATTACTCATATTTATGAAGAATTAAAAATGCTTTTCTGCCAGAGTTCACTGTCGTTCAAAGAAAAGAATCTTATCTTACTGCAAGGCCTTGAGCTGCTCCTGGGTTTGCGAGTCGCATTCCTGAAGCCAGCACGAATCCCCACTGCGGCTGGTGTTCAGTGAGACAAGTGTACTTGGCTGTAATTTTCCTGAAGCACGGGTTTACACTGTGCCATTTGATAATGCATGAACTGATGAGTTATAGTGCTGTTAGGTTAATTCATGTGAGCATCTGCAAGCCTTTAAACAGGAATTCTTGTGTTTTGTAAATTCTGCATGGCGGTACTGCTGCATTTGAGGCTAATGTAGCATGTAGGTTGCAGTGTTGGTGAAGTGGGTGTCTTTCAGCATATTTGTCACCCATGGGCGCACTGGGGCCTGGTGCAAATTGATGAGTCCGCTCAGTTTTGATGCTGCCCTTCCGGGCCCCATTGGGCTTACAGTGAGTGTGTTTTCATCATTTTATCTGGCACTGTTGACTCTCGCGCTCCGTGCGCGTTGTGCTGCCCCTTCCCTCCCCCTCACTTCCTGGTCCTCCTCTCCCCTCTCCCATCCTGCCTCCCTGCCCGCCCACCCCCCTCTGATTGGTCTCCGCCTAGTCCCTGCACGACTACGCAACAACCACTCTCCACGCTCGCTTCTTTTTTGAGCTGAGCGGGATCGAGCGGTCGCCCGCAGCCCTGTGCGGCCAGTTTTGAGGCTGCCCTTTCAGGCCCCGTTGGGCTTACAGTGAGTGTGTTTTCATCATTGTATCCAGCACTGTTGACTCTCGCGCTCCGTGCGCGTGGTGTTGCCCCCTGCCCCCTCCCTCCCCCTCACTTCCTGGTCCTCCTCTCCCCTCTCCCATCCAGCCTCCCTGCCCGCCCACCCCCCTCTGATTGGTCTCCGCCTAGTCCCTGCAGGACTGCGCGACGACCGCTCTCCACGCTCGCTTCTTTTTGGAGCTGAGCGGGATCGAGCAGTCGCCCGCAGCCCTGTACAGCCAGTTTTGAGGCTGCCCTTCCAGGCTCCATTGGGCTTACAGTGAGTGTGTTTTCATCATTTTATCCGGCACTGTTGACTCTCGTGTTCCGTACGCGTTGTGCTGCCCCCTACCCCCTCCCTCCCCCTCACTTCCTGGTCCTCCTCTCTCCTCTCCCATCCCGCCTCCCTGCCTGCCCACACCCCCTCCCCTTCCTCTCCCCCTCCCGCCTTTTAATCTCACCCCCCCTGGGCAGCCCCCTGCCCGGCAGCCCCCGGCTAAGGGCCCCTTAGGCAAAGGACGGCTCCCACCTGCTCTCCCAGCCCACGCACCTACACCTGTTCACTTAATTTGCATTTCTACAATTCACTGCTTTCCACAATTTGTGGTAAATTAGGGCTTTTCTCCCCTTCGCAGGACTCTCAAACTTAGGTGGCCTCTCCACTGGGTACCTAATACGCATTACTATGTTGCTGTGGATCTGAAATTGTGGTAAATTAGGGTTTTTCTCCCCCTCGCAGGACTCTCAAAGTTAGGTGGCCTCTCCACTGGGTACTTAATACGCATTACTGTGTTGCTGTTGATCTGAAATTGTGGTAAATTAGGGCTTTTCTCCCCTTCGCAGGACTCTCAAACTTAGGTGGCCTCTCCACCGGGTACCTAATATGCATTACTGTGTTGCTGTTGATCTGAAATTGTGGTAAATTAGGGCTTTTCTCCCCTTCGCAGGACTCTCAAACTTAGGTGGCCTCGCCACCGGGTACCTAATATGCATTACTGTGTATCTGTTGATCTGAAATTGTGGTAAATTAGGGCTTGCCGCTCATTCCTTTCTGCTTCCTCTCGTCTGTCTTCTTCCCCCACACCCTCCTTATTCCATGGTGCTCTCTATCTCACCTATCTTCTCTAACTGTTTCTCCATTGACTATCCTGCTCTCCTCACTAAATTTGGTAGGAAAAAGTTTAAAAAGGACATCCTGGTCTCCAACCCAGGCATCCCTATCGCTGACACCTACACCAGTGCCTCCTCCAAGGAAACTCTCACTGACATCCTCTTTTTCGTGCCTTCTCCTGACCTATGGACCCTTCATATGGTCTCTGTGCTCTCTCCCTTCTCCTCTTCTCCCATTAATGGTGGCGCCAGTTGGGATGTCCTCTTGGCCCCCTTCCACTCCTCTAAGGCCATCATTAATGTCTACGCTAATGTGACCGTCTTGGTCCAAGGCCCTCAGGCCAACCTCCACCTCTTTGATAGAAGCTTTCCGCGCCTCATCAACTTCCTTTCCACTCCTGCTGTCCCCTCTTCTCTGTCCTCGGCTACCTTGCCTCCACCCTCCCACCCTGCCCCCTCTCGGCTCGTTCTTCACCTCCGTAGGGCATACCTCTGATCTGTACCCCTCCCCGGAGGTCCTTCAAGGATGGCAACTTTCTCCACATTGCCACTCTTAACTCCCGCTCTGCCGTAAAACATTCCTCTGATATCTGTCGCCTTCTTGAGGAACTGGACCTTGACATCCTCGGTCTCACTGAGACATGGTTCACGGCCAGCTCTGTCACCAGCTTTGACACACTCCTACCTGACGGTTACAAGATCCTCTCCGTGCCCAGGCCCAACCGTGCTGGGGGGGTGTGGCCCTTACCTTCCCTGAGTGGATTCCTGCCACTGTCACTCCTACGCAGACCTACTCCTCGTTTGAATGCCTTGTCTGCCGACTCTCTCTCTCTTCTAGCCATTCCCTTACCGTGGCTATTATCTATCGGCCACCTGGTCAAATTTCCTCCTTCCTCTCTGAGTAGGCGGACCTCTATTCCTCACTCCTGTCCTCTACCACTCAACTCCTCTTGCTTGGAGACTTCAACATCCACCTGGATGCCTCCTGTCCTCCCTCTGGACTCTTTCGCGACCTCTGCGACTCTCTCTCACTCTCTATTCTCCCGTCTGGGCCAACTCATTCTTCAGGGCACACTCTTGATGCTCTGATCTCTTCTGACCTTCCCCTCTCTGTCCCTCCCTCCACTCCTCTCTCCTGGAGTGATCACTTTCTCCTATCCTCCCACCTCACCTTCCCTACCCACGGGCAAAGCCACCCTCATCACTGCCACCCTCCTTCTCGGTCATCCGACCCATGAAGCGTGTGTCAGTTGAGGCTTTCGCTGCCACCTTCTCGCCCCCCCTCTCCCTTCGGCTGACTCCCACCCTGACACAGCCCTCTCCACTCTCCACTCTGCTATATCTGATACTCTTGATATCCTTGCCCCTGTCATGAGAATCCCCCTGAAGCCCAAAGCCAAATGTAACTCCTGGTATGATTCGGATCTCGTCACCCTTAAACGCAATTGCAGGGTGGCTGAGAGGAAATAGCGTGCTTCATGTTCATCCTCTGACAAACTGGCCTGCCGCCTGCTCCAAAGGCAATACCGGCTCTCCGTTCTCACCAAGAAGCGAGCCGTTATCCAAGCCCGCTACTTTGCTGCATCTAACAATTCGGCTGAACTCTTTAAAATCTGCAAGGAGCTGGCCAACCTTGCTGCAGTCTCTACCTCTCCTGTCCCCTCCCAGGCCCTCTGCACGGCACTGGCCTCTCACTTCATCTCAAAAACTCAGGACATCCTGTCCTCACTCTCCTCCTATCACCTCCCCCCTCCTATTCCCTGCTCTTCCTCTGGCCCTTCAGCAGCCACCCCTCCTCCCTCCTTCTCTGCCTTTCCCCTTTTTTCTGCTGACGAGGTTTCGAGACAAGTCCGATCTATGAAAGCCTCGTCAAAACAGGTCCACCCCTGTTCCTCCAAAACTATCAAGGACCACATCGACTCCTTGGCTCCTGCCCTGGCTGACTTCTGCAATCACTCCTTCGCCTCTGGAGTCTTTCCATCCCACCTGAAGCACTCCCTTGTGCACCCCTTCTTAAGAAACCCTCTTCCGACCCCTCCTGCCCGGCTAACTATCGCCCAATCTCTATCACTCCCTTCCTGGGCAAGCTCCGAGAGAAACTGGCCATCTCCCAGCTTAATCTCCATGCTGAATCTGTTGGTAGTCTTCATGACCATCAGTCTGGCTTCAGAGCTGCCAGAAGCACGGAAACTGCTCTCCTGAACATCTGTGAGGACCTGCTCTCGAACCTTGACTCTAACAACCCATGTGTTCTCATTTTGCTCGATCTCTCTTCTGCCTTTGATACTGTCAACCACACCATCCTGCTCAACTGTCTCCGTGATAACCTGAGTATCACTGGTCAGGCTCTGGCGTGGCTGACCTCTTTCCTCTCCAATCGACCCTCCCAGGTCCAACTGGGGTCCTTCCTCTCTGACATCTTTTTCTCTACCTGTGGTGTCCCCCAGGGATCTAATCTCTCCCGCTGGCTGTTCAACCAATATCTGGCACTTCTTGCCCACCGCATCGCTGCTCTCTGTCCCAACTTTCAGTGTTATGCGGATGATGCCCAGCTCATTTTCAGGCTACCCTCAGCCTCCTCTTCCCCTTCCCTCATCTCTGACTGTCTTTCTGCTATCCATGAATGGTGTGCCGCCAACGACCTCTGCCTTAATGCCAGTAAGACTGAGATTCTACTCATCGGCACTCACACCCCCCCCTTCCCTGCTGCTCTCTGGCCGGCCTCTCTGGGCCCTCTTCCTACTCCTACCTGCAAGGCAAAAAACCTCGGGGTCATCTTCGACTCCACACTTTCTTTCTCTCCTCACATATCTGACGTCTCTAAGAAGTCACACTACCAGCTACACCTCCTCAGAGGTAGCCTTCCTTTGCTCTCCTTCCCCCAGAAGCTCACTGTCTCTAGAGCCCTGGTTCTCTCGAAGCTGGACTACTGTAACAGCCTCTATCTAAATCTGCCTGCCTCTACTCTCCGCCCTTTGCAACTCATCCAGAACAGGACTGAGAGACTTGTCCTTGGCCTCAAGCCCAGGGACTGTATCTCTCCAGGACTGAAATCACTACACTGGCTCCCAGTGGCTGCAAGGATTAAGTTCAAAACCCTCTGCATTGTCCACAAGGCCTTCTGGGGCCTTGAGCCAAAATACCTTCAACTCTCTCTTCCTAAATATATTCCTTCTCGAGCTCTTTGCTCATCCGCCTCCAACTCCCTCAGGGTCAGCCGCTTCTCCAAGCAACGAGTTGGGGGTAGATCTCTCTCCGCAGCAGGGGTCTCCCTCTGGAACAGCCTTCCTGCCTCCCTGAAACCCGAGGAGAACCATCTCCGGTTCCGGAAGCACCTCGAAACCTTCTTCTTTGCCTCCGCTTTCTCTCCCCCTCTCCCCTGCTAAAATCACTGAACCTGCACTGAATCTGCAACTGGGCCACTCACCGATCTCGGTCCTTGGCCCAGCCACTCTTCAATGCACTGCCTCCCTGGCAACCCCTGCACTGCGGGACTGTCTCTGTATCCCTACAGCCCCTCCTCCCGGCACTTACCTTTCACTTGTCACCAGCTGGCCCTTATTATTTATCTGTATTCTACTAACCCTGTACTGCACTTTCCCCTCTCCCTTTCCCTTGTACTTTTCCCTTCCCCTCTACCCTTGCACTTGCGCGATCTGAATGACACCTGGCCTAGTAGGATCGTTGTCTGTCTCCCCTTGTTTCCCCCCCGCCTCGTTGCGCCTTGAAACACTTGTGTATAGGCGCGTTACAAATGTCATATCATATCATATCATTATTCTTCCTGCTGTTCTTTCTGTTGATATGCCTCGGGTGAGTGGGGAAGGAGTTTGATCTCGATTTTCCTTCTTCAGTCCCCCCTCTGGTCGACTTGTCAACCACACCACCAAGCAACATTTATCTTCTTCCGGTCAGCATTTCTTTGTCAATTCTCTGAGGTGTCCATAATTGTTCGCATGATTGTGAAGGACCAGTAAATGCAGGAGTATTCTCCTTCTGAGTTCCACCACACTCACTTCCCTTCGTACTTCCTCGGATCACAGGGAGTATCCACCTTTATTACTGCTGGAACCAGGTCGCACGCCGCTTATCTTCTCCCTTAGCCCAACTCTTCCTTTCACCATGTCTTTTATTGCTCCTCCTATGCTCACATCCATCAGTATTTGCATTCCGATCGCTTCTTCTGCTGTTTTCTCACATCTTGCAATGGATCTTGATCTTGCACAGTTATGCTGCGCTCAGTACTAGTGCTTCAGTTATCATCTTCAATCCACCAGCCAGTCATGAGGGTATCCATGACCATGGAAACGCAAGCCAGTTCTTGTCTTTCTCTGTTCATGACCATGGAAACGCTAGCCAGTTCTTGTCTTTCTCTGTTCATGACCATGGAAACGCTAGCCAGTTCTTGTCTTTCTCTGTTCACATGTGTTTTCTGCTGAACGGTCTTTTGTGTGCTGGTACTTCATCCAATGTTGCTTCTGTCTCGCTAGAGAAGTAGTTCCCCCCTCTGTTCACTTCTCAGTCTGTTTCTCTTGTTCCTTTATTTGGGCTTTTGGTGCTTTGTTCAGTCATCTCTTTTTCCTTCGGTTGTTTTCCATCTTGGGGAAGTCGTCAGGCCTCACGTCTTCCTTGGGCATCACCAACAAGGGCATGCTGATGTGCACCAATGAACAGTCTCCTCCCCAATTCGGTGGCAGTTTCTCTTGAGCTTTAGATCCATATGCTCAATAGTAGTCCATAAGCACTGCTGTTCCTGCTCTCAACTCCCTACTGATCTCAACCTTCTTGCATCCAGCATTTCCGGCCACTTCTTTTCACTGTTGTGCTGGTAACATAAGGCTGGTGCCTTCAGAGTATCAGAGTATAGGTCCTTCTTCATTCTCCACCCAAGCCACCATCTTCGCACTCTTGTCCCACTCTGTTAGGCAGTTGTCATTTTTTTTTCTTGCAGCTTGCTCACTGGTGCATTTCCTAGTTGCTCCTTCTGTCTCTGGCCCCTTTGCTGCATACAGTAGTTCTTCATTTAGCTGCCAGTAGTTGTTCATCATTGGTAGTGTCTTGGTGTAATATTCTTTCATAGGGGAATGTCTCTTTTTACATCAATCTCAATGTTGTTGTCTTCCCCTGCAATCTTCTTCACGTTTGGAACACGTTGAGATACATGGGTGTCGTGCTTTGCTGTAGGTATTTCTGCAGCAATCAATTTTCACAAGGCACTCAAGACATAGGGGATTAAAAAGCAGACAGGACAGCTCTCCCCAGTGGTGTCCCTACCAATTTTGTACATGTGTGCATGTTGTTGGTTACTTCTGCTATGTGTGTGAGGTGTATGTGTTACTCCCTTCATGTCTGCATTTACACTGCGCTTATCCCTCCTTACTTTGGCAGCAGTGTTTTCCTCACCCTCTGACACGGTAGGTCTTCCTGCTTGGGTTAGAGAATGTTAGTAGGGGGCACAGCGGTAATGCTCACTATTACATATTATTTTTAAATGACCACCCCCCATTATTCCGTTCATCATTAACAGTCCCATCATGAGGATAAGAGTCCTTATTGGCTTGCCCATAACCACTTACGCTGCTGGGTCCTTTCAGCTGATGAGATGATAAAGTTGCCCGCCTGAAAATCGCTAGAAAGGCGTTAATACGTTAGTACTTGTTAGTAACCTCAAGCTCCGCGAACTAAACAATCATTAAGGGCAAAAATGAAACTTCCCCCCGGACATTTCTTGTTGAGGGTTTCTCAATGTGGGTCGGACAGTATATGCACTTTATTCAAGTTGGGGAAAAGTTTCGACTAGGTATTCAATGGAAGCAAGGAAATATACTTCAGGGAAACGTGCTCTAAGGGGTCTGGGTTTTCTGATAGAGTGGGCAAATTGACTGGGAAAGGCTTCAGAATGGTTGAATGAGTAGGCCTCAGGGTGATGAATGGGAGGTAACATCAAGGAAATTTCCTACACAATTCTAACAGCATACATACGCAACAGCCTGCATGTGCGAGGAAAAGAGAGAGAACAAAACAGTGTTACAGCTGTCGGGTGCACAAAATATAATTTTAAGCTTATTTCAGCAACCTATGCACACAGGGGTGTCAGTCCCTATTCTAGTTGCTTGGGTGCGTTGGCTCATAGCATGGCCAAATTTCCCTAACTCAAGAGTGTTCGTGCTGTCTTGCAGTTCATGAAAATCTGTTGCGTTGGCCCTGTTGATTGTTGCTCCGTCGTTGCCAGGGTGGCCACCGCTTTGCAGGGCTTGAAGCCTTACACATCTAACAAAGTCTGTCAGGAGGGCAAAATGTCCCACTTGCACTAAAGTTTTTTCAGTCTCTAGTGCCTAATCATTGGAATTTAGTTGTCTGCTGTCTTCAGGCCAGCCCTGGGTCCTTTTTATCTGGCGAGAAATGAAAAAGAAGTGCTTGAGACCTGAGAATTGACATATTCTTCAATTTCTTGACCTAACCTCTCTACACTACTCTCACACTATTCAGTGTCCTAGTGGGAGGAGCCAAAGGTAAATTCATGCACCGTCCTGTCACCACCTGGTTGGATGGTGGTCGGACACTAACTTGTTGCACAATTCGAAATTTACCTGGAAAATGGGTAGACAACCACTATCCTGTAGCTGTATCCTTAACAAATCTGGATCATCTGCACTTAATTTAGGTGAAGATATTCATGACACACTTGGGTCATATACACGTAATTTAGGTGGTGGTGTACAAATGGGCCTTTGAGTCTTTGTATTTACAGTACTTTACTTTAAGCTATTTATAGTACGCACCTTTGTCCCAGGGGCATTAGGCGCTGACAAGCTAAACAGGGAAACATCAGGGTGGTAAATCTGTCATATAGGGTGGCTGTGTGTCTAAATTAAGAGGATCATGTTCCTTAATTAAGAGAATCGCAGGGTTTTTAGATCTTTCTTCTATGGCTCCTCTCACAACTTCTCAGGGCGTGCCCCGCAGTGAACTGCAGGCGCTTTAAGCTGGTACTAATGAAATTTGCTACCAAGTATTCGCTACCTGTCCCCCAAATCTTTTATCTCTTTTTATCTTTTTGTTTTTGTTCTCTATCAATCCCAACCATCACAATTTACTCCCATGCCCTGTATCCCACCTCATGTCCACTTGTTAAACCCTACTCGTGTCAATTACTCATTTAAGTTTAGCATTGTATTACTCCACTACTTTCATTACTGATGCAGTTAGACAATATATTTCTCACCTCATGATCTACTCCCAAATTTTAATACAACCATTATTCTCCAATTCATGCAGCAATGACCTCTTTCCCTATGTGTGTTGGCTAATGCATTTGTGCCAGTTCTGTGTGCAAAAGTGCTAGTGGCATTACTACTTGCACTGTGTTATTTTGTCGCCAAAGGGTGTCTGTTGGGAACATAGATCATCCACCCTTTACCCAGAGTTCTCTCCTCCCGGGGTGCTGCTCCCTGCAATTCCATGATGTGTGTCACTGGTGTATTGTTGTACCCGACTCACATCACCATGTTCCTCACTCCTCTCAGGGCAATGTGTCTCTCCTTCAGTTTCTGTGCAGTGTTCCAGTGTCAATTGTGAGGGCAACTAGCTTTTCTTCCTGTGTCGGTGTGCATGGGCAACTAGTTTTGCTGCTTGGGCTTAATAATGTGATGGCAATCGTGCACCCCCAACCTTCTCACACGTCCTTCCTTCCCTCAGTCGTACCACAGCATTTCCTACCCTCTTGACCCCACCAGTGTGATCGATAGTTAGTGAACCGTCAATGAAAGGCACGCCTCCCCCCTCAAGTGCACCTTTGTCCACCTTGTGTGTCTCATTGAATTGCTCTGTGTTATTTGTGCATGCATGAGCCCAGTCTTCTTGCTGAAAGATGTGTGCTCAGAATGTAGCTGAATTCTGAATTTACTCTCTTGCAATGCACTATCTTTACGCACCCCCCTCTGTACCGTGCACCCCCACTATGCCTAAACAATCTTCCTTACTTTCAGCATGTGTATGCTTAGTGTTAAGTTATGGCTTTGTCTGGGAATAAAGTGGTCATATCCAGTCTGCTCATGATGTCACAAATGTCCCTTCCCTAATGCATGGCCTAGTCGCCCCACTGTCACCCAGAAAAGACAGTTTTTTGTTACCCATCACCACCCCTATGCAATTGTCCTCCACAGGATTGAGAGTGCGTGTGAGACACATCAAGATTGTCTTGGGGCTGTCCTATTGACAGTATAATGTCAATCCATTTCCTTTGAAACTGTTGTTCCCCACCAAGATGACCCCTCCCAGTCATCTAACCTGTGTTGGATTGCCTGTAAGTCCTGTGGTAGTGGTGCTGTCATTTGTTGTGTCTGTGTCTGTGTCTGTACCTGTAGTAGTGACTGTGCCTGTGTTGGTGCTTGCAGTGTCTGCTGAAATGATCCCTGTGTCTGTCCTTGCTGCTGCTTTCAGTTCTCATGGAATGCATTCCTTGCTTACCATCTGTGTCATCAAATATTACACTCCCGGATGTGTAGAAGGGTGAGACCCCTCTTCCCTCTGGTCGTGCTGGTTCAGCATCTGCTGACGTCTTACCACTTTCCTTTCCATCATGCGCCACAGTTCAACTGTAGCCAGGCGCTTTTTCAGCTTCTTTCCTGTGTAAGTGCTATGTATGTGAGTCATTAGCAATTGCTGCACACTTCTGGAGAAGCTGCCTGTGGGCGGCTATGGTCTTATGTATTTGTCTTCAGTACTTTTGAACCATTGCACACTATGTTTTACTAATTTATCTTGGCATGGGGCGGTGTCCTACATAACAGTTGAAGGGGAGTCATTTCTCTATTATGTGATACCTTTTACCTCACCTCAAGTTGAGAATTTCGATAGTCCGCTGTTCAGGGAGCAAAAGTTAGAAGATAATTTAACATTTAAAAATTTCTATGAGCCTTCTTGACTCTGCACCTTAGCCAGTGTACTCCATGTACAGCCCATCTTCACAAAACCATTGCCTTCTCTGGCACACCCCCTAAATCTTGCACATGTGCCTTGCGCACACCGTCTCTGGGTCACCTCTTCTTCCTCTCCAAATCCACACCACTAGCTCCTCACCATCAAAACTCTGTGTCCTATGCATCAATCTAAAGGTGACGTCACCAAACTAAAAACACAGTACAAATGAACAAATGCGCATTCACAGAACAATAACCCATTGCTTCCAACCCCACACGAAACCTTACAAATATCCCAAAATAAAACCCCACAATCCCCACAGCTGTCTTCCCACTTCACTTGCAGTGGAGTATCCATTAATCATTTTCAAATACAGTCAGTCCGCACACGCTGCGTCGCCTCGCGTGTGATACGCACCCTCACCAGGGGAACTTAACCAGCCAACTATCTTCCGCAATGTGAGGCAGACTCTAGCTATCTCCCGCGGGAATCCGTCATCTATTCACCGAGCTAACACACTCAATTAATAGGAATCCTCATCTACTCATCGAACTACAACACCGACTCATAGGAATACCACACCCCCGTACATGTGTTCGCCATCCAGACCAATCAGCACAGCACTCCGTCCAACATGTGGGGACTTGTTACCCCATCCAATAGGCTCATGAACACAAGAAGGGACTACCTCCGCTCTATTCCCTACTACAACTCACGTGCCGATCACCACCGATAGACCAAATTTTGCGACAATGTAAAACCACCCGCCACCCTATTTACAATTCCTCCCCCCACAGCTGTCTTCCCACCCACCAGGGTGGAGTATTCTCTTTATTCCCTTGTGTTTGTTTTAAACTGCACCCGTGGCGTCGCCTCACGAATGATACGCCCCAGGAGACTTAACCAGTCAAACACCTTCCGCAATCTGGGATAGCTCCAGCTAATAAATCACTACGGGAATACATCATCCATGATCCAGACTACAACGCCCGACTCACAGGTATACCTCTATTTACATACTTCTGCAGTCCAAGCCTGTCAAGTCTATAGTCGTGGTTATTCACCAGAACATTTTACCTAGAAGAACGAACACTCCCTACACACAAAATCTCCAGTCCCTATCCAGACAATACAATTTAACATTTCTACAATATACTGATCAACAATACTTCCTAATACTTAAAACATTTGCCCATTGTTACCCCACACAATCACACCCTCCCCTTAAAGACCATGTTGCTGGTTGCTTGAACTTGTACTTACATTTCATATGTTGCACTGACACTTGCTCTGCTACTGGACTCCCCATCAAGGCGCTTCACCGGACCCCTTCTTCTGCTCTCACCTGCCCTTAAGCGGGGTATTTCCAAGCGGCGCCTGATGCCTTTACCCGGTTAACGTGTTTTCCGGTGGTCTTCAGGTGCAGGCCCCCACAGCTTCCTTGGGCGGGAGGGCAGTTCAATGCAGGGCTTGTGCAGGCAGTGCCCATCCACCAAGGGCATTACAGTGAGCAATGAGCCTCACAGAGGGCACCAACTTGTTGGGGAGAAGTTGGACCCCCCCACCAGGCTTCTGGGGGTCCCGGGGTATGGGAGGCCCCAGCACCTCCCATTTTGCCCAAAGAAATGCAGCAGAGTTCCAAGCAAGCATTGTGTTCCCAACTGTGTTTTATTTCTGGCCAGCAAAAAAACACACAGGGCTTCATGCACAGAGTAAATCCAGGCACCGTCTCAGAGAGACTGGCTTGCAAGCCAGCTTTGTAACACACTGCAGGCTGACATTACAAAATTGGACCAGCTCCCAGAAACCTATCTTATCCTGAGATTGGCTGCCGAGTGGTAGGTGGCCTATAGTGCCTTATAGGAAGCCTGATCATTGGACCTTTGGACCTTCATGTCAGAGGGCTGACTTGGCTGCTCCTCCCACATTACCTAATTCTAAAATTGTTGCATTGTGAATTTGTTCCCATTAGTTTTAGCTGAGCAGGCTTTTCGCCCCTGGGCCCTCAGCGTTCATTGGCAAGAGGTGAGCCATTCTTGTTACAATTATGTTTCAAATGATGTCTGGATCTTGCGAAAATGTCTTTCGTTCCCAGAGAAAAAACACTGGGCCCTGGGTGTTCTGCTCTGAATTATTCGTATTTATGAAGAATTAAAAATGCTTGTCTGCCAGAGTTCACTGTCGTTCAAAGAAAAGAATCTTATCTTACTGCAAGGCCTTGAGCTGCTCCTGGGTTTGCGAGGCGCATTCCTGAAGCCAGCACGAATCCCACTGCACTTGGTGTTCAGTGAGACAAGTGTACTTGGCTGTAATTTTCCTGAAGCACGGGTTTACACTGTGCCATTTGATAATGCATGAATTGATGAGTTACAGTCCTGTTAGGTTAATTCATGTGAGCATCTGCAAGCCTTTAAACAGGAATTCTTGTGTTTTGTAAATTCAGCATGGTGGTACTGCTGCATTTGAGGCTAATGTAGCATGTAGGTTGCAGTGTTGGTGAAGTGGGTGTCTTTCAGCATATTTGTCACCCATGGGCGCACTGGGGCCTGGTGCAAAATGATAAGTGCGCTCATTATTCTTCCTGCTGTTCTTTCTGTTGATGTGCCTGGGGTGAGGGGGGCAGGAGTTTGATCTCGATCTTCCCTCTTCAATTGTCTACATTTGGTCTGGACACCGTACCTGATGTAATAGAGCTTGTCTTGTAGAAAGTCTGTTTTCACCCTCTATATAGGTTGTACAGTGTTGAAAGTTCACGCTGGCATCTGAATCCACTGTAGGCTATCAATAGATAGCCCAAAGACATGTCTTGGTCATGATGGTTCCTGAATGTCCTTGAGAAGCCTTACCTATAAAGCAGTTTGTTAAACTTGTGGATGGCACACACACATTGTCCCTACTACCTTGCCTCCTTCGATGCTACGTTTATTTACAAACTGACAGAAAGGCTGGGTGTGTAGATTGTTATGTTATATTATGTCATGCTATTTGGTATTTGTATAGCACCTACTGCCAATGGTATAGCCTCGAAGCGCTGTGAGGGTGAACGCCCTTTGGAAGACTGTAGTCAGAGGATTGAGAAGTGTGAGGAGCCAGGAATGAGATGCGGGTACAATAGAGACATGTCTGTGGTTACAAATCTTTACAAACAAAATTGTGGGTTGGAAAAGACCTCACTTTCCGTAATCTAGGAAGAATTTCCCTACCTGAATCAAAGCTTATGAAGCTGTCCAGTGTAAAGATGTCCAAACAAAAGGTCTGTCCTGTGTCCGTAATCCAATTTTGGCCCTCACACTGTAAATACACTTCAAGGTGTAAGGGTATTGACTCTTGCATTTTGCAAATGTTCAAGTTCAACACAAAAGTTCCAATCCAACAAAAAAAATCCAATGAACAATGTTCACAGTTCCAGGGATCAGCGTCCTTCCCCAAATTCCTTGTATCAAGTTTCACCAACTCAAAAGAATGTTCAAGTTCCAAGAGGATTACTCTCTCCCCTCAGTGTATTTACTTCTCTTGGGGTATCAGGTCCCTTCCCCAAGCTTTCTCTTCCTCTTTTACAAATTGAAAATCTCAAGGGTATCCCTCTTCCTAAGGACTCTCTTTCCCTCTGTACAATGTTACAATAGTTCATTAATTTAAGGGCATAGCCTTCCTTACAGTTCTTTAAAATAGGTATTTGGTCTTCACCCGGAATACTCTCCCACCAGGCCTTATCACACAAATGCCTAACTTTTACTTCATCTGGTGCACTTTCCTACCAGGACTTTATTATATAAACACCAATCTTCACCTGGTATACTTTCCTGCAAGGGCTTTACTATACACACATACTTAACTTCACCTAGTATACTCTCCTGCCAGGACTTTTTACACAAAAACGAAACCTCACAGGGCATACTTTCCTGCCAGGACATTGTTGCACAAACACTTTGTTATGCAGATACTTAACTTCACCTGACATATTTGTTTGCCAGGACTTTGTTACACAAACATTCTTTGTCATACAAACACTTTGTTATATAGATACTGAACTTCAACTGGTATACTTTGTGACAGGGCCAGCATTGTGGCCCTGTCAAAGGGGGGGATGGAGCCCCCACCCACCCAAAATGAATGCCTGAATGCAGGCAGGCCCCCTCTCCAACCCTCCTTACCTGAGACGATGACGGCCACCCAGCAGTAGATCGAAGGGGGCAACTGCCCCAAAAACACAGAGAATTGGGAAAACCACTTCATTCTAAGAGAGGTCGAGAAACTTCAGGGAGGACTAATTTCTTCAGGGGAAGATTAATAATATCACCCGACCCTCGAAGGCCCTGCATCGAGCACCCTTTTTGGAGCATGAGTAAGGAAATGTGGAAAACCCGACCTTGAACAGGGAGAAGAAGTCCCACGAGACCATACAAAAGCGTTACATGCAAGTGCAGCACGTGATGTACATATCACACAGTGGAGGCATATAGGATCCGGGGGAGATGAAGAAGAGTGCCTCCTCCATGTTGCAATAAACCCGGTCCCAGGGATTGTCCCAACTGAAGATTCTGTAAAGATTCTGTAAAGATGGAAGATCTCCTCCGAAAGATGGGAGCAACCAGCCATTCCTCACAACATTCTCCAAAAACTGGGCACAGGAGAAGACCCAGCCACCTTCTTTGTCAACTTTAAGATGGTTGATGAGACAGCTGGATGGGAGCGGGATCGATGGACCTGATATGTTGCTCCATTGCTAACTGGGGAAGCCCAACAAGCCTTCCAAGCTTTAAATCCTGACGGATGAACCCAGGCCATCTGTACTACTGGGGAGAGTGCCCAACAGTTCCATATAACTGTAACTATTAATGGACGACTGGCAAGAGCACTTCTGGATTCAGGAAGAAGACGGCAATTCATACTGATTTCATTTCAGAGGAAGAACTGGAACGGACTATATGGCTAGGATAATTTGTGTCGATGGGCATTGCGAGGGGTCAGTTGTCCGATGCGGACAACTGTTTGATGATTTATCAAAACATCCCATTTTATTCTCAAAGGAAATATAATAAAATGCTTCACTTTCCCTGCCTAACCAGCAAATACACAAAGAAAATGTATGGCACTACAAAATAACATTAACAACATTCACAGGGGGTCATTCCGAGTAGGGCGGTAAGGGTTAACGGTCACCGGTAACGAGACCGGTGCCGTTAAACCCTTACCGCCCTATTCCGAGTTCCCTTTGCGGGTTGGTACTTAACGCCTGTTTTTTGCAGGCGTTAAAAAACCAACCCGCAAAGGGACCTAGGAGCTAATTACAGCACCGTAATTTACGGTGCCGCAATTAGCGCCTTCCCCATTCCCATTGAGCCCTATGGGGCAAAAATGTGAATGGGGAAGGGCCCTTGGTGAATGGGGAATTACCGACCCCGCCAACCTTGGAATGGGGCGGTAATTCCGCCATTCACCATGGCGGAGTCAGAAAAATAACGGCGTCAACCAAGGCGCTAATAGCGCCTTGGTTAACGCCAGGGTTGGAATGAGGCCCGTCTCTTAATAACCTAATGTCCTAGGTAAATTCCCTTTCGCAGGATTCAAGGTCAATTCTGCAAGTATTCCACCACAGAAAGTAATGAGAAGATCCTTGTAGGTAAGGCAGTCTCAAATCAGTTCTTGATGTTTCAGAGTCAAAGTAAAGGTTTGTTAACCAAAGTTCCAATGATAGCTAATCTTTTCTCCTTGGTGGAATATCCACTTTCCACTTCCTCCAAATAGCACCAATGGTAATCCCAGCCACAATGCTTTGTCACCCCTTCAGGAAGATTTGCCAGAGTTCATAAGAAATGAAATCTCTTACAACTCTTAGTGAGACATAGTTCTTGTAACAGTTGATATGCAGTTAGTTATAGGTTTAGAATTCACAATGGTATATTTGTCAGGATGACCTCTCAGTGCTGCTGCCTCCACTTCAACAACTTCACTTCTACTTGATTCACCTTTGTCTCACAGTACTCCACTTGGTTTAGGCTACTACAATGTTGCATCTGCTGACAACCAGATATACCACCACAGAGTCAGTACTTTGGGCTACGACCACATCTTCAGTGATTTGTATTTCTAGACATGCTTTGACAAGATTCACTTTGCATTACTTCAACGCCTTCAAGTAGGCAAGTGTCAGGGATGGCACTCTATTAAGAGTGGCACAGGACACCCAAAAAGGGTTTGGGTGGTTGTGCCTAAATAAAGTGGACAGTAAGGAACAAGGTTGAGAGCTCAGAGGAGCAGGAAAGCAATGAGCAAGCCCACAGGAGCAGGGCTGTGAGGTAGAGAGCCCAGAGGAAAAGGGCTTAGGGCAGCAGAGTAAATCAGGCTGCACGGCCAGGAACCCAATAGGACCGGGCAGCAAGGAGTGGGCCCTGAGGGGCAGGGCCGCTGACAGTAGAAGGTTGCAGAGGACTGTAGAGGGCTGCTAGGCCGAGAACCCAGCGGAAAAAGGTAGGTAGTAGGCAGCGGAGCCTGATAAGCTGCAAAGTAGGAAGCCCAGAGGACAAGGGCTGTAGGCAGCCGGAGTGAGGCAGGCTGCAGAGCAGGGAGCCCAGAGGACAAGGGCTGAAGGCAGCCGGAGTGAGGCAGGCTGCAGAGCAGGGAGCCCAGAGGACCGAGGCTGGAAAGCAGCAGAGCGTGATCAGCTGCAATGTACAGAGCCCGGCAGGGCAAGGGCGGAGGCTGGAAGGCAGCAGAGCGTGATCGGCTGCAATGTGGAGAGCCCGGCAGGGCAAGGGCGGAGGCTGGAAGGCAGCAGAGCGTGATCGGCTGCAATGTGGAGAGCCCGGCAGGGCAAGGGCGTAGGATGGAAGGCAGCAGAGCGTGATCGGCTGCAATGTGGAGAGCCCGGCAGGGCAAGGGCGGAGGCTGGAAGGCAGCAGAGCGTGATCGGCTGCAATGTGGAGAGCCCGGCAGGGCAGGGGCGGAGGCTGGAAGGCAGCAGAGCGTGATCGGCTGCAATGTGGAGAGCCCGGCAGGGCAAGGGCGGAGGCTGGAAGGCAGCAGAGCGTGATCGGCTGCAATGTGGAGAGCCCGGAGGAGCAGGGCTGTGAGGAAGGGAGCCTGAAAGGCTATGGCTGTAGGCAGAGAAGCGTAACAGGCTGCAAGGCAGGAAGCCCAGAGGAGCTGGACTGAGGCAGGGAGCCCTGAAGGCTAAGGCTGTAGGCAGCAGGGTGTAGCAAGCTGCAAGGCAGGGTCCAAGCAGGAGTGATGGTAAACAGCATACAAAGATCCGTAGAAAGACACGAAAGGTGGAGGAAGGTCTCTCAATGCAAGAGGCTGAGCCACTGCAGGCAGCAGCCATTTATACTGCCTAGCCCAGCACAGAGGCAGGCTAATTGGTTGCACCTGGCGAAGCACACCTGCAGACAATCGGCCACCTCCCTCTCTGTTCCTGAGCTGGTGGAAGCAGAGCATATCCCTAGGGCTTCTGGGGGGTGTAGTTCCTTTGATGACCAATAGGAACAGCCAGGAATCGATGCTTATAGCCAAGTGCATTGTGGTATGCGTAGTTTGTTGGAAAAAATAATAAAGCACCAAAGTCTCGCAAATGGGAAATAAAGTCCCCAAAGTAAATATAGATTGATCCAAGAGTCTGTTGTAAATAAATGATAAACAAATAGTCCATATTGAGCGCAAATGGATGCGCCCATGGCGCAGGCATGACAGTATGCCCCTCTCGAGGCCCCTCTCCAGGCTCCCTGAAGACCGACCTACAAGAAGAATGTCTGTCACACCGTACAAGAGTCTTAATCCAAAAAGGCACATCATGAAGCACCAGAAACGGTTTACGGTTGCAAGGTGAGAGTCTTGAACGACGGAGACAATACAAATGTTCTGAACTTTTGATGTAGAAATCAGAAAAGAAGAAGTCTTTGGAACACAAACCCCAACTGTCAGGCCGATTCATGGAATTAATGTGCGCCGAAAAAACGGCGCACGCGTGCGAAAACGTGCGATTCGCAGTGAAATAGCGAAAATCGCAGTGCAAGTGCGAAAATCGCACGAAAAGCAGCGCACATCGATTCATGGAAGGCCGTGCGCGAGAAAACCTTCGGATGTGCGATAAAAAAGTGTGCGGCGCACGTTGGTGCACAGGCCATCTAACTGCGTGCGCCAGGTCACAGCGAAAATCGCACAGGCCACAGCGAAAATCGCACATAGCGCGGCACACGCAACAAAAGTAGGCGGAACACGGGGCGTAACACTCGGAATGGGGAACAACTTGCCAAAATGTGGGCGTCACGGTGGAAGTACAGGGCACAAGTGCGCGGAACGCCCACACGCTCGCCTACAACACGTATTCATGGAATAGAATAGGGCAAAAAAGCGCACGCTCAAACCAGCGCACAGGCACAAACACGACCGCCACAAGAAAGCAGGCGGTAGCGTCTCTGCGCCTGTAAGAAATGTGCGCCAAAAGGTGCGCCAACAAATAGCACCTATATACTGCCATGATGAATGTCCTATACTGTGGCCCTCCAGGACAAATGACGTGCAAAGGGGTACCCACAAACACGGACACCCGCTGACAAAAAATATGTGTGCGTCTATACCGGGGTGCGCGGGAAGTCTCACACGCGATTTGGCCGTGTACGTGGATTTCAGGGGTGCGCGGGAATTTCCACACGCGATTTGGCCGGGTACGTGGATTTCAGGGGTGCGCGGGAAGTTCCACACGCGATTTGGCCGGGTACGTGGATTTCAGGGGTGCGCGGGAAGTTCCACACGCGATTTGGCCGGGTACGTGGATTTCAGCAGTGCGCGGGAAGTTCCACACGCGATTTGTCAGGGTACGTGAATTCCAGGGGTTTGCGGGAAGTTCCACACGTGATTTGTCAGGGTACGCGGATTACAGGGGTGCGCGGGAAGTTCCACACGCTATTTGGCCGTGTACGTGGAGTACAGGGGTGCGCGGGAAGTTCCACACGCGATTTGGCCGTGTACGTGGATCACAGGGGTGCGCGTGAAGTTCCACACGCGATTTGTCAGGGTACGTGGATTTCAGGGGTCCGCGGGAAGTTCCACACGCGATTTGGCCGGGTACGCGGATTTCAGGGGTGCGCGGGAAGTTCCACACGCGATTTGGCCGGGTACGTGGATTTCAGGGGTGCCCGGGAAGTTCCACAAGCGATTTGGCTGGGCACGTGTATGACAGGGGTACGCGGGAAAATCTACACGTGATTTGGCTGTGTGCTCCCAGGTATTCCCTGTACACCCTCCACGGCCCCTGCAGGCAGCACACACCACAGGGGACTACCCTGCACACCTGCTCATGTCACCCAGCACCCCCACCCCCCAGCCACCAGGGGCAGCCTCCACCAGGCCACCGCTCATGTCTCCCACCACCCCCACCCCCCAGCCACCAGGGGCACCCACCACCAGGCCCCCACCCATGTCTCCCACCCCCCCACCCCCCAGCAGTGCAGGGGCAGCCTCCACCAGGCCCCCACTCATGCCTCCCACCAACCCCACCCCCCTGCAGTGCAGGGGCACCCTCCACCAGGCCCCCACTCATGTCTCCCACCACCCCCACCCCCCAGCCTGCAGGGGCACCCTCCACCAGGCCCCCACTCATGTCTCCCACCACCCCCACCCCCCAGCAGTGCAGGGGCAGCACCACCAGGCCCCCACTCATGTCTCCCACCCACCCCAACCCCCCAGCCACCATGGGCAGCCCCCACCAGGCCCCCACTCATGTCTCCCACCCCCCCACCCCCCAGCCACCATGGGCGCCCTCCACCAGGCCCCCACTCATGTCTCCCACCCACCCCCACCCCCCAGCCACCATGGGCACCCTCCACCAGGCCCCCACTCATGTCTCCCACCCACCCCCACCCCCCAGCCACCATGGGCACCCTTCACCAGGCCTCCACTCATGTCTCCCACCCACCCCCACCCCCCAGCCACCATGGGCAGCCCCCACCAGGCCCCCACTCATGTCTCCCACCCCCCCACCCCCCAGCAGTGCAGGGCCAGCACCACCAGGCCCCCACTCATGTCTCCCACCCACCCCCACCCCCAGCCACCATGGGCAGCCCCCACCAGGCCCCCACTCATGTCTCCCACCCCCCCAACCCCCAGCATCCAGGGGCAGCCTCCACCAGGCCCCCACTCATGTCTCCCACCCACCCCCACCCCCCATCCACCATGGGCACCCTCCACCAGGCCCCCACTCATGTCTCCCACCACCCCCACCCCCCAGCAGTGCAGGGGCACCCTCCACCAGGCCCCCACTCATGTCTCCCACCCACCCCCACCCCCTAGCCACCATGGGCAGCCCCCACCAGGCCCCCACTCATGTCTCCCACCCCCCACCCCCCAGCATCCAGGGGCAGCCTCCACCAGGCCCCCACTAATGTCTCCCACCCACCCCCACCCCCCAGCCACCATGGGCACCCTCCACTAGGCCCCCACTCATGTCTCCCACCACCCCCACCCCCCAGCAGTGCAGGGGCACCCTCCACCAGGTCCCCACTCATGTCTCCCACCCACCCCCACCCCCCAGCCACCATGGGCACCCACCACCAGGCCCCCACTCATGTCTCCCACCACCCCCACCCCCCAGCAGTGCAGGGGCAGCACCACCAGGCCCCCACTCATGTCCCCCTGTACCCCCACCCCCGAGCCACCATGGGCACCCTCCACCAGGCCCCCACTCATGTCTCCCACCCACCCCCACCCCCCAGCCACCATGGGCAGCCTCCACCAGGCCTCCACTCATGTCTCCCACCCACCCCCACCCCCCAGCAGTGCAGGGGCAGCACCACCGGGCCCCCACTCATGTCCCCCTGCACCCCCACCCCCCAGCCACGAGGGGCAGCCTCCACCAGGCCACCACTCATGTCTCCCACCACCCCCACCCCCCAGCCACCAGGGGCACCCACCACCAGGCCCCCACCCATGTCTCCCACCCCCCCACCCCCCAGCAGTGCAGGGGCAGCCTCCACCAGGCCCCCACTCATGTCTCCCACCACCCCCACCCCCCAGCAGTGCAGGGGCACCCTCCACCAGGCCCCCACTCATGTCTCCCACCACCCCCACCCCCCAGCCAGCAGGGGCACCCTCCACCAGGCCCCCACTCATGTCTCCCACCACCCCCACCCCCCAGCAGTGCAGGGGCAGCACCACCAGGCCCCCAATCATGTCTCCCACCCACCCCAACCCCCCAGCCACCATGGGCAGCCCCCACCAGGCCCCCACTCATGTCTCGTACCCCCCCCACCCCCCAGCCACCATGGGCACCCTCCACCAGGCCCCCACTCATGTCTCCCACCCACCCCCACCCCCCAGCCACCATGGGCACCCTCCACCAGGCCCCCACTCATGTCTCCCACCCACCCCCACCCCCCAGCCACCATGGGCACCCTTCACCAGGCCTCCACTCATGTCTCCCACCCACCCCCACCCCCCAGCCACCATGGGCAGCCCCCACCAGGCCCCCACTCATGTCTCCCACCCCCCCCCCGCCCCCCAGCAGTGCAGGGCCAGCACCACCAGGCCCCCACTCATGTCTCCCACCCACCCCCACCCCCCAGCCACCATGGGCAGCCCCCACCAGGCCCCCACTCATGTCTCCCACCCCCCCACCCCCCAGCATCCAGGGGCAGCCTCCACCAGGCCCCCACTCATGTCTCCCACCCCACCCCCCAGCCACCATGGGCACCCTCCACCAGGCCCCCACTCATGTCTCCCACCACCCCCACCCCCCAGCAGTGCAGGGGCACCCTCCACCAGGCCCCCACTCATGTCTCCCACCCACCCCCACCCCCCAGCCACCATGGGCAGCCCCCACCAGGCCCCCACTCATGTCTCCCACCCCCCACCCCCCAGCATCCAGGGGCAGCCTTCACCAGGCCCCCACTCATGTCTCCCACCCACCCCCACCCCCCAGCCACCATGGGCACCCTCCACCAGGCCCCCACTCATGTCTCCCACCACCCCCACCCCCCAGCAGTGCAGGGGCACCCTCCACCAGGCCCCCACTCATGTCTCCCACCCACCCCCACCCCCCAGCCACCATGGGCACCCACCACCAGGCCCCCACTCATGTCTCCCACCACCCCCACCCCCCAGCAGTGATGGGGCAGCACCACCAGGCCCCCACTCATGTCCCCCTGCACCCCCACCCCCCAGCCACCATGGGCACCCTCCACCAGGCCCCCACTCATGTCTCCCACCCACCCCCACCCCCCAGCCACCATGGGCAGCCTCCACCAGGCCTCCACTCATGTCTCCCACCCACCCCCACCCCCCAGCAGTGCAGGGGCAGCACCACCAGGCCCCCACTCATGTCCCCCTGCACCCCCACCCCCCAGCCACCATGGGCACCCTCCACCAGGCCCCCACTCATGTCTCCCACCCACCCCCACCCCCAGCCACCATGGGCACCCTCCACCAGGCCCCCACACATGTCTCCCACCACCCCCACCCCCCAGCAGTGCAGGGGCACCCTCCATCAGGCCCCCACTCATGTCTCTCACCCACCCCCACCCCCCAGCCACCATGTGCACCCTCCACCAGGCCCCCACTCATGTCTCCCACCACCCCCATCCCCCAGCAGTGCAGGGGCAGCACCACCAGGCCCCCACTCATGTCTCCTACCCACCCCCACCCCCCAGCAGTGCAGGGGCACCCTCCACCAGGCCCCCACTCATGTCCCCCTGCACACCCACCCCCCAGCCACCATGGGCACCCTCCACCAGGCCCCCACTCATGTCTCCCACCCACCCCCACCCCCCAGCCACCATGGGCAGCCTCCACCAGGCCTCCACTCATGTCTCCCACCATCCCCACCCCCCAGCAGTGCAGGGGCAGCACCACCAGGCCCCCACCCATGTCCCCCTGCACCCCCACCCCCCCAGCCACCATGGGCACCCTCCACCAGGCCCCCACTCATGTCTCCCACCCACCCCCACCCCCCAGCCACCATGGGCACCCTCCACCAGGCCCCCACTCATGTCTCCCACCATCCCCACCCCCCAGCAGTGCAGGGGCATCCTCCACCAGGCCCCCACTCATGTCTCCCACCCACCCCCACCCCCCAGCCACCATGGCCAGGCCCCCACTCATGTCTCCCACCACCCCCACCCCCCAGCCACCATGGGCAGCCCCCACCAGGTCCTCACAATCCCCAATCGTGTGCGTTATGGTCAGCCTCCACAGCCAAAAAGCCCTACCAAGTAACCCATTCACCCACATGGAAATGGAAATTACATGTTACACCCCCAATGTTCATAAAGCTAATGAACCCATGTCCGTCACACACAATGGTTGCAATTGAATGGGAAAACACCCAACATGACATGCATGAAACCAATGAGATGATACCACACAGCGAAGTATGAAAACAAAAATGTATTTTAAAAAAAAGAATGCAAAAGAAATGAAACAAACTACAATGGGAATGAAAAAAAGATAAACTGCATGTCCGTCTCAACAAATAAAACCACCAAATCCTAATCCAAAAAAATGTTGTCCAAAGTCAACGGAAAAATAAAATCAATCACATGAAGAACTATGTACAAAACATCCAAGGGTCCATGAGCCCAACTGAACAAAGGAAACCTACAAAAAACCCTAACTAAAATGCAACTATATACAAAAAGTGGAGCAGTGTCCGTCGACTCCAAATCATAAGAACAAACAAAGGAAACCTAAAACTAAAGAACTATATACAAAGGCGGCGGGCAAGTCCAGCGGCTCACTCCGTGGTGTTCCGAGCCAGGGCATCATCGAACTCCTGTTCGATGTCCCGGAGGCGGTCCAGTTCCATGGCCCCGAGGGTCCACAGGGACGACGCCGTGTCCTCCTCCAACCCCCTGCGGATTGCCTCGAGGCACTTGGCCCGCCTCAGGGCCCTCCGCATGGAGTTCTTCGCCCTGACCATTGTGAGCCGCGCCTCTTCCGCCCGCCGCCGCTCCGCACCTATGGCGTGGCCCAACCGCTGCCACACGGAAGACACTCTCTGTCCTGGGTCCTCCTGCCCTCCGGCCGATGCCTGCCCCTCCGATGTCAAAGGCCCCGAGCCTTCATGGCTCCCACCATGTTGCTGCTGCTGCTCTGGCTCTGCCCGTGCACTGCCTCCTGCTGCCTGCACATCCTCCGCCGGCTGGGGTGCAGTCGTAGATGTGGCCACCCCTGCTGGACGTCCGACTCCCGACTGTGGCAGGGATGCCTCCTCCACCAGCCTGGCCGCACCGTCAGAGGCAGCTCCACAGGGCACCCAGGTGACTGATGGGTGGGAAGATGGCACAGAGGACGACTGGCGCGTAGGGGGTCCAGTTGAGGAGGGGGTCGGAGCAAGCCCCATCAGACGGAGGAATCCGGCCTGGGTGACCTGTCCCAGCAGGCTGACGTGGTCAACGAGCCATTCGAGATGATGTGCAGTCTCTCCATGAAAAGACTGCAGGTCACCTCGCATGGCCCGTTGACGCAACGCCACACCAGCCAGGACTGGCTCAACCCGGACCTGGATGGCCACGTCCGCAGGCAGAGGAAGGCCAGTTGACGTCAGCTCATCCCCTGCCTGAAAACGGGTCTGGACGTAGGCATCCCTGCTGGTGCAAGATGATGCAGGGACAGGATCGGGGACAGGATTGCACACAGGCACCTCCGCGGCGGCCTGTGCTGCCTCCTGTCCCTGGTCCTGCACTGCACCACTAGCACCAGTGGGATCCCCACCTCCAGACCCCGTCTCTGGTGCTTGCACGGCCTCCTCCTCCACCAAACCCCCCACCAACCTGGATGACTCCGTGCCATCTTCCCCTGTTGGGCCCTGTGGGGTCCCAGCTGCCCCTTCTGCTGCCGAGGAGTCCAACTCCAACCTCCGCCTCTTGGACCTCCCCCCGGCAGCTGCGGCCTGGGACGCGGCACCGGACTCCTCACTCCCCGACGAGATGACAACACGGGAGGGGAGCCGGGCCTTGCGTCTCCGGCTGGCGGTGGGATCCCCGCCGCTGTGCTCCACAGCACCTTCTCCGCCCTCTTCATCAGTTGACGCTGCAGACAGGGAGAAACAAAACACAGGCATCAGGGCACTGTACAATGGACACATACACACATGACAGTTGCACATGAGTGGCATTGGCAAACCTCAGACATGTCATCACAATCCCCAACACACATGTCATTACAACTCGCACACATGAGCCATACCACAGCCATATCGCAACTGCCACCACCATCCCTACACATACAACTGCATGAGCAGCCAAAGGGGAGCCAGACATCACATGCAACACAGGAAGTGCACCACACATGTACATACACCACCACACTTGCATGCATGTGTACACCTCTGCCAAGTGTCGCAGTGTTCAGACGGGCATCCATGTCACATCTGCCAATCAGGCTTCCACATACCGTTGTCACATGCATCCATGTTGCATCACTGTTGCACCCTTGTCAAATACACACACATGCACATGTACACAGTGCTCATACATGCAGCCGAAAACAACATACATGCGTGACATCACGGACATGTCTACTTACATACACATTCATCTAAACATGTGTGCACACACAACTGCATTTGGCATGCAAGCCTACACACACAAGCACCATCCATGTCTCACACATTACAGCCCTCGCATGTGTCAGCCCCACGGCCCTGTACACCCCCACCCATACTCGACCCCATACAAACAGATGTGCAACCTGCACACTACCGAATAATCACCACACGCACTGCTCACAATCAGGATGCATGTACACTCACTGCTCGACTCCAGACGGGTCTGCTTCTCTAGGACCTGGACGTGGAGCGCTGGGGATATGCGTTCCAGGACCCTCATCTGTTCTTCCGACAAGTGGCCCCGGCGCCCCTTGGCATCTGCTGCCTTCAAGAGGCGCCGGGCCTTGTTCAGGGTCCTGGACCTGTAGTCCTCCCAGCGCTTCCTGACATGTTGTAAGTCCCGGACTGCCACCCCCTCCGCGTTGATGGCAGTCACGATGTCAGTCCAGATCCGAGTCCGTCCTTCCTTGTCGGCGCGGGAACTTCCAAAGAGGGCATCATACTGCCCCAGGACTTGCTCCACCAGGACACCAACTTCGGTGGCACTGAAGCTGGTGCCCCTCTGCCTCTCTGGCCGGGGGTTGTCAGTGGTCACAGATGGTGTTTGCCCCGACATGACAACCCCGGAGGCAGGAGTGGGTGGGCAACTGGGTCCTGGGGCTGGGCTGTGGAGCGATGGAATCCCAGTCGGGAGTCTTCAGTTCCAGCAGGGGTGGTCACAGCAACAGCACCCCTGGCTGATGTGCAGGCAGCAAATGGCAGTGCACGTGGGCAGCAGGCAGTCAGGCAGCAGCAGATGGCAGGTGGGAGCGTGCTCGGGGGTCTGGGGGGCAGTAGTTCGGCCTTCTGGGCAGGAGCGTGGTCTTCCGTGTGCTTACGCGTGGCCAGCTTGATACGGAGTGATTTGCCACGTGAAAATCCTGCACGTCAGCGTGAAAATCGAGGAGAGGCCCTTAGCGCGTAAGCGCGTCAGCACGCATACGCGATTCTATTGGACCAAAGGCACTCAGCACGTAAGCGTGTCAGCACGCATACGCGATTCTATTGGTCCAAAGGCACTCAGCGCGTAAACGTGTCGGCAGCGTATGCGCGTCTATGAAGTCACGTGCACGTTGAATTGGGCACACGTTTGACAATGTTGCGTGTGAAAAAAATGAAAGACACGTCCGAGTGTCAAAGCGTGTAATTGGTGGGAATGGCCCTACACGCAGAAGTGACAAAGCGTGTAATTGGTGGAAATGGCCCTAGCGCGTACACGCCGCGTAAGTGACGCTGGACGTGTGGGCCTGTATAAAAGGTACGTGTAGAACACCATTTCTTTGTACGTGCTTTTCGTGGCGAGCGAGTGGGTGAATTCTGTACTTCTTGTCGTTTCACACGCGATTTACTTCACGGCGTTTCAAGTTGTATTCCCTGTTACCTCTGACAGCTTTTTCTCTTTTTTCTCTTTTACTGGTTTACCTGGGCCTGTTCCCTCAAACAGTGTTCCCTTCTACTGTTGTCCTGTCTCCTCAGACAGCGTACAAATCTTCTTTTGGCGGGGGTGTTGCCAACCAAACGCGCTCCTTTTTCACGCTCTTTTACCTGGCAGACGGTGAGTCACGCACGTATCTAACATCTGTGCTTGCCCCGTCTGTAGCCTACCCCTTCAGAGGTCATTCTAGGCTGCGTGTGACACGCATACGTTCATTCTTGTGTTACTGGGTGCCAGAGCGTAGTGCAGGTTTTTCTTTCTGCACACGTGGTCTAGGAGGGGTTGCGTGCACGTCATCTCCCTTTTTTGGGGCTCCTGTGCGTAGCGTGACCCGTCATCTTTCCCCAGGGGTTACATTCAGCCTTGCTAGAGCACTAGGGTACAATTACCATCTGGTACCCAACCCCTTTGACCCCCAATTGCCCAGGACAATAGTTTACAGCCACTCCCATACGCACATCAACATCAGTGCCATGGCTGGGAGGCGAGGATTCCGTAAGGGTGGCAAAGGTGGAAGAGCCACAAGTGGTGGCCGTGGTGGATCCGGTAGGGGACGTGGTCGTTACTTGCAGGGTGAGCCTGTCCCCCCATGTGTGGAGGACCATTCAAGGGCACCCATAATCCCCCCCCCTCCCGTTGAGGCTGATGTGGCTGACACCATCCATGCTCAGCCCTTGTTGGACCAGCTCATTGTGGCACCAGACCTGGCTGACTCCATGGCTGACTTCCAGGTCAGCAGGCCTATGACACGTGCGCTGGTGCACGTTGATGTCATCATGCCACGTGCATCTGGGGCAGCAAGGTCATCTGCTGCCCCAAGTAGGCAGGGCGGAGAGGCTGCAGGGGCAGCTGCGGCTCCATCCACCCCAGCTCTCACACACCCAGCCAGGACAGTGTCGGTCCTAGTCCATCCTGCTGACATTCCCCCTGACACCATTACACTTGAGCCAATGCCTGCACCAACTCCCATGCTGAGTGTGCAATCCCACACTCCTGATACAGAGTCCACCAGGGCTCCTGCCCCTAGTGTCCAGAGCGGCGCAGGACACTCAGGATCACCACCACCTTCCAAGCGGAAGAGGAAGAGTGCTCGTCCGGCACAGGCTGATGCCCCAGACACGGCTACACAGTCCGGCCCGTCTAGGAAGCCCAGCTTCACGGATGACGAACTGAATGCACTTGTCGAGTATGTGTCCGCACATGATAACGAGATGGTCATTGTTGCAGGATCCAAGACCACACCTGCACAACGCCAGGCACACTGGCAGACCGTTGCGGACATCGTAAGTGCCCTTGGAATCGTGAGGCGCACAGCCAATGATTGCTATAAGCGCTGGAATGACCTAAAGCGCAGGACAAAGAGTAAGCTGGCCTCAAGTCATGCCGCAACTCTAGTGACTGGAGGTGGGTCTCCAGTAGTAGACATGGAACTCACTCCACATGAGTCAGTCGCTGGGACCTACGTCACGGAGGAACAGATCCAAGGCGTGGGAGATCTGCCTGATTATGAGGCATTGTCCGGTGAGTGCACATGCATGTGTGTGTCATCCATGTGCATGGTGTGTGTGAGGGCTTCTGTTTGTGTGCCAGGTGAGAGTGTGTGCGCCTGAGTCGTATGGGTCAGCCATGTGCTTCATGCAATACATCCTGCGCAGCTGCATTAGGCCATAGCAGTATCCCTTCTGCCAACAGTAGACATCTAGCCCAACTGCACGCCAGTTGCCCTTGAAGTGTCACCTTGCCACAACATTGTTGCTTATTTTTCACTGTTCATTCAGGCAGATTGTTTGCATTCCACCACTTTTACTAGGCATTTCGCAGTCCTCTAATCACATGTCTGACATGGCTATGGTAAAGTGGAGTGACTTTGTTACCTGGATATCATTTGTTCACACATGTCCCTGTGCAATTGGACCATTTTGGACTGGCAGCTCCAGGTGAAAAATCTGACCGGTTTGAATTAGAAAAGCTATTACATGCGGGAACTGGACTGAATGAATAGGTGCTGCCCTCCTCTCCATCTTCACTCAATAGCAATGGTACATGCCATCTGTGTGATGGCATGTGTGTTTCACCTGCCAATCACAGGCCAATGTGTGATGCCACTGCCAGGCAGCATGCAGAAAATGTGTTCATCTTCCATCTTGGTGTCATCAGTGTGTGCCATTTGCCTCCCCTTCATATGCAGTGAGGGTGCATGCATGGGAGGGTTTTAGTCATGTGGGACATGTGTCAATCAAGTACTGGTTCTCTTGCTTCTCAGCCCTCATTGTGTGCCATGGTGCTAATGCCAGTTTCCATTTCTTTGTTTTTATGTCTTTGCAGGGGAAGACGCACCTGATACTGCTGGGGTTGTGGAGATGGTGCAGACCCAGGAGGGGTCCGAGGGCCGACCAACCACCAGTGAGGGACGTGGTGTGGTGGTGGGTGAGAACCCACAACTGCTGCAGGTCGTGCTCTCAAGGGGTGTCTCTGGCTGCACCTCCCCCGAGCTGTACTCAGGTGTTGATTCGGATGATGAGACCTACGTGCCGTCGCAGGTGAGTGTTCCAGGGAGGGATTCTGTTCTGTCCCACCCACCTGCACCAGGGTCAGAACCCTCAATGGGGATGTCAGTGTTGGCAGCTACGCCTTTGGTGGTTACGGATGCAGGGTCACACTCCGCGACAGCTTATCCTGTTCCTGGGCCAGCAGATCAGAGGGGGAATGCAGTCCTGCAGCCTCAGGCAGTGCCGGCAGAGCAAGGCGCACTTCGCCTTGCCCCAGACAGGTGTGGTGCCCGCCGACGTGGTGGCCGTACGCCACCTGGCAATACCGCATGGGAGCAATCCATTTACGGTATGGCAACCCAACAGGCAGCATCATCCGAGATGATGGCTCAGGCCACGGATAGGGTGGCCACTTCCATGGTCCCCCCTGAAAGGCTGATGGAGCGACTACAGCAGGCAACCAACTCCATCTGCCAGTCACACCGGGAGGACATGTTGGCGTCCAACAGGGACAGGCGGGCGGCACTGGCGACTCTGCAGGAGGCCATCTCCATAGAGTCCCAGGGCCACAGGGAAGCCCTGAGGCAGGAGCTCCTTCACCTCAGGACGACTCTTGTTGAGCTTGAGGCTACAACACACCAAAGGACAGAACAGCAGCTGGAGCGTCTCACCCGTACGCTCTCAGCTGAGATGCAGGCAACCAGGGCGGAGGTCCGGGCATCCCGTGAGTTGTTGCATGGGGACCTCCGCACACTCATCCTCCAGAACCAGACCTACCACACCCGCATGCTTGCAGCCATGGAGGAGCAGACTAGGGCCTTGCATGGGCTGCCTCCCATAGTGCAACCACCTCCGGATGCAGCTGCACAGGGTGATAATAGCGACAGCAGTGATACTCCCACAATAGGGTAGCCGTGTGGGCCATGAGCCCATGGAGGTGTTTTTTTCCCCAGGATCCACACAGGTGGGTTTTGTTGTGCACCCTGTCCTCGGACCTCCTGGGTGGCCTCCCAAACCCCCCCCCCCCCCGGGCCCATCAATGGCCATTTTTTATTTTTATTTTGATTTTGATTTTTATTTTTATTTTTATTTTTATTTTTATTTTTAAATTTATTTTTCCCAATTTTTTTGGGACAATTTGTTGCCTTCCGTGGTTCCTGTGGGCATACGCTGCATTGTGGCTGGGCACATGCAGGCTTGTCATGTATTTGGTTCAGATGCTTGGGTTTGAGTCACACACACCTCTCCTGCTTCCCGTTTCCATGGGCTTGCAAAGGGTGTGCCCAAGTGACATTGACGTACATGGTGACATTGGACTCCCACTACATGTGTGGGTAGTCTAGTCAATACTGTGTATACATTCCTAGTGCATATTGCTGTTGTGTTGTACACTGCTTGTTGCATTCATGTATAACTCATCATCTGTGTCTACCTCCCAATTTGCAGGTCCCTTCCTCATGTCTACACAAGGCCCTCTAGTTTGGAGATGGGGTCCATGTTGGCAGCAGTGCACCTACTACTCTACATGGCGCCAACACTGCACAGTTGGTAGTGGTGGGAGTGCAGGCATTTCCAGGTGGTGAGACTACTAATTTATTACATTTGTGATGTCATGTTAATGGTAGTACCTGCTCAAGTTTGTTGTTGGTCCTACATTACTGTGAGCATTTCAGGTGTTGCAAGTTTAAAGTAGGGACACTGTACATTGTGACACTAGTGTCATGTTGTGGGGATTACTTTGTTTACCTGCAAATGGCATGACATGGCACGGTGTGTCGTGTGGCGGTGCTGGGGATGGGTTGGCTGACATGGCACTGTCCTCTTGTTGCATTTTGCAAGTGGGTATTCATTTTAGCTGCTTGGATGTGTTTCTTCACAAAACTGCATTGGTGGTGTCTGTGTGGGTAGGGATGCACACATTGTAACACTTCCAGGTGAACAATCTCAGGCTGATATGGTTTTCACGGTTGATTCTCCAGACATTCTGGATCAGTGTCAGGTTGAGTCATCATTGATTGTCAGATGGAATGTGCCAGGGCAGTGTGCACTCCACAGGGGTGTGATTACTATGTGAAGTAATTAGCCACTAGCTGTGTACGGGCTGCCTCCCCCGTGCCCTTTCCCCTCCCATGCGCAGCGGCTGTGCATGTGGTTGGGGATGTGGGGCCACCACCATGTCCACGGCCAGGCCCCGGCGTGTTGCAACGTTGTGCAGGACACATGCTGCCACTATGATCCTGCACACTACTGGGGGAGCGTACAACAGCTGCCCGCCAGAACGGTCAAGGGAGCGAAAGCGTGACTTTAGCACTCCGAATGTGCGCTCCACTATGCCCCGGGTTGTAATGTGGGCTGTGTTATATCTTACCTGGGGTGGCGTGGTGGGGTTCCGAATTGGCGTCATCATGTGGGGGCTGAGAGGGTAGGCACTGTCCCCTGTGGAGGTGGTGATTGGTATCATTGGTGGGGTTGTGACCTTGCTCAGTATCTGACATGCATGCATGTGCAGTGGCATTCATACTCACCAAGCAGCCATGTATCGCCATGCCGCCCAGCTTCTAGGTCCCGGCTTAGGGTGGACATTCGGTAAATGAAGCTGTCGTGGGTGGACCCGGGATAGTTGGCATATACTGAGGTGATGATTCCCTTGGCATTACATACTACCTGCACGTTGATGGAATGACAGTGCTTGCGGTTCCTATAGATGTGCTCTGATGCCCTGGGGGGACGTAGAGCCACATGGGTGCAGTCGATGGCACCTAGCACTTTGGGGAATCGTGCCACACCGTAAAAATCCAGGGCGGCAGCATGCCTTTCTGCAGGTGTTCTGGGCAGGTATATGTGCCTGCGGACTGATGGGCGTGCAGTGATGATGTTCAAGACCTAGTGTAGGCAGCGTGACTGGGTGGCCTGTGATACCCCACCCACTATGGCACTTGTCCGCTGAAATGATCCAGTGGCTAAGAAGTGCAGTACATTGAGGACCTTCTCCAGGGGGCGGAGTGCTTGGGAGCACAGGGTGGGTGATGTGAGGTCATCCTCCCACTCACTCACCAGGTCCAGTATTATGTGTGGTGGAAACCTGTACCTCCCATACACCTGGTCATCAGGCATCCCGAAAAGGCTGGTTCTGGGTGTGAATATTCTGGCCCTGACTATCCTCCTCCTCCTCCTTTGGTAGCCCACGCCCACTGCTGCTAGGAACGGTATGTTCATCCTGGGTCTGAGCTTGTTATTTTGTTAGCACGCAAATTTATGCGTTGCGCGTGTTGTAGGCGAGCGTGTGACCCACGCACCCCTGTAATCCAGTACCCAGTCCAATAGAGTGTGGAAATTCCCGCGCACCCCGGGATACAGGTGCGCTGACGTACTTGCGTGTATAAGTGCCTGCGCACCCCTGATATACACGTACATAGGCCAATCGCGTGTACGCGCACTTTTGTCCAATTACACGCGATGACACTCTGACGTGCTGTCCAATTACACGCGATGACACTCTGACGTGCAGTCTTTCCACGTGTGCTCTGTCATCACGTGCTGTGTGGGAAACACCCGTGCGGGTCACGTCACAGACGCGCTTACGCGCTGAGTGCCTTTGGTCCAATAGAATCGCGTATGCGTGCTGACGCGCTTACGCGCTGAGTGCCTTTGGTCCAATAGAATCGCGTATGCGTGCTGACATGAGTGGGGGCCTGGTGGAGGGTGCCCATGGTGGCTGGGGGGTGGGTGGGAGACATGAGTGGGGGCCTGGTGGTGCTGCCCCTGCACTGCTGGGGGGTGGGGGTGGGTGGGAGACATGAGTGGAGGCCTGGTGGAGGCTGCCCATGGTGGCTGGGGGGTGGGGGTGGGTGGGAGACATGAGTTGGGCCTGGTGGAGGGTGCCCATGGTGGCTGGGGGGTGGGGGTGCAGGGGGACATGAGTGGGGGCCTGGTGGTGCTGCCCCTGCACTGCTGGGGGGTGGGGGTGGGTGGGAGACATGAGTGGAGGCCTGGTGGAGGCTGCCCCTGCACTGCTGGGGGGTGGGGGTGGTGGGAGACATGAGTGGGGGCCTGGTGGAGGGTGCCCCTGCACTGCTGGGGGGTGGGGGTGGTGGGAGACATGGGTGGGGGCCTGGTGGAGGCTGCCCCTGCACTGCTGGGGGGTGGGGGTGGGTGGGAGACATGAGTGGAGGCCTGGTGGAGGCTGCCCATGGTGGCTGGGGGGTGGGGGTGGTGGGAGACATGAGTGGGGGCCTGGTGGAGGGTGCCCCTGCACTGCTGGGGGGTGGGGGTGGGGGGAGACATGAGTGGGGGCCTGGTGGAGGGTGCCCATGGTGGCCGGGGGGTGGGGGTGGGTGGGAGACATGAGTGGGGGCCTGGTGGAGGCTGCCCCTGGATGCTGGCGGGTGGGGGGGGGGTAGGAGACATGAGTGGGGGCCTGGTGGTGCTGGCCCTGCACTGCTGGGGGGTGGGGGGTGGGAGACATGAGTGGGGGCCTGGTGGTGCTGGCCCTGCACTGCTGGGGGGTGGGGGGGCTGGGAGACATGAGTGGGGGCCTGGTGGAGGGTGCCCATGGTGGCTGGGGGGTGGGGGTGGGTGGGAGACATGAGTGGGGGCCTGGTGGAGGGTGCCCATGGTGGCTGGGGGGTGGGGGTGCAGGGGGACATGAGTGGGGGCCTGGTGGAGGCTGCCCCTGGATGCTGGGGGGTGGGGGGGTTGGAGACATGAGTGGGGGCCTGGTGGGGGCTGCCCCTGGTGGCTGGGGGGTGGGGTGGTGGGAGACATGAGTGGGGGCCTGGTGGTGCTGCCCCTGCACTGCTGGGGGGTGGGGGTGGGTGGGAGACATGAGTGTGGGCCTGGTGGAGGGTGCCCATGGTGGCTGGGGGGTGGGGGTGGGTGGGAGACATGAGTGGGTGCCTGGTGGAGGGTGCCCATGGTGGCTGGGGGGTGGGGGTGCAGGGGGACATGAGTGGGGGCCTGGTGGAGGGTGCCCATGGTGGCTGGGGGGTGGGGGTGCAGGGGGACATGAGTGGGGGCCTGGTGGAGGCTGCCCCTGCACTGCTGGGGGGTGGGGGTGGTGGGAGACATGAGTGGGGGCCTGGTGGAGGGTGCCCATGGTGGCTGGGGGGTGGGGGTGGGTGGGAGACATGAGTGGGGGCCTGGTGGAGGGTGCCCATGGTGGCTGGGGGGTGGGGGTGGTGGGAGACATGCATTGTTGATCAGTAGTGCAAGGTGACATGTGGGTCGGCTGGGGGCATGCCCATGGTGGATGGGCTGCCTGCGGGACATGAGCAGGGGTGCAGGGTGGTCCCCCGTGGTGTGGGCTGCCTGCAGGGGCCGTGGAGGTTGTGGAGCGTACACCTGGGAGGACCCACACGGCCAATTCACGTGTAGTACTCCCCAGAACCCCTGAAATACACATACCCTGCTGAAATCGCGTGTGGAACTTCCCGCGCACCCCTGGAATACACGTACCCTGATGAAATCGCGTGTGCTCGCACTGGCCCATTCGCGTGTGGAACTTCCCGCGCACCCCTGAAATACACGTACCCTGCTGAAATCGCGTGTGGAACTTCCCGCGCACCCATGGAATACACGTACCCTGCTCGCACTGGGACAATCGCGTGTGGAACTTCCCGCGCACCCCTGAAATACACGTACCCTGATGAAATCGCGTGTGGAACTTCCCGCGCACCCCTGAAATACACGTACCCTGCTTGCACGGGGCCAATCGCGTGTGGAACTTCCCGCGCACCCCTGAAATACACGTTCCCCGCTTGGCGTTTGCTGTTTGCCAGCCCGGTGAACTGGTCCAGGGTTAGCGCAGCCCTTTGCGATGATTTAGCGATTTTGATGGCTTTTCCTTGCGCGAGGGTGTTCTTGGGGGCGTTAATGGCACTGCTGCAGGGATTGCTGCGATTCTCTGCGCCACGGCTGGTTTGGGAGCCTAAAATCCATGAATACGCTGTGCGCGGAAATCGGTTTTAGCGCACGTGCCTGGCGCAGACAATCGCACGCGGACACTCTGCGCCAGCCGCTTGCGACACTTTTCTGCGAAATTCTATGAATTACCCTGTGTGTGTGCATGAAGAGAGGAACTGCGAAAAACTGCTGCAGGCTCCATGATAGATTTTGCTTTGACGGGCAACAGTATGATGCTGGAAGGTGGAGACATAGGTACAGCAGAGTTGGTAGCTTTAGGAAGGTTTTCCAAGACATCCGGAGCAGCCATGACAACGTTAGGGTTAGCCGCAGAGAGTTCAGGAGTCACAGCGGCGGGTTCCCCATGATTAGTAGACAGTTCAGAGGTTACAGCAGCAGTGAGATCTTGAATGGCTGTAGAGAGTATCGAGGCTGTAGCAACTGGGTGTGTGGGTGCCATGAGAGAACCAGCGGGCTGGAACGCACCTGAGACTGGTAGAGTAGAGTCTGACAGTCTTAGTGCTATAGATACACCAGCAGGAACAACTGGAACAGTAGTCTTAACAGGGAAACCCTTCGCTGACTTTGCAACAGTTAGCATGGTGGATGTAGGATCAGGAAGAGAAGGTGCTGCGGGATCAGGTTGTGTAACAGAGGATTCTGCTGCAGCTAGCACAGCTGCGAAGGAAGTAGAAATCTGGGCATCGGGAGCATCAGAATTAGCAGTAGCTTCAGGAATCACAGTAGCTATAGCAACCTCAAGATTTGCAGCAGGGACTTCAGGAGACTCAAATGTGGCAGGGAGTTTAGGAGCCACAGCATCAGGAAGATCATGAATTGCAGTTGGAAGTACGGGTGCTGTAGCAGCTACAGACAGTTCAGGTGTTGCAACCACTGGTAGATCGGGTACCACAACCATTGGCGATTCAGGGGGTATCGAAGAAACTGGAGATGTTGATTGCTCAGGAGTGTTGTCTGATAGCACAGCCACACTTTGGCAAGCCCCGCTTGCCAACTCAGCATGCTCGGTGTGAACTGCGCCAGTCTCCTCAGCTGACGTTGTCATTCCAGAAGAGGTTGTAAGTGTGAGTACTGGACAATAGGCAAGGGTGAGGGCGGAACCATCCTTTGACTCAGAGGGATTTCCAATCAGAAGACCACCCTTGTTTTGTGGTGTAATGGCTGTGTGAGTGATTTGACCCACCGGAAGAGTTAATTCTTTTCTGTCAGTACAACAACCTGAGTTTCTGTGGCTGGAAGGTGAAAGAACTGTGTCAGTCTTTAGAAGGGATACGTATGCTATATTTAGGTCTTCCATCTGCTTGGTATAAGTCTGTATACTTTTCTGCGTGGCAATTCCAGGCCTTATCATGTCGATCTCTAAAGATAAGATGTCAGGTGTTGGACATAGTGTCAGATGGTCTGGTGACTTGTGTCCCTTCATAAGATTCTTATAATGCAAATAAACAAAGTCATCATAGAGGTCTTCGGTTTTTTTTTTAAGGCGTAGGAGTTGTTCGTGTAGCAGGTAAGTATCATTAGTTTGATCTAAAGCTTCAGAAGCTGGTGTGGCAGAAAATTTGGTTGTAGCAATGGGAAGACTGACCTTAGTTTTATTGTGGTTAGTAGATACTGTGGAAGCATTAAGACAACCGATGGTTAGTATAGGTCTTTTGTACCCAGGGCCAGATGCACAAACCTCAGGATAATGACTGCCTTGTCCTGTCAAATAAGGGTTTCCAGCATTTTGGGGAGCTTGCCAAGCTGATCTTGCGCATATCACTCTGGCAACAGCGTATTCTGGTTTAGAGTCTCCCACAATGAGTGCTATATCCTTAGCTGTTGCGGTGTTAGAAGGCTTGTCAGAAGACGCAGGAGTGTTTTTCACTGTTTGGTTTAACAAGATCTGTAAGAATTCATTATCTTGCTGTAGCTCTGCAACAGATAAGGACTGCGGATCATAGTCCCAAATGTCATAATAATTGTATATGGAAGAAGGGTCAGCTAGCCAGTGAGTATAGTACTGTGCTTGTAAATCTTTGTTTACTAAGGCGAGACTGTCCTTTAGACTAAGGTTCTTGTTTGCTGTCTTTAGGGAAACCATAGGTTTATGCAAAGGTTTCTTAACCCTAAAGGAAAGCATCTTTGGTCTGTGTGTGCCTTTCCGGCCTGTGGAACAAGACATTTTTGGCTCTTGCATTCTGTCAGGGATGGCACTCTATTAAGAGTGGCACAGGACACCCAAAAAGGGTTTGGGTGGTTGTGCCTAAATAAAGTGGACAGTAAGGAACAAGGTTGAGAGCTCAGAGGAGCAGGAAAGCAATGTGCAAGCCCACAGGAGCAGGGCTGTAAGGTAGAGAGCCCAGAGGAAAAGGGCTTAGGGCAGCAGAGTAAATCAGGCTGCACGGCCAGGAACCCAGAAGGACCGGGCAGCAAGGAGTGGGCCCTGAGGGGCAGGGCCGCTGACAGTAGAAGGTTGCAGAGGACTGTAGAGGGCTGCTAGGCCGAGAACCCAGCGGAAAAAGGTAGGTAGTAGGCAGCGGAGCGTGATAAGCTGCAAAGTAGGAAGCCCAGAGGACAAGGGATGTGGGCAGCCGGAGTGAGGCAGGCTGCAGAGCAGGGAGCCCAGAGGACAAGGGCTGAAGGCAGTCAGAGTGAGGCAGGCTGCAGAGCAGGGAGCCCAGAGGACAAGGGCCGAGGCTGGAAAGCAGCAGAGCGTGATCAGCTGCAATGTAGAGAGCCCGGCAGGGCAAGGGCGGAGGCTGGAAGGCAGCAGAGCGTGATCGGCTGCAATGTGGAGAGCCCGGCAGGGCAAGGGCGGAGGCTGGAAGGCAGCAGAGCGTGATCGGCTGCAATGTGGAGAGCCCGGCAGGGCAAGGGCGTAGGCTGGAAGGCAGCAGAGCGTGATCGGCTGCAATGTGGAGAGCCCGGCAGGGCAAGGGCGGAGGCTGGAAGGCAGCAGAGCGTGATCGGCTGCAATGTGGAGAGCCCGGCAGGGCAAGGGCGTAGGCTGGAAGGCAGCAGAGCGTGATCGGCTGCAATGTGGAGAGCCCGGCAGGGCAAGGGCGGAGGCTGGAAGGCAGCAGAGCGTGATCGGCTGCAATGTGGAGAGCCCGGCAGGGCAAGGGCGGAGGCTGGAAGGCAGCAGAGCGTGATCGGCTGCAATGTGGAGAGCCCGGAGGAGCAGGGCTGTGAGGAAGGGAGCCTGAAAGGCTATGGCTGTAGGCAGAGAAGTGTAACAGGCTGCAAGGCAGGAAGCCCAGAGGAGCTGGACTGAGGCAGGGAGCCCTGAAGGCTAGGGCTGTAGGCAGCAGGGTGTAGCAAGCTGCAAGGCAGGGTCCAAGCAGGAGTGATGGTAAACAGCATACAAAGATCCGTAGAAAGACACGAAAGGTGGAGGAAGGTCTCTCAATGCAAGAGGCTGAGCCACTGCAGGCAGCAGCCTTTTATACTGCCTAGCCCAGCACAGAGGCAGGCTAATTGGTTGCACCTGGCTAAGCACACCTGCAGACAATCTGCCACCTCCCTCTCTGTTCCTGAGCTGGTGGAAGCAGAGCATATCCCTAGGGCTTCTGGGGGGTGTAGTTCCTTTGATGACCAATAGGAACAGCCAGGAATCGATGCTTATAGCCAAGTGCATTGTGGTATGCGTAGTTTGTTGGAAAAAATAATAAAGCACCAAAGTCTCGCAAATGGGAAATAAAGTCCCCAAAGTAAATATAGATTGATCCAAGAGTCTGTTCTAAATAAATGATAAACAAATAGTCCATATTGAGCGTAAATGGATGCGCCCATGGCGCAGGCATGACAGCAAGGCACTCTTCCTCTGAATATCTCTCTTCAAAAGGGACAGCCTCTTTACTTTTCTTGTCTGTCTGCAACAGTAACAACCTAGGTTTACCTTTAAGACTCAGTTCTCTCTGTCTTCCACAGTCTCTGGCAATACAGGTCGTGTCAACTTCAAAATAGTCTATACAAGCAGCCAGTTTCCCTTCCCCGACTTTACATTCACCTTTATACCAGCTATCAGCCCAAGTAATTACCCATAAGCCTTGGTGCCACTCTCTTAGCTTCAGGTAATACTTGCACACATGTATCACAATGTAACTGTTATTAGATTTGCAGTAACAGTTAGATTGCTTTTTGTCTCGGAGAAAGACTGGTTTCACTTTTAATATGGGGAGACTCTTGGCTTGGGCAATGCTTGCTCTCCTCTTAAATAGTAGATACACTGTTAACCTATTTAACTTCTTGTATATGGAAGGTATGCCACGTTAAAGTAAAGGATAGAGTTCAGTCTTCCGTTGGGAATCACAATTAGGCACACGCGACCACTCCTTGATGTAGTTTTCACAAGTTAAAGGTTTTAATAATTGTTTTATCAAGGTTAGGTATTCAGTAATGGCCTTCGCATTGTTCACTCTTCCTAATAGGTGGCACGCAACCACTCCTTCAGATAGATACAGTCTCATAAGGGTTTAACAATGGGTTCCAAGCAGTGTTTGCCCTTCAAGCGAATAAAAGGACTTTCCTAATATATGCGAGTGCTACTTTTACATCATTCAAGTATTACAGCTTCAACAACTTAGCTCGCTTTAAACCACATGTGAGTGAATAGGGAACTACATACTGTTGCCGGCAATGCTCGTGCAAGGTATTAGAATGCCAGGCTTCACTCACTGACTTTTTTAACACTTGCTCTGTGGGTCGCACCACTTCCACAACTTCTGCCATAACTTCTACTGCTTCTGGCTTGTTAGGGACCCACACTCTTCCTCTCTGAAGGTGTTTCCGGTCCGGCCACACGTTTATGGAACCCCTTTCGCTCCTGAGACCCACGGCTTGACAATTGCTCCTCGCCTTGGTCTCCAACACGTTCTCTGCACGGCAACCACAGCAATCAGGCTCACATAGGGAAAGACAGCTCTCCAGCATGACTTCCGCTGCGCAGCCTCTGCACTTCAGAGTTTGGGGAAACAGGGTCCTCTCAGAACAAGCAGGTGAAATTTGCTCTCTCCACATCCAGCATCACTCTCGCTCTCCCACTTCTGCTAGGTTTGCCAGCTGCGTGCCTTCTTCTTTCTGCTACTACTGCTACAGCTTGCATTCCAGTCACAGTTCCAGCGCCTTCCAATTTCCTGCACCTGAGGGGGCCATTTATGCCTCCCAGGTTCCTTCAGGCGTTAGGCTTAATTGCCTGACTACTGCTACAGCATGCCTCTTAAGCCCTCTTCCTCGTGCCAGTACTTATGGGATTATGGGACTCATAGTCCCCTTTAACAAAGTTATTTCTTTTAGGTATTGAATTGATTTTATGGATAGATGTATTCCCCTTATAATCATTCAAAGATGAACTTTTAGAATTTGTGGCTACAGAGGAAGATTTAAGGCACTTTTGCCAGAACCTTTTATATTATACCTCTGGGAGTAAGGAGGGTGTTTATCCTGAAATGCTTTAAAAGATCTTTCTGTTGACAAGGCATGCTCAAATTTAACAGAATGTGTACCCAAAGTCATAGGTCTTATATATGGGACAGGGACATTATAATGACAATGTGCCATTACCTGTTTTGGTAACCCAGTAAGGTACTTCCTTTCAGAGGACAAATACTGCGTCTCATCCCACAGGATCTCCTCACCACCCTGGGCTTGGCTTGTCCCAAGTGATCCCCCCGCAGTACACCACCCCAAGGTCAGGATAAGGAAGTGGCTGCCTTTCCCTGGTCACCTGGGAGGAGACTTTAGGCAGGGTTTCAGTTTCAGTGAGGGAACTGTAGGATTCCTTACAGATTGCAGATCTATACACCCAGGCCAGAGTTCAGATTCATATTTAAGGACAAACCCTTTGATGTCCCCAGGATTGTAATGCCAGGATTCCCAGAGCAGGTTGGATTTCCCATCTTTTAGGAATTTCTCCATACTGGAAGGTTAACTTCCTTAATTCAAACAACAAAATTGTCTCTTGAGTGAGTCTGTGGTGCAAGTCCAGTCGAATCCCAGTGACTGCAGAGGAACGTTTGCTTCGTTTCAGTGTTGTCCGTTTGGATTTGGAAATACCAGCACTGTGCCTTTAAACTTGGAGGACTGCCTTTAAGAACTGCCTTCTGGCGCGTAGCGCCGCGCATGAGTCCCTGGTGCGAGTCCAGCCAAATCCCAGTCAGATTCCAAGAGGAGTCATGGAGGCTGAGGACACTGGGGACTCAGCTGGTGAACAACTGCGACTGAATACAAGAGCGAAGCTGCACCCTCTGCCTACGCGGGACTCCCTGCTTCCCACATCGCCGTGGAAGCAGAAAGGTAAGGCTAGCTTGCGATGGCATGCAATGAGCAACTCTGCCACCGATTTTAAACTAGGCCAAGTGCGCTCCCACAGTGATCCCCCAGATGCTTCCACAAAGGCTGCCGCAGGTATCACTGACCCTATATCCGGTGCTTACCCATATGTGCCTAGCCGTGTGTCCAGCCGTGAGTGTAGCAAATTTGAGGAGTCGCCGGAGACGGCGTGTGCCGCCCTCGATGTAACCGACGCAGAACTTATCGAGGTTGTGCTCCTCCTCGAGCCGCCTCGGCATCAGGCGAGCATAACAGTGGAAGGCGCAGAAAAAAAACATGATTATGATGCCACCCATGACCCTCTGGTTTTCAGTCCAATCTCGAGTCAAACCCTGAACAAGGGGGTGGCTCTGAATGCCAATGCCAATGCCATTGCCATTGCTCAGTGAGTAACTCCCATGGAAAGGGACTCCCAAGTTACTAACTGCCCAACAACACTCGCGAGGACCGGGTTCACTGGCGCTGCGGCTGCGAGACCCGCAACCACAGCGTACCTCGGCGGCCTCCGGCGGCGAGCGGCGGCGAGGCTCGGGAACTAGAGAGCCCGACTTGTGCCGACCGCTCGGCGTCGGAGGTGCGCCAGACAGCTGGGCAAGAACCCATCAAGGGAAACCAACCAGAACCCCCTCCTTAACTCATGCAGGGCAGACCCAGAACAGTAGCATGGGGCCTCAAGCAGGACGGGCCTCCGGGAGACATGCCTCGAGGGAGACACCATATTGGGGGGGCGGGGCCAATGGAGAGGGCGTGGCTGACAACAGGGAGGGGAAGCCAGAACCAGGCAGCCAGAATAAAGGAGGAGGTGGGTAGGAGGCAACGCTATTCATAGAGGGTGGGTGCCTAGAGTCCCCACCAATCAGACGGGGGGGAGGGAAGTTGTCCCCGATTGGCCCTTTTTCCCTCCAACCACCAGGTATAAAAGGGACTGGCCTAACGGCGTTTTTGTTGCTTTTTGCAGGGAGGAGGAGACTGAGAGCAACTGGTGGGCCTATCCGGGTCCGTGAGAGTAGGAGACACTCAAAGAGAAGAGGAACTCCTGATGCCTTTTACTCACAGTAAAGTAACTGTGGGGTCAACCTGGAGTCCAACTACCTTGGTTAAGACATTGTGTAATAAAGGTCTACAAAACTCCACTTCGGCTACTGTCCTGATTTCTACACACTACAAGGTCTTTCTAGTCATACCAAAAGGAACATGCATGACAATGGAACATTCATTGTGGAGGTTGACACAGTGGCTTTATCTGGCCCACAAGGGCAAGTAAATAGCAATATAGAGCGAACTGGAACCTCTGGGAAACAGTTGACAACGCCCAGTGAATATGGGAATAAAAGCATGTATCCAGTATTTGCACCGTCTCAAGGTAAGAACGAAGAAATTACTGAATCAGTGGATTCGGCCAAAACCAAAATCAACAATTGCATATATCAAGGATCTAACCATCGAGAAAGGGAGAAAAAAAACATCAAGACTAGCGTGCGTAATCGGAGAACTGGATCCAGGGCCTTTTTGAGAAACATCCAACCCTCCAAGCAAAATATCTCCCCCAAGAAAAAAACTCAACTAATAAATGAAAGAAAATCCTCTTTCGACCAAAAAACCAGACAGGTGGCATTTGCAGAATCTCAAAACGAGGAATGTAGCGAGACTCAACTGGATCCCGATGAAATAAACATCTCGCATGACCTAATTGATGACGTATCCTTCTACATTGATGAGTGTGAAAGCCGATCACATATAGATGATAAAGATGACACCAAACTGGAGTCAGGAGAGGGTCTTATTACTGGTATCTCAGAGAAGCGGGCAAATAAGCCCAGCAAAAGAGTAATAGAAATTGAAGAGGCCGATTCGGGAAGGATTCACCATTCACTACAATGGAACAGAAAAGAAAACAAAGACAAATGGACAAAAACCACACTAAGAAAGAGCATACAAAGACAGATAAAGAGGAACCAACAAAAAAACCTGGAATCCTACAAAACCAGAAGGAAACACACAAAGGCAGGAACCAAGATTGACAGTGGAGCCCATTGAGAAATTTGATGTTAAAAACAAACCAAAACTAAGAATAGAAAGTATTCTTACTGAAAATGATGACACAAACCTGAACAGAAAAAATGTGTTACATCTTATACATTGTGTACCCTCCCTAAAAAGAATCCACTCAAACGACATAGCGGTCGTCGAATACATAGATGAAAAATGTGTAGACAGAGTTATCCTACACCTGAATTCGTTCAAAGCAATTAACACCTTGCTGAAAGAAGGGGCAAAACTAATAAAACTAGGCTATGAAATACATGACTTCACCACTAGCTCCAAGGAACTTGAGGTTGAAAAAAGGAAAAAAAAAGGAACAAGCAATAAAAATTGATTAACTAGACGTGCAAAGCCCAATTAGAAAAGAAAAATGGGTTTACGGAAAAGAATCCATCAAAATAACATTTGATACTAACTTTAAAGTTAAATCACCAACTTCCAATGATACTTCAAGAAAGGAATGTGGATCCAAAAGTGGATATTGGTCCTGGATAGCCAAATCACTCATCATTCAAAGACCAAATTAGCAAAAAAAAAAGAGGTGCGAACAGGACAACATAATATCATGGAACACAAGAGGTTTTAAACACCTGTTAAATAGCAGGAATTCGCACCTATGGAAGGCATCCATAATATGCCTCCAAGAAACTTGAATACTAGACTTATCAACCTGTGAACGGTTTGACATCTATATGAATCCAGCACAAACAGGTAAAAACAGAAGACCTTTTGGAGGCCTATTGATGCTGGTAAAACACAAAGCTGGAATTTCAATTATAAAAAAAGGAAACCCAAATTGACACATTCAATGGGTCTTAATTGAAACCAATGGCCAGGACTCTATTAAAAAGTAAAAAACTTTAATGATTAACATCTACTGGAACCCAGTGAGACTAAAGATGGATAAGTTATTAACGACAATTGTAGAACTAATAAAATTGGAAGCAATGTCCACTCCCAATTTAACTGTAGTCATATGTGGCGACCTGAAAATCAAATGTTTGAATCAACAAGGGAACATAATCCTTGATCATCTAAGCATTGGAAACACAGACGCAGCCAAATGGGTACAGATTGCAAATGAAAATAACTTATTCATGTTAAATGGCCAAGTGAACGGCAATACCCCGGGTTAATCAACCTGGTCAAATGGTGTTTCTAGATCAACAATTGACGACATATGGGTTTTAAAAAACCAACTACATAAGGTAGCCAGCTTTGAAGTGTTACCACAAGACGAAAGCGATCATAACATCTTGAAATTAACCTGGGTAACGTAAAATTCGAAGATAGAGACTGCCAACAGTTGCAGCGTTGAGCTAAACCCAGGAGGAAACCGATTAAGATCAAAGAAGAGTGACATTGCAGTCATAACTGAAAAATATACAATTCAGATAACATGTGACAATCCAGATGTCACCTTTCCTTTGACTCACTTCTAAAAACTACGAAATAAAAAACTCTGCTTAAGGTTGAGACAGTTGGTTCCAAAACATCAATATAGTACTAAGGTGGTTGAAAAAAGGAAACATCTGAGAAAAGAAATTCGGAATCTAAAAAAAAGTACATAATGGAGAAACATTTCTGAGACAAATAAAAAAAAACAACAACACTATAAGAACTGGTTAATAGGATTTTGACAAGAGCGAGACCAGGAACAGGGGGAAAACATGCTACGTTCCTTGGCTAACGCAATGACAAGAGATACTTGGGACATAACAACCAAACCTTAAATCACCAAAATCGTCTCACAAGTGGAGTATCGGAATCCGATTGGACAGCGCACTATGTAAAAGTTTTTGGAAGCACAGAAATGACGATTGAAGACAATTTAACCTGTACAAATTGCTCCTGGAAAACAATGATAAATGAACAAGAAATTGAACAGGCAATAAGAAGACTGAAAGATTCCTCTGCGGCAGGACCGGATGGGTTAACAAACGTACACATTACAAAAGATCCTGCTAAATGAGCAGAGATGATCCACCTGGTTTTTGAAACAATTGAAAAAACAAAGCAAATTCCTAAAACCTGAACCAAAAGCATAATGGTCCCAATTTTTAAAAAAGGGAAATGAAATGAACCAAGAATTATCGGCCAATTTCCCTACTTGCCACCATAGGGAAATTATTTGCAATGGACCTGCAGCGTGGTCTATCAGACTGGGCGGACAACAATAATATCATCGACCTCCGCCAATATGGATTTTCCAAGGGAACCGGTACAGATTTAAATCTTTTCATCTTGTCAATCTTAAAATCAAACACCATCAGAAATAAAAGGAGACTATATTAAGCCTTCATAGATTTAAGTCAAGCTTTTGACAGGGTAAATCGTTTCAAATTATGGGAAAAACTGATGACTTGGAAGTGCCCGGAAGAACTGTTACAGCCAATAAGAGCACTACATCAAAATACCTCCACCCAGACAAGAATAAACAATGAGGGTAAACTATCAGCAGAAATATTGATTAAAAAAGGAGTGAAACAAGGCTGCCCTCTTGCCGCAACACTCTTTAAACTGTAAATCGCCGATCTGCCCGAGGTATTAAGTGATACAAGGCATTTTCCCCCGAAAATCAACGAGCAGGAAATTTCAATGATCTGCTATGCTGAAGACATCGTCATTATAGACGAAACTCAGATTGGCTTACAACGTCTAATGAACAATCTGCAGAAGTATATGATCCTAAACAACTTGGAGATCAACATTGGGAAATCAAAAATCACAGCCATAGGAGAAACAAATAAATCAGCCAACAAGAAATTCGGCTGGAAGATCAGTGAAGAGACTCTAGAAAAAGTCCCAGGGATAAGATACCTGGGAATAAGATTCAGCCAGTCAATGGTCAAACAAAGTTGGGAAGAAGAGCTTTTTTCCAAAGCGAAAATGCTATGTTCTCAAGCCTCGATCTTAAATGGAAGATTTGGGAAATTCTCTTTGCTCCCTGTAAGACTGTTCTATGTGCAGAAGGTGGTTCCTACCCTATCCTATGGAGGGGAGGCCGGTTTGAATCTGTCTTGGAGAATTTGGACAAAACCTGAAAGCCTTTTTTGGGAACTGATCTTGAAACTTCCAAGATGTACACCAATTGACGCGATAAGATTGGAACTAGGGCTACAATCCCTATACTCCAAAATAAAATGGAAGTCACTGGCTCTCCTAAGAAAAATCAGTGTGGAAAATCCTGTGGGTGGCTATAAAATCTTGGAATCAAATGAGCACAGTAAAAGTGCAACCACACTAAATGTCTGGAAAGGAGAGTGAAAGCGCCAACTATCTGCTCTTGACTCATCACTAGAAGAGCTAGTGACAAACCCTGACTGTGTAAAGTAAAAATTGAAGAGACAAGATTGGATCCAAACAAAAGAAGCCAAACTCTCGTTCAGATCCCATATCAACATGACGAACGAACATCGAAAGAGGGACACTGTCCCAAAATATATCTCAAAATTCCCTTCAAAATATCTACGAGAGAGGTTGATGAAAATTCGTCTAGGAGTCTATCCAACTAAAGAGTACAAACATAACACAGGGAAACGAGGTATAATTGAAGGGAAGTGCAGATTTTGCCAGAGTGAGATTCACATGCAATATCCTGGAATCAACTAAGCATCTCCTATTGGAATGTACAGCTGTAGCCGATGAAAGACAGCAATGCCTTCACAGTTATATGGAACCCTTTAAAGTCTAAACTTTTGATGACCGGTGGGAAGATTTTAGGCTGGAAAGGAAGCAGCGCTTTACATGTGCAGTTATACACTTCCTGGACAAACTACTAAAGGACCAGGAGATAATTGAAGAAACATCGAAACAAGAAAAATTGACATCATGGCCACAAACTAATTAGATGAGTTATGCCATCTAATGGACTGCAAAGATTACCATAATATTTGGTTTTTATGAATGGAGGATTATGGACATGACTTTTTGTCTTCTCAACTTTCTTTCTCTTCTTCTTTTTCTTCTTCATTGTTTTGACTTTGTCTTGTGATTGTGAAAAAAAGTGTATTGTCAAACGAATTCACAATAAAATAAAAAATAAAAAAATTAATTGTATCTTATAGTCTGAGACCTTCAAAAAGATAGTAAGGTAGAGCCAGAGCAGGGACAGCAGAACCCAAAGATCGACTGCAAATCAAGGGTGGAGGTATGTGACAGGGCCAGCGTTGTGGTGGCGAGCGCTATCTTTTTCATTTTGGACACTTTGTGTTTGTCTGAGGTGAGTTAGTTCCTATTTCTGCTTTACAAAATCATTGGTGCACTTTTTTTAGAGAATGTCTGACAATTATCACTGTAAGAGTACAGACATTGTTGCTCGTTATCTGTCCCTGGACATCAGGAAAGAGTCTGCTTCTTAATCATCTCTACCACACAATACAAAGACGTATTGTTAGATCAATATAATACTTCTTTGTCTATACCTCAGTCTGAATCACTGCTTTTTAGCCCTCCAGCTGTTCTTCTATTAGTCCATATACTGTACATTATGATTCACGTATGCCTGTACCCATACTTTCTGCTATTTTTTTTTTTTTTTATTATTATTGTTTTATCAAAATATGATTTTACAATACTGAACTTTTTGTAGTGAACTACAAAAGGAAGACATGTCTTTGTTTTCTGTTTTGCAGACTTCTGTTTTGCTATTCATTGTTCGCATTTAGTAACTTTGCATCAATATGTTCTAGCATTTTTGCAGTTGCTATTTGCCACGTTGTTTTGTCTCCCCCGATGAGTCTGCACCACCACAGTTGCTCTTCTGGCAGTGCGCTGAAGCCTGGTATCATTGGCAGATAGCACTGTCTAAGTGCTGCGGTCGCTGTGCATGTCATGAGTAAATGTCTTATCGTCTCCGTTGGAGGTTGTGTATCGTTGGAGCAGAATCTGCAGGTGTTTGACTGTGTTTGTCCTCGTGCGTATCTTATTTCGTTTGTTTTCAACAGGTTGAGCCTAGCGCGTAGGATTAAGTTCTGTGCTTGCCTGTTTGGAAATTGCTTTATATAGTTTTGTAGTTCATTTCTTTTTGCAGTGAAACTTGGTAGGTGAGCGATGAGTTTTAACGTCGAGGTGTCATCGATCGTTTTGGCCCAGTCCATGTCTTTTATCTTCTTTAGCACTTTGCATGGATTTGTGATGAGTTCGTCTTCATCTGAGTTGATTGCCTCTAATACTTTTTGATTTTGCCTTTGCCAGTTGGTTATCATGTTACACGTATTGTCATTCATTTCTACTTTCTGCTATTTTTACTGAGGCCTTGCTACAAATTAGCTGTAATTTACCTGTGGACGTGCTTATGACCCATTCTGTATCGCCCTTAGTCGATAATTTAACTTTTAAGTTTGCGCTTTTAAATGCTAGGTCTCTGGGTCGTCATGCAGCCAAACTGGCTGATTATATAGTGGAATCTAAGGTTGATATGCTTGCCGTCACAGTAAGGATGTAACAGTATACCGTTAAAGATACCGTGAACCACTTAATTGAACAATAATAACCGTCCCATTGTTTATACCGGTATACCGTTTATACCGTTAAGTGTGCTTTTCAATCTGATTTGTAAAGGCTGCAGTAAGCAAGTGCTGCGCAGTCTTGATCTTGCACTGTTGGATGTGCCATCTGCAAAGTAGTTTCAGATGGAGCAGTTTTTAATGCCATTCTATAAACCACATGTGCCTGACACAAATCAATATGTTAGCAATAGGAAGAATAAATACAGTGCCAAAAAAAGGTTTATTTTGGGTTGGCGGCTTTGGGGTTTATATATTTATAATGGATAAGGTTTGCTAAACGTATGACAATGGGGGATTTCCCTGGCTCTATCAATGAATTTACATATAAGTCACACTGTGAAAAATGACCACTTAAGAAAAGCTATTCAGTTTACTTTGCCAGTCGCAGCAGGGCTCCCCACCCCCCTCCTCCTCTCCACACGTGTGTTTGTGTTTGGTGGAAGCAAGGGGTGGCATTTCAGTGGAAAGTATGTTAAAAAGCCCAATTCTGGCCCTGGGTGCCTGGTTTTGTATGTGTTGATACATCTGACAATTTATGACCTTTTCGAAAATATTTGCTAAGATTAGTTAACTCCACCTGCTATACCGTCATTTGGCAAGAAGGTTATCGTACCGTCATAAAACTAATACCGTGACACCCCTACGTCACAGAGACCTGGATTCAAGATTCATCTACCCATGCATCTCTTATTGCCACCCAGACGGATATAGTTTTCTGAGAGCTGATCGGTCAGGCTATGGGGGTGGGGAGCTGCTCTCATTATTAGGGATACCCTCAGGATTTGCTGTGCCTCCTCTACTGATTTGGATAGATGGGAATCTCTGAGGGTGAAGATAAATGTTGATGCAACCTCTTCCTTGAGTATTTTCTTATTATATAGGCCACCTAATAATACTCCTGATTTTGAGGAACAAAAAATACTACCTGTGAGGCACGGGTAGAAAAGCTCAGTCGCAACGTGCTCATCTTGGCAGCAAGTTGACGTAGAGCAACACAGGTTCAAAACCCAGGTCTGCACTTAGAAACCTCTTCGGTATAAAGCGTGTTATAAATAACCAATTATAAAAACAATTATATAACTCCTTGCAGCTTTGGGTGCCTCAATGAAGCCTTCCTCTTGAGTTACTGTATTGGGAGATTTAACATCTGGGGAGCTAACCCATCTGATAAAAATGCTTCTTCTGTATTGGACTCTTTAGAAGTATTTGGTTTTACCCAACACGTCTGCACAGCCACCCATAGTGGAGGCAATATTCTTGATTGGATTTTGACCAGAAATATGAATATCCCTCCAATTAATATGGATATATGTCCCTGGTCTGACACATTTTTACTTTCTTTTCAGTTTTTCCTACCTGGCCCCATGCCTCGTTTATAGCAAAAGCCTAAGAATTTTAAAATGGTTAGAAATATTTGGAAAGTCACCCAATATTCTTTTGCTCAGTGGTGTTACCTCAGTTAAATGATTTGGCATCTTATATTTCACGGAAGGACCTTACAATACAGTTTAAAAATATTACTAATTCTGCTTTTAATACCTTGGTACCATTATATTCAGTTCCATTAAAAAAAGCTTCTAAGCAAAATCACTGGTTTAGTGCAGAATTGCTACTTTCGAGGAAAAGTATACATGCTCATGAGCGAAGCTGGAGGAAAAATCACTGTGATTGCTCTCGGCCGGCATATAACCAAGCTTTAAAAAGTTGTAAAACCACCACCTTTCAAACTCAACAAGCTAATTTTAAGAATAGAATTCTTACAGCTAAATCTGGCTCACAAGAATTGTTCTCAATTCTTCATGAATTGGATGGCAAGTCCATTAAAGATATTATTGAGGTGGACCAAAATTGGACCCAAAATATTCAGGAGGAGTTCTCGCGGAAAGTTGTGCTTCATCAAAAAGCTATTGGAGAGCGAGTTGTGTTGTTTGAAAAACCTGCTGTCCCTATTTCTATGTCAGTTTTATCTCTTTTTGCTTTTAAATAGCTGTCTGAGGAGGACATCCCACATTTTATTTATTCTATGAAACTCACCATTTGTCAAGGAGATGCTTTTCCTGCTTCTCTTTTTAAGGAATTTCCTGCCCCACTTTTGCCATGGGTTACAAAAATAGTTAACACCTCTTTTGCGGAAGCAGAAGAGCCAGATTGCCTTAAGGAGGCATGACTTTCACCTCTTCTAAAAAAAGCTGATTCAGACCCTACGATTCCAATTTTAGGCCAGTAACTAACGTGTCATTTCTTTTAAAAGTTCTAGATAAAATAGCCTTTTGATAATATAACGGTTTTATTGAGCAGCATTTGATTTTGAGTGCAGGCCAGTCTGGTTTTTGTAAAAAGCATGGTACGGAAACAGCCTTGGTGGATCTTAAATCCAGTATTGTTAAAGTTATTGATAAAGGCCACACGGCTTTACTTTTGCCCCTCAATTTGTCGGTGCGTTCGGCTTGGTCGCCACTCTTTAATGATTGAGAGGCTTATCAGGGTTGGTATGTGCTCGAAGGAGGCTGCATAGTGGTTTGCGTCTTTCTTGGGTCCTCGGAAAGAGACAATTGTTAAGAACGATTGGTGCTCTTCTTCTGTACTGTTCAATGTCGATATCATATCTTTATGTGATCTTCTGGATGGCCTTGCTGTGCAATTTACTAACTATGCGGATGATACGCAGAGTCTCCCTGAGTTTTCTGGGGATTATTTCCGGGTTGCGGACAAGGTTAATCAAGTGTATCTGGCCATCCAGTACTCTAATTCCCTGCTTTAAAAATTATAAAAAAGGACCTGATCATTATTGGAACAAGGGCCAGGCGGAAGAGTTTAGACCCCAATATGAGCTCTTCATGATTACAGGTGAAACCATCCCTGTTGCCCAACATGTTAAGCCGCTGGGTGTCTACTTGGATTCGCAACTAACTTCTAAGAAACAACTGGCACACCTCATCTCGTCCTGTTCTTATTTGATTGGACTGCTATGGCAAATCCGTCCCTATCTTGAGGAGAATAATTGGGCATTGGTGGCATCTGCCACTATTAATTCTAAACTCGACTACTGTAACAGCCTTCTAGTAGGCACATCTATGTCGAATATAAAAAAGCTGCAGGTGGTTCAAAATGGGTCAGTTTGAGCAGTTTGTGATCTTGCAAAGAGAACCCACGTCTCCGAAGCGCGTTGGAAAAACTGCATTGGCTCCTCGTGCAGCAGAGAGTTCAATATAAAGCCCTTACTCTCACACACAAATGTTTTTTTGGCAATGCCCTGCGCTATCCTATTGCACGGGTTAAGGATGTTGCCCATCAGGCGTACTCTTCGTTCTAACAAATATGCTTGCTTGAAGTGTCCTCCTTTCTCACCAAGCTCTAGCTTTGATACTTGGGCTCCCACCCTCTGGAAATCATTGCCATCTGCATTGAAAACAATCCCTGACCTTAGTCAGTTTAAAACGTGTATTAAGACCAATCATTTTGATAAGGGTAAAGATTCATTTCCTTTAGGACATTGCTGTTTTTGCCATGCCATGCACTCTGAGGGATCTGGGTGTGAACGGTATATAAATAACAAATAGAAATAATATGTTAGTGGTCGATAAAATGACCTATTAGAAAGTTGGAGGTACATTGCGTTATCCATTACAAAAATGCCTGCACCTTTATCGGCCCGTTTAATTGCCAATGACTGGACCCTTTCTAAGTCAGGTAATGCTCTCTATTCACGCTGTGATATATTTTTGTTTTTAAACATATGTTGGTTCTACAAATTATTAATACCATTCCACATCCTACATTCAAACCTCATAATTTTCTGGTTTATGACTAATGATGGGTAATAGAGGTAGAAAGTGGCCTAAATCCAGTCCTATCTGCCAGAGGAACACAACTGTTGTCCTTAAAGTATTGCTGAAGCCCATTTTCCTGAAGGCACCCATTAATGTCCGTCTTTAATTGGAAAAATATCTACAGTACAAGTGGGCACAAATGAAAGGCCCTTAGAACCTCACTTCTGCTTCAAATGGGCACTCCATGTGGATGGGAGGGCAGGTTAAACCATTGTTTTGGTGCTTTATACCCTCGCTGTGGAAATAAATAATATGGGCTTTCACCTGATCCCCTATTATAAGTATTGAAGGGACCAGCACCGAATCTCGATTGGAGTCATCACTGCTTGATGAGTGCGAAAATATAATACATTTCGTGAATTTACAGGAGCCCCATATCCCTTTAGCATTGAAAAAGGCTAGTTTGATTCTTTATTTTATTTATTTATTTATTCTGTTCTGAAAAAATATGTGAGTCATACATACGGATAAAACTGGTAAATGTTGACCTCCTCGAATGTTACACTAAATTTACCAGTGTTGCCTATTAACTTCCTGGCCCACTCTACATAAGTATTTTTCAAGAATTGTTCAGTAGTTTCCACTAATTATGTATTATACTTTTCGCACAGACATTTTACTCTCCCAATTATTAAAATCTTCCAGCTTTGTGAAAACTGGTTCCTGGCGCTGCTAAATTGTCCTAAAAACCTAGCACTATCAATGAACACATGAGGAATGTTCTTGTCGTGAAGGACCTCTGAGACGATTTTTGCTTGTATTGTATTTGCTTTCCAGCATAAACTGACCGTATAAGTATATCCTTACTGGTTTATTTTTATCTTTAGAAATGTCATCGTTTTCTATTCTTGTTGCTATGGCAACCTGTCATAAAGCTGTGTGGTTCCCAAAAAGAAGCACAACACAGGAAGTCTGGTTCAACAAGGCTTATTTGGGTTTGTTGTACAGGTTTCTGCAAATGTAGAAAAACAAAATGAATACAACTCAAAGAAGAATGTCTTTTGTAAATCTCCCTCTTTGGATCCCCCTCTCTCACTCCATGGGAGATGTATCTTTCTTGCCTTTCTGATTTATTGACAGAGTCTGGAGTTGCCTGGGTTTGGTGCAGTAATCTTGTCCTACTCCCTCCGGGCCACGATGGGTGGTGCTTTGTCATCCGGGTGATTGGAAGCAAGTTACACATGACTGATCAAAGTCTTAGGTAGATGAGGAGGTAGCCCTGGGCATCCACTGGCTTCACCCTAGGCTTTTCACCACCTCCTTTCATAAGGATTTTGGTTCCCTAGCCCACAAATCAGTCTCTGTCTCTCCTCATCAATGCCCCATGTCATGCTCGTATCTATGGGAGACCCGCGTTTCTAGCCATGTGAAAACTCTGGGGTTTCACCTAGATGCAGAATTATCTATGCACAAACACGTCAGGGCCCTCACCTCCTCAGCGGCCTACACCACTAGACTCATCAACCTCAGCCAAGAATTCCTATCTACTGACAATTGCCTCACCCTCCCCAGAGCCATTATAGGTAGCACATTGGTTTATTGTAAAACCATCCTTGCAGGCACCTCCTCTAAAATTATGGTTGATCTTCAGTTGATCCAAAACAATGCCCTCTGAGCTGTCTGGAGCCTCAAATGCCTGGACCACATCTCTCAAACGAGACGTGACGCCCACTGGCTGCCAATCAAAGCACATATTGACTTTAAGATTCTCACCCTTACACACAGATCCATCCACAATGCGGCACCAACCTTCCTCACCCAACGTATCTCCAAAAGAACCAAACTCCCCTGCCTATGGTCCTCATCCACTTTGTCACTAGCCATCCCCAGAGTGGGGGGCCCCTGCTTCACAGTCATTGCCCCCACCCTGTTGAATGCCATACCTCTCCACATCCAAGAGCAAGCATCCTACCTCAGCTTCAGAAAACTGCTAAAAACCTGGCTGTTGGACAAAAACGACTAACCTGAAACTGGGGTACCCCCACGTACCTGACTCTCTGCAATATCTACTATCATGCTTATGTACTTTTTTGTTTTGTTTCCTAAGTTGTATTAGCGCGTGATACATACGGGTTTGGGCACTGCAAATAAATGCAATAAATAAATCAAATCAAATGAAAATCCTTCCCCTCTCGTCTTCCTCTTCTCTCTCACCACAGACTTCATCTGCACTTCCTCAATGCGCCACCAGATGCTCGTTCCTGATCCCTTCCTAGGGTCACCCCTTTTTGACTTAGCATATACACTTACACCACTATCTCGTTAACTTCTTTAGCATTGGATGGAACGTTCTCCTCTTTTCTGTTCTCACCCACCTCCTTAGAAGCTCAACTTCATATGTTCCTCCTCTCCTCCTTTGGTCTTCTATTCTCTCCCAAATTTTTCCATTTCTGCCTCTTCCTCTCTGGTCTTCTCTTTCTCCCTCTCCCCACACTTCCTCGTCTCCTCTTGCTACTCCTGTACCTCTTCCTCCTCAATCTTCTGCTCCATCATCTTCCTTTCCTTCTTCCACCACCTCCTCTCCACACCTCTTCTTCAGCAGGAACCCAAACTATGCCGTCTCTTTTTCCCGAAAACCCACACACCTCTCTTCTTCTTCCACTTTTCAATGTCTTCACAATCCCTGTATTGCTGCAGTATTTATTTATTTATAGAAATTACAGGGAAAGCAATGCATTTGTGGCACAAAAATATTTACAACCTTTTTAACACTGATTTGCAGAGTGAAGGACCAGTGCCCTTAACAATGGGTGAGAGGATGTGGATATAAGGCCAGATGATGCGGGGGATGTTGAAACATGAACCAGGGACAAGGACAGTAGGAGCATGATATAGGAACAGGATAGTGGATTAAGTGCTATGTTTAGGATGATAGGGTGAGGGGTAAGTGTCATGGTGTTGTTGTAGAGAGGTATGGGGAGAGGAGAACAGTGAGATGTGATGAGTAAGAATGCTATGAAGGTGGTTCTTCAGAACGGAGGAGAGCTAGGGGGTTGGATTTAATTAGTGATAGAGTCAGAGTAGTGTGGGGAGGGAGAGGAAGATCATTCCATAGTAAGGGAGCAAGTAGAGGGAGACTGGAAACAAGAGGGAGCGCAAGGGGCACGAGAGGTGGCAAGGCAGTATGAGGTATATGTAGGGTATGGTCCTTAATGGTTTCAGGAGCAAGCAGTTTAAGGTTGAACTCGAGTAATGGTGGTTACTCCCTGCTTGTCCTGGTTTGGCCCCACCCCCACTGTATTTGCGGAACAAGCTTTTGTAATTTCCCCCAGATGTGTTGGATTCTCATACGAAAGAGTGATTCGCTACACGGTATGAGACCTCTGGTTAACACTCACACCTTCCCCGAGTGTATGCTTTCTTGTGACTCTTTGCACTTAATAGCCTGCACCTAAACTTTCCTGCATGCTCTTTGTCTGTGTGGTGCTGTGGGAAACCAAATGAGTGTTTGTCTAAAGAACACCTGGTATGACTCCGATCTTGCATCTCTGAAACGAAAGTGCAGTATAGCAGAACGGAAGTGGCAAAGCTCAGGTTCACCCTCTGACAAATTGGCCTGCTGCCTGCTCCAAAGGTAATACAGACTCTCCATCCGTGGCAAGAAAAGGGCCCACATTCAGGCACGGGTATCTGGTGCATCCAATAACACGGCTGAACTTTTCAAAATCTACAGGGAGCTAGCCAACATTTTCTCAGTCTCCTCCTTTCCTCTTCCTTTCCAGACCCTCTGCAAGGATTGGCCACACACTTTGTCACCAAAACTCAGGACATCCTGAACTGACATCCTGAACTCCCTTGTTTCTCAATCGCCGAACCCATCCACACCCCCTTGCCTCCCTTGCCTCACATGGCCACTCACCCTCCTCCTTCTGCCTTCTCCTTACCAGAGTTGCCTGCTCTATGAAGGCTTCTTCTAAACAGGTCCCACCTTGCTCGCCCGGAACCATCAAGGACAACATTGGCTCTCTTGCACCCGCTCTCGTTGATTTCTGCAACCACTCTTTCCCCTCTGGCTCTTTCCCCTCCTCCCTCAAGCACTCTCTTGTGCGCCTGCGCCTGAAAAAACCTTCAGAAGACCTTCCCTGTCCATCCAACTACCGCCCTATTTCAATCGCCCCCTTCCTGGGGAAACTGCTGAAGAAGTTGGCCTTGCCCCAACTTAACTTGCATACTGAACTTGTCAGTGGTCTTCACGATCATCAATCTGGATTCCGAGCATGCAGAGGCACGGAAACTGCTCTTCTGAACACCCATGAAGAACTGCTTGCATCCCTGGACTCCAAACCACCAGCTGTCCTCATCCTACTTGATCTCGCCTTTGCCTTTGACACTGTCAACCATTCCATCCTCATACAAAGGCTCCACAATATTCTTGGTATCTCGGAAAGGGCACTGGCATGGCTGACCTCTTTCCTAACTGACCGCTCTTCCCAAGTCATCTTGGGCACTTTTTCCTCTCCCACTTCCTTCTCCACTTGTGGTGTCACACAGGGAGCTATCCTCTCCCCCTGGCTCTTTAACATCTACTTTGCTGAACTAGCACTCCTCATCTCATCCTTCTCCCCAAACTTCCAGTGTTATGGTGATGACACTCAGCTCTTTTTCAGACTTCCTGCTGACTCACTTGCACCTTTCTTCACCCTTACTGCCTATCTGCCATCCAGGCCTGGTGCACTTCCAACGATCTCTGCCTCATTGCCTCATTGCCAGCAAATCTGAGATGCTTCTGATTGGAATCCCTGCTCCCTCCTTCTTCCCTTCTCTCTGGTCTCTCACCTTGGGCACTCCCCCTGCTCCTTTCTCTGAAGCCAGAAATCTTGGAGTCATCTTTGACTCCTCACTCTCCTTCATCCCTCACACTCAGGACATTGCCAAGAAGTCCCACTTTCAACTCTTCCTTCTCAAAGAAATTCTCCCTTTTCTCACTTTCCCCCAGAAGCTCAATGTCTCCCGAGCCCCGGCTCTCTCTAGGCTTGACTGTTGCAACAGTTTCCTCCTCAATCTACCTTCTTCCACTCTGCAACCCCTTCAGCTAATCCAAAATAGAGCAGCAAGACTTATCCTTGGCCTTAAGCCCAGGGACTGCATCTCTCCTGCACTAAAAAGTCTCCACTGGCTGCACGGATCAAATTCAAATCCCTCTGCATCATCCACAAGGCTGTCTGGGGACAGGGACCACACTATCTGCAACTCTCTCTTACAAAAAACTCTCCTTCTAGACCTCTACATTCCTCTGGCACCAACTCCCTGCGTGTAAAGCGTTTCAATAAACAGAGAGCAGGAGGTTGTTCACTTTCCTCAGCTGGAGCCCTCCTATGGAACAGCCTCCCCCTCTCACTGTGTCTGGAGCAGGACCTTCTTAAGTTTCGAAAGCACCCCAAGAATTTCCTCTTTTCCTCCTCCTTCCGTTCTTCCCTCTTCTGCAAATCTCAGAGTTGCTGTGATTGGTGTCTTGGACCCTTATGCATCCTGGGGCCCCTGACCGCTCACATACAATCTCCCCAGCTTCTGTCTACCCTCAGCACTTGCCTTGGCACACCCTCTGCACTAGAGAGTCACACTTTTCCACCCAACGCGGCTCCCGACCGCATAGCACTTACCATAACTGGCACTTCATATATGGAGCTTCCTCGAACATGGACACCCCAGGACCTCCCCACTGCCCTCTTCCTTGCTGCACTTGCACGTTCTGAATACTTGCAAGGCATAGTAGGTTCAGCCGTCCCTTCCCCCACTGTTTTTTTGTATATTTTCCCATGTTTCCTCTCTGTTGCCATGTGGGCGCTTTGAAACACAATGTATTCGCTGTATAAGTGCCTAACAAGCAAACAATAAATAAATAAATTGGTCTGTATTACAAGTTGTCCCCTCAGGGTTTTAAAATTGAATTAGTTACTTTTACACCTCTCTTTTAAGCAACCTGCAGTCCCTTACTAGGACAGTATTGTGGGCATCATGTGATGAGTCTGTGTCTCCTTTTGTTGACATGGTGGTGCTACTCAGGGGATCCTGCCAAGGCGGCCCCTGGCCCCAACATAAGGTGATGTGTGGCAGCATCTAGCCTCTTTGTCAACTCCACCATCCACCTTAAAGTTTATGTAGGGGAATTTGTCACAAATCTCATGCCCTTCCTTGAAATTCTACCCCCGGGAATCTTGAGGGAACCAGCTCAGTTAGTCGAAATTGCATTGTAAGTGCTCTCCCTATGAACCTCTGTAAAGGTATGTGGTTGGAGTGTGAGGAATAATCTCATAACATGAGGGTTGGTGTCCTTGGTTATTGCTAGTCACGTGAGAGGAGCATTGTCTAAGGCTAGAGCAATTTTCCACCCGCTGAGATAATACTTGTGGACATTGATAGCCCACTTGATAGCCAAACATACTAGTCCACTTGGGGCATAATTTCGTTCCCAGAGGAAGACGTTTCTGCTAATTGGTTATTCTACCCCATGGAACACTTGGAACAAAACAGTGCTGAAACCGACCCTGGATGCACCAGTCTGTAAGATAAAGGTATTCTTTATATATGGCATAATGAGGATGGCTGCAGCACATATGTAGTTTTTCAATCACTTGAAAGCCTCTTACATTTTTTTGGTTCATTTGATTCAATTGAACTTGGCATAATGAGGATGGCTGCAGCACATATGTAGTTTTTCAATCACTTGAAAGCCTCTTACATTTTTAATTTGATTCAATTGAACTTGGCATAATGAGGGTTGGCAGACATTTCGTGGAAAAAAATTCGTCGACAGGACATTTGGTCGAAAACCAAATGGTCGAATTTTTTTTTTGTTGTATTTTCACTATTTTTTATTTTTTTTGGGGGGGTCCCCCCTCAACCCCCTTTTTTTTCAAAAAAACCCTTTTTTCCCTAAACTACAACCTAAAAAATATATATATAATTTAAAAAAAAATTCGACCATTTGGTTTTCGATGAAATTACATCGACCAAATGTCTTTCGACGAAATGACTTTCGACGAAATGTCTGGACACCCATAATGAGGATGGCTGCAGCACATATGTAGTTTTTCAATAACTTGAGAGCCTCTTACATTTTTTTGGTTCATTTGATTCAATTGAACTTGGAGCCCTTGAATTTTTTTTATAAAGGGTCCTGCCCATGTTGACAAAATTGGGGTGTACAGTCTGTAGTAGCCCGAAAACCCCAGGAGAGCTTGCACTTCCTTCTTGTTCTTCAGGGGGATCTTCAGTATGACCACCATATTGGCCTCCTGAGGTTTCTGTGATGCTCATATGACTTTGAAACCTAAGTATTTCACAGGGTCAGAGCAAGACAGCATTTCTCTAGGTTCACCTTTAAATCTGTCTTTCAGAGACTCTGGGTAAGCAGGCATAGCTGATGCATGCATTCCTCCCATGCTGCACTGTAGAGAACAATGCCATAGAAACATTCATAATCATGGGCTTAGGGGAGCTGTAGGATGCAGTCCATGACACATAGATATTTGCTTATGATAATATTTTAATTTTGTCCATATGACGCCTCGTATACATCCAAACAGGTAGTAAGCAGGAACAGGCAACAACACATGGGGGGGGGTAAAAAAACAAGTAAAATGACACTATGGGAATTGAGGCTTTAAAGCAATCTCCATTTAACCAGTACCCCTACATTAAGGATAACTTATGCCTGGCCCTTTCAAAATGATAAGGGGATAAAAAGAAGAAAACAAAATGATGCATAGAGAAAAACAATTAGAGGTAAATTGAGGGCGGTAGAGTGTATCAGCAATGTCTAAAATTATGTTGCAGTATGGGTAACAAGGACATGGTTGATAGAGGAAAGTATGTGATTCCATGGAGCTTGCACATTGATTTAACCATACGTATCCAAGAATGGACCCCAAATTCCCTGAAATGTGTCTGACTGAGCCCCTTCTCCTCTTGTAAAAGACCTCTCATACACTGTCGCGATACAGTGTATGAGATATGGATACAGCGGGATTCGATGGTGAACCGGTAGCCAATGCAGTGATCTCCTTGCCTGCGTAACATGCTCTGCTTCTCGCCAGCCCACACACAAAGCTCTTACTGCCCCATTTTGGGCCACTTGCAGAGTCTTAATGTTACCCTTCGAGGTGCCCACCAGAAGACTATTACAATAGTCGATCCTGGAGTTCACCAAAGCCGGAGCCAGCATAGAAACGTTCGCTGTAGACAGATAAGGCTTGATCTGCCTAATCAACGCAGTCATGTAAGCACATGCAGCCTTGGTATGTAGGACATGTTGCTACATGGAGAGGCTAGAATCCAAATGGACCCCCAGGGTCTTAACACAATGGCTGATCTGAATCCTACAGTTAGCAATTGTAAATTGTGCATATTCTGCATCAATCCTCTTAATACGCTGGGAGAAGCCCACCAACATAAGCTCCATTTTGCTATCAAAGGGCCAGTGAATTAGAGGCCACCCAAGCCTGAATCATCATATAAACTTAGTTAATCCTGGCTGGATCAGCCTTCTATTCTCCTGTAAGTGCAAAGAACTCCTGGGTGTCGTCGGCATAATTGGCATAACCAATGCCGGCTGCATCCAGGAGATCAAACAGTGGGCGCATATAAACATTAAGCAGGATAGGAGGAAGGCAAGCTCCTTGGGCTACACCACAAGTCAGAAGCTCAAGAGATAGATAATGAAACTTATCAATAGCCACTCTAAATTGGTGTGGACCCAAAAATATGGCCAGTCAAGTAATTGCTGCCTCAGAGCAATTTACATATCTTCTTAATCTTTCAAGCAAGCGTGTGTTGTTCACCAAATCAAATGCTGCTGAAAGATCCAACAACATAAGTACCGTGACTTGACCATTATAAGCTATTTTAGCAAGATTATCTCATAAATCCACCAAAGCAGTCTATGTTACATGGCGAGTCGACGGGCACTCAATAGTTCATATCTCTCTATGTGCTTTTGGAACTGTTGATAAGCCACCCTATCAAGAACTTTCTTTAAGAATGGGATCTTAGTGATGGGGCGATGATTGCCCGCCACCACCGGATCAAGAGATTCTTTTTTCAAGATGGATGATATCCAGACCTCTTTAAGTGACAACAGAACAGTCGCTGTTGCAAAAGAGGAGTTCAAAATTCTAGTGAGTGGAGTAGCAATGTAATCTATGGAATCTTTAATTACACTGGCCGGGCATATATCACTTGACAGGCAGATAGTTTCAACCCTTTCACCATTCTTATGATGTCAGCATCATTGATCTGTTCAAAATGGAACTCTGTAGGCCCATTCATTGGAACCATAAGGAAGTTATTATTAGAATGACGGTCAACTGAGTCGGCTAAACTTACAAGGAGAGCATTAATTGTAGCCTGGTGGAGTTTCAATTTTGTAGAGAAACCCCTTTGGATCTCAGTGCACCAGCCATTATTCTTAGGTACCTCAGCAATCACCATCCTCTTACCCTCTAATTCTCTTAAAATATTCTCTTAAAATAAGAAATCGTTCTTTCTGGCTAGACTTTGCATTATTTATCCTATAATTCGAGAACACAAGAAAAATGAGTCAAGGCTACCCCGCCCTTAAACTTACAGGTGATGGTAGTGGCCCACAGGGGGCTAAGGTGTATTTTTCTCAGCCATTTCTGATCAGGCTAACAATTTTGAACACTGTTAAAACAAAGTTTATTCTGAATTAAAGATGTCTCAAGGTTCAAAAATATATGTACAAATATCAAAAGACATGATTGAAAAATTAATTCATAACACAAAGAACTATGACAATTGTGACTGTAAAGAAGTGGGGTTAGTAACTAAAAGTGATTATATGTGCTGCAAGCAATGACAGCACATTCCATCCGTCTACACTTTTGTGTGTTTCTAGCTCAAAGGTAACTCAGAAAAATGCAGGTTTCAGTGTTTGTGTTGTCCTCCAAACTTTCTTCAGGACACTGGTGTTAAGAGCAGTGTGATGTCTTTATGGGAACCTTGGAGATGGATTTTTCATCGAATCTCCAATTTCTTCTCTTTGTCTTGGGTTGAGCTTCAAAGGACTGCCAACTATGCAGTGGTGTATTATTTCTTTATCTCTGGTGATAGCTGGTTGTCTGTTTTTCCAGGCGATGTTCAGAAAGAGCGGCAGTTGCTCTGGATGGGCTGTAACTGTGGGTTGTTTCGTTAAACGCTCAGGCATCCGTGTAGCGGCTCCTGTTCGCGCATGTATCAAAACAGTAGCCACTACACGGACGCCAGAGCGTTTGACAAAACAACCCACCTGAATTTTTCTGAGTAACCTTCGAGCTAGAAAAACACAAAAGTGTCCACTGATGAAACCTTGATACATCTTTAATTTAGAATAAACTTTGTTTTAACAGTGTTCAAAATTGTTAGCCTGATCATAAAATGCTGAGAAAAATACACCTTAGCCCCCTGTGGGCCACTACCATCACCTGTGTGTTTAAGGTTGGGGTAGCCTTGGCTCATTTTTCTTCTGTTCAGGTAAGTAGCCACACAAACATGTAAACAATTGTCAATAAATTATTATTACACCCTGGTGTTTGTGTCTTTATTTCTTTATTTCCCTCAGGGGACAAACATGTAGCCCACCTAGCCAAGCCCAAATTGGGCCTGGGGCTACATATATTATCAGATTCAGTTATTGTGTGAGTTGGTGTTTTGCAAATCAGATGTATTAAAGAGACTACTAGTTTAGCCGTGAAAGACAAAGTTCACAATACAGCTTCCACATTATGTGCTACTCAGCAAATCACTTTTTCTTAATGTGCCTTTTTTCCTTAAATACCGAAACTGGGATCTCCCATTAGTGAAACAATTCATTGCACTTCAAATAACTGCACTCCCCCTCCCCATGGCACTCCTCCCCAGACTTGCAGATCTGATTGACACAAGGCCTAGTAAGATGTTATTTTGTCCTCCCTCTGTTTCCCCCTGCTTGTCTTGTTGCGCCTGGAAACATAGATAACATCTCACTTGTACATTGACTATAGTATTTCTCCATATATAATTATAACATGAACCATTTGTAGTGCACGGTGTTTGTTGAATTATCTCTCCGCAATCATAGTAGCATCAGTCATGGTTCTATCGCAATCAAACGACATATTACCCTGGTTAATGACGAATACGTTCTAAATGTATGTAAATGTACAAATTGACACATATGCTAGCTACTCTTTGGCCTTAGTACTCTTTGACAGCATTTTCTACAGACATCCCTGCTGCTACGGCACACCATCTTTAACTCGGCTCAGCACTGTCACTCCCACACTTGGTATCTCTGAAGTATGGAAATATCTCATGTCATTAGATTTGTCATCACATTATTGTATGAATATGAATGAATGTGCTCACATATTTCTGAAAAAGCTGCAGACATACTTTGGGGATAAGCAGTTTGCATATTGAGGTTCTACCCACCAAGAAAGCTTTTTGGAACTGTTATGGGTAAAAATCCCAAAATATTATCAGGATGAAATATGATTTGTTTAAAAAACTCTTTATAGATTGCCCAGTAGGGGAACACACTTCACGGAATGTAATTGTTTGTCAAATCAGATTTATTATTTGCTTTTTTAATTACACCCAACACTAAACTTTGAAATGGTCAGGGTCATGACCCTGTCAGAGTGTGGGGCGGGGCGGCAGGGATCCCCTCCCAAAAGCATGGCTCCAGTCCCTGCTACCCTCTTGCATGCCAGGCATATTATGAAAGGTACTGCTCTTTGTCACATAATGCCCCTCAGTACTTTTTTTGCCAGTGTTCTCTCTTTTCCATTTCAGGACTCCAATTCCTAGCATGCATCTGAGAGCAATCAAGAAAACCCAGAGAGCGGAATCACAATGAATGGACTGGAAATGTCTGTGCCGAACAGAAATGAGACATCAATGCCCAACCTGCCAACTACAGGTGGATCCCAGGTAAATGATGTGGCAACAGAAAACGAACTGGGAGTTGGCAGAGAGAATGCTGGACATAGGAGGCATAGAAACCCTCTCCAAACCGAATTGCCAATAAAACTCACTAGCATCTGAAGAAAGCCACACGTAGAAGCAGCCTGAGGCCCTGGCTATGACCACACCATTTGAGACAGATTCCAAAAAAGGGCAGGTGCTTAGAGTTTATTTTTTAAGCCTTTCCTGTGTGCATCTGGGGAAAAGGCAGAACCAGATTTGTTGCTAGAACCAGGTGACTGCTACAGCCAATGGAAGGGGGAGAGGTAGACAGAACCAGCAGCACCACAGTATAAGAGGAGACCAAATGAGAGGCCGAGTGTGGGTTGCAGGAGAGCGGTCAGGAAGTATGAAGGTGGACCAAACCACTAGACAGAGGGCGAGTGGAGAGCTGGAGAGTTGGTACAGAGTGCAGGTGAGATATTTGTGAGAGAAAGTGGTACCAGTTGTGTGTGTGTATTGTAGTGTAAGGAGGGGGACTGTGAAAAAGGTGAGTGTGAGAGATAAATAGAGAGAGGGAGAAGTGTAGGGGGAATTAGAGAGCGAGTAAAAGTGAGAAGAGTGTATGTATGGTGGGAGAGGGAGTACAAGGTGGTAGTGGGAGTAGAGGTATGGGAGGAGTGAAGCAGAAAGAGAGTAAAGGTTGTTGTACTGGTTCCTTTCCAGGTTTACTCCTGGCTGGCAAGTAAATCAGGAGAGGGACCAATAGTAGTTAGTCCTGGCAGGTGAGTGGGCCAGAAAAGAAGAAGATGTTTTGAAGCTGTACGATTGTGGCAAGAAATGTGGCATTACCAGAAGCAGTTGCTGCGCTATCCTGACAAAAGTAGTCCATTTGAAGAAGAAGTGTGATAGACTGATAATTCCTTTAGAACCCGTGAATAAAAAAGCTTTGATTTATGAACTTGTGATTTGAGAGAGAGACATTTGCCTTATCAAGAAGAGTATTGAGAAAGATGTCAATTGCTTTGATTTGTGGAACAAGTGTATATGAAAGAGACATTTACTTTGACAAGCGGAAAGGTCACAAATTGAAGGAAAAGATCTTTTGTGTTGCACTGAACAGAACTTTGTTAAACAAGCACTTCTTCGAAGGTAATTCTGCATTGATCCAGGGGAAGGGAATCCACCCGTAGTTCCAATGAGTACTTTCAAAACCTTATAACTTTAAACTTTTACACTACTTTGTTGAATTGAAGACAACTATTCCTTGCGTTATGTTGTTGTATGCATTAGTGTGAGGGTCAGAGACATTTGGACAATAGGTCATCTTACTTTAGCTTAGTTTTCTAGGTAGGGACATCCTCGTTAGGATACTGAAAGATAGGCATTTCTCTCGCCCTTTTTTATTTAATCAATAGCAAACATTAAGAAAACGTTACCTTTGTGTCCGTCTCGCATTTCTGACCTCTCACAGTATGCACTGCTACATTATACAGTTTCCTAGGAGGTTGCATGATCGCTCTATCATCTCATTGCATTACATTCATAAACTACAGTTATATTCAAAGGACTCTGCAAATTCAACCACATCACCGCGACCTTCATCAAACTGCATTGCCCTGCATTGCTCTCCTAGCCTGTATCATTTTCAAATCCTGCTGCATCATCTACAACGCTGTCCCCCTGAAGCCCCCAAGTTACATCAATGAGAAACTCATCATTTTCGAGAGGCCTACGATCCACCAGACGTAAAGACATGTATAAACTTGAACTCCGCCGGTGCAGGAAGGAAAAAACCAGAAGGACCTCTGTCTATGCTCCAAGACTCTGGAACCCTCTATCCATCAACATCTGACTCTCCCCCTCCCTTCTACAGTTCAGGAAGGAGCTCAAGACCCTCCTCTTCAAGGAATGGCTCCTCCCTAGCACATAGGTCCATACACCGGCCACTCCCCACCCTAACTGAGACTGGATGATCTGATTCCCCACTGTTTCCTCCACCGGTTACTTGTAGATTCATTGCTGACTATTGCCCTCCCTGCCCCATTGGTATATCCCAAAACCATTATTTCTATGCTCCCTAACTTTATTTGTCCCCCTATGATTGTAAAGCGCTACGTTGCTTCCCGAAGCTAGGTCTGCACTCAATAAATACGCTAATAGTACAAATAATCCTCAACCAGTCTTTTTCAACTTCACACATGCCAGTATAAAAATCGTATCTCACGCATTTTCTTTGCTTCCAAATATTTATGAATGGCATTTTCATGTCTATAAATGTTTTATATATATTAGACGGCCCGCTGTAGCAGCCGTGTAGTTATGGTTAAGTTGCTAAACTCATAGGAAGAGCACTTTTTCAGCGGCTTATAACTTCGCTCCCCCTGGACGAATCCTCATCAAACTTTGCAAAAAAAAGTATATGGCCGGCTCTGAATATTTTTGCCAAGTTGGGCGAGGTTTCATGGGGGGGGTTAGCAAAGTATTTAGGGGCTCCCAAATATTATTTTTTTCCATAGACTGAATGGGGAAAAACTTTGCACACGGCTACAGCCCTAACGGCTGGACGGATTTTCATCAAATTTGCGGCAGGAGTGGGGGCTTGGGTCAGAAAGCAAGCTTTTGTGTGCTTGGTGGAAATCCAACCAGTACTTTTGTTGCAAAGAACTGAGATGTTCATCCCAAAAAATTAGTGATATCTGGGTTCGCTCCATGGACAGAAGTGTCATTGGCTGGTGTATCAGAGGACAGTACGGCAGCGGAAGGGTCTGGAAAATGTACCGTAAGGAATGCATTGGCAGCAATAAGGGAAGGAACGGGTGGGGGAGTGAGAAGTGATTAATTTGACGTAGGTAGTTAGGTGGAACAAGACGGGGGAGTGCCTGCAGTTTTCGTGCTTTGTGTGGTGATTGGAGGCAGGTGTCGTAACGGCCCAATTGCTTGTGCCGCAACCTGTTTGCGCAGACCGCTTTGACATAGGTTGCGAACCGATTGTGGGTAGTTTGGCAGTGACACAATAGTTTGGGAATGGAAGTGGGGACGGCCATGGTATGTGAATGAAAGTGTAGAGGGGTGCAGGAGAGAGTGTTTTCTTTCTACATTATGGTATTTGGTGTAATTTGTTGCAACATACTTCCAAGCCGGTGGGCAGGTAGGGTAGGAGTGCTGGTGGTAGGGCTCTGTATGTGGATAGTAGAAGTTGCTGACATGGTGGAATGGATGGTGCAAATCTGTAGCAGTGACAGTGTTGAAGGCCTAGATTGTTGGGTGCATGGCCAAAAGCCGTAGGCCCTGCATTGAAGAGCATAGCACTTGAGGAACCCCACACCCTTAATTCAATTTGTCTTTATATCTGGTAGAGGGTGGTGACATGTAAAGAATGGTTGTGGAGTATATTTCAGACGCCATAGAGCAGCAGAAGTGAGGTGGCAGGTGTGTATGTTTGGTTCAGCCAGTGAGGTCGCTGGTAGGAGATATTAACATTTTGGATGTGTGATTCGAGATTGGTCAATGAAAAGTGACGCGGTGTGTGCACTGGGTGCAGTGTGTGCATACTGGCAGTATGGCAGAGGGTATGGTTGAACAGTAGTTTGTATGGGGTCTATACTATGCTGTGTGCAGATTTGTTGAAGTAGGGCCAATGTTGTGAAAATGTTGTGGTTAGGTTGGTAGTGACACAATATTTTGTGAATGGCACTGGCTAGGAGTGATTGAGGCTGTGGTATGTTTGTGGATGCGGCTAATAGTGACCTCTTTTCGTGAATGGGTGTTTTATGGTGTGATGGAGTTGGGTTGCAGTGGCGCTAAGTGTGTTAACTTTATGCACAATGTTAGCTGCCCACATGGTCGCAAGCACCGATTCATAGTGTTGTGCTGGGTGTGGGCAAGGGTGGACTGTTGTGTGCATAGCAAAAGGTGTGCTGGGTGTGCCGCAGGATCATTGTGGATGCTGAAATAGGGCATCTTGTAGGAAACGTTTGTGGTGGAGGGGCTTTGGAAGGAAAGGGAACCTGCTCTCCGAGTGTTTAACGAGAAATATAGAGTTGTGTATAGATACGATAGTGTGCAATGCCGTGGTTGTTGCTGATGGTGCAACGCAGTGTGGGTACTGGGTGCAGTGTGTGCATACTGGCATTATGGCAGAGGGTGTGGTTGAAGTGTAGTTTATATGGGTTATATACTATGCTGTGTGCAGATTTGTTGAAGTAGGCCCTTTGGAAGGAAAGGGAACATGCTCTCAGAGTGTGTAAAGGAAAATATGGAGTTGTGTACAGAAATTATAGTGTGCAATGCCGAGGTTCAGTGTGTGATTGGTGCAGGCCTTTTTGAATTTGTATATTCGCCAGTAGGCGGCACTAAGTTAGTGTTGGAAAGTTGGAGTGCAAAGGGAAGAAGTATTGTGTCTGTTTTACTAGGGCGTGGCTCTAGCTGTAGCTGGAAATGCGCACATGCGACATCATGGCCTTCTGGGCATGGAGGCTTCTCAAATGAAACTGTGGGGATTCTCCAATGAGGGTTCAAGGGTGTGGTTGACCGGAAGGGGCAGTGACATATTCACCCAAAGTTCGATGCAGTGAGGTTGGCAGAGATGGACAGACGGCGAGTGCTTATAGTTGGTGATACCTTTGTGCACAATCTGCACAGGTATGCCGTGGAAAGAGTCTTTGATACTTACTTTCAGTTGCAAGGAGTGCAGGCTTTTTGGGGCACAGTTTATGAGTGGGGTTTCGGATGCATGGATCTGCTTTGCAAATATGTGGCCTCTGTTGGTACTGTAAATGTGGTGGTTGTGCATTTTGGAGGACTACATTTGGCGCACATGTCGTGCTCTCGTTTGCTGGCTTACTTAAATAAGTTGCTGACAGCTGTGATGCAGATGTTTCCTACTGCAAAGGTGATTTTCTCATCGATGACACCAAGAGGACAATGGGAGAATGCTGATGTAAATAGTGCACAGCAAGAGGTCGGGAGATGTTGGATAAACAGAAGCATTTGCGACTTTATGTGCAGTGCTGGGATGTTCTGCACGGACTATGAAAGCATTAGTAACCAGCCAGATTTCCAGTGGTTCAAGCAAATGGCATTCTTTTACCTCAATTGGCAATGCTGTTGTGTTTGCCACTCTGCACGAAGCATTGCAGAGAATTCTGTAGAAATGTAAGATAAGCGTACATCTTCAGGCGAGAAAAACGTGAGGAGTAGAAGCAAACAGAGAGTGAGCAAAAGAGAGAAAAATAAGGAAAGAAAACGGTATGAATGCACGTACATAACAAACACTCGATTAAAAGAAAAAATATATGTATACGTGTTTAGAGACAATCCTAAAGACACAATCCCCACCCCTGTTTCACAGATTATAGGGTGGGTAGGAAAGCGGTGCACAATACCTTTCAGCCAGGAAGTGAGCAGGGGAAAGGAGGGTGTGAGGAGGTCAAAGAGGCAATGGAGATAAAATACAAACCCATTCTAACTTTCAGACCCATCCCCCAAAAAGTTATATCAGCAGGACAGAACAAAACTACATGTCCCATAAACCACCACGGGAAATGGAGACCAGGTGGGGGAAAAGATAAAATGAACAAAGGGAAGCTGTATTGATACAGCCCTGTCATGCGGTACAGTGACAGGTACACCCATAGCAGTACAGGTTGGGATGGACAAATAGTGCATGGAGCAGGGTGGAGGTGTGAAGGCAAGCTGGCTGCAGGTGTGGGACAAACAGTGCATGGAGCAGGATGGAGGAGTGAAGGCAAACTGGCTGCAGGTGTGGGAAGTGGGCAGGAAAGGCGGGTGGAAGCTGAGGGGAGGGGAGGAGAAAAGCATGAGTTAAAAGAAACCCCGGGAAACTAATCAGGTGTCTCTCATTACAGGAGCAGCACTGGCCGGAGACCACAGAGAAGTGGGAGGAAGAGCCCAGGTGATATACATTGGGCGTACTAGGGGGCTGAAGGCGCGGCATCGCGGAGATCCTTATCAAGAGGCAGATTCTCCGCCAGGAGAGGCTCGAAGAGCGGCAGCGCCGGGAAACACTACCGAAGCGGATTCACTGACAAGGAAAATCTGGCCGTAAACCATTTTCAAAGGACAGTGTTTCCGTGGATTTACCCTCTCTGTTTGTTTTTTTTTTTTAAACCCAATTTGGACAGCTGGCGAAGGAATGGAAAGCTAGTGTCCGGGGAAAGGAATTTATGTGACCTGATTATTTTTCTTTCAAAGAGGAGCAAAGGTTAAGAGGACATTCATGCGAACTCTGAATTGATTCACCCTTTTTTCCGAGCAAGCCTGCTGAGCCACATTTAAGCATGTTTTGTTGTTTATAATGAGGGGCTGGTGGAAAGGTTAACACAGCAATAAATCCTACCTTGTGAACCCTGCATTCCGACTACAGTCTACTACTTTACAGGGAGGAAAAATAAGAAGTACATGGAAAGGTTTTAAGGTGCTTTCAGACCCTACGATGCTGCTCCGCAAGGTCCAGGGAGACAGAGAGTGTGTTGCACAGGGAGGTTGCAGCAGAAGAAACACATCTACCACCATGTGGTTGTGTGTAGAAGCAACTGACCCTGAGGGAGTACGAGGCTGATGAGGGAAGAGCTGGAGCAAGCAGATATTTAGGAGGTCACAGTGCAAGGTATTGAGGTCCAGGGACCAGAAGGCCTTCTGTATAATGCACAGGGCTTTCAGTTTATTGTTGGCAGCCACCGTGAGGTATTGCAGACATTTTAGTCTACCAGAGATATGATACCTGGCGTTCAGGACAAGGACAAGTTGCATACTCCTCTTACGGATGAGTTGCTGAGGGCGTAGTGTGGAAGCTGGCAGATTTAAAAAGGGCCTGTGGCAACAGTGCAGTGTACACAGCACCACAGCTGTGCAGAGACTGACCTTTTGCAAAGTGACTGTAGGTTGCTAAAATACATTTGGTGGTGGCGTTAGTGCCTTCTTTTTATGACTTATGTAGTAGGTGGGTTAATGGGGAACAATTTTCGTAGCATTGTCGGAAAGGAAAGAACAGAGTTCCTGCTTTGCTAATATAGTGTATGCTATGGGTGAATGAAAACTTTCCACACACATACGAACAAATTGGCACTTCATGGAAGTAGATGGGAGGAACATCAGTATGCTTTTTAAACACGTAGTGGACGCTTAGAGGCAGATATCATGCGCAGAGCCACTTATAACAGAGTTGTGAACATACTGCAACAAATCTATCTATGCCTTTCTTTTGTGGTGAAGGATGCTCATGTGGCTGAAAGTGCATGTATAACTCATGCAATGTTTCACTGAAGTTTCCACTGGACGTGCTTTCCAATAACAGCACACGTGCAGGCTGATTTTGCAACGGTACATATGAAGTCTTGTGGAGAACTGACATTGTAAACTGCTGAAGTCTTGGAGAGCTTTGGTGGATGAATGGGTCAGTACTTAGCAATACTTAATAAGGGCGTGGTAGGAAGAGCATAGTGGAAAGGGACGAATGGACTGGTCATGATTTACTGGGGCACGGCCCTTACGTTATTTTGCGTGTCGCACGTGCTACATTCTGTGCTTTTGAACATGCTGTCTAATGGAAATGCGATTGTTGCAACTGTCCAATCTGGTGGTTAGAGTATGCGTCACAGGAAACGGCGGCCATATTTTGTTTCATTACTCTGTGTACTGAGACAGGCAGAGTTGGCCAGATGTACAGTTTTCATAGTGGGTGATCGCTTTGTGCTAGATCTGCTCTTGTATGCCGTGGAAAGAGGTCTTAATGGAAATTTGAATTTGGACGAAGTGGAGACCTTGTCGTGCGGAGTCGCTGTCCATACCTTTGACCATTTGCTTGCAGGGTGTCGACGAGTGGCCAGTTTCGGTACTGTACATGTTGTGGTAGTGCATTATGGAGCATTGCTTTTGGGTTCCATAGCTTGTGCAAGTGTGTACCGTCAACTCAAAAAGATGATGAAAGAAGTGCAGTGCATATTTGCCACTGCGAAGGTGCTTTTCTAATGTATACCACCAAGTCCAGTATATAACTATCCCAATGAATGTTGTTGGCAGTCAGAGGTGAGAAGGCGTCTTATCAACAGAAGCATGTGTAGCTTTTTGCATGCTGCTGGGATGTACTGTTGTGACAATGTCAACATTGGTGATCGATATGTGCACCTTCTCAATGGAAATGGCATTTCATTGTCTCCCAGTGGCAATGACATTTGGTTTTCCAATCTACAGGCTGCACTGAAGACGGTATTGTTAAAATATGAGGCATAGTGCAACAAATAAAAACAATTATAAAAGCCAGAAAAAAGAGTTATCATTGTACAAGTTGTTTAAAAACTTAAAAACAAAACTGCTTTTTTCAGAACCACCACTTCAAAGGACATTCCCTATCCTGGTTGACATTTATTCCCCTTCACCCACGCGCACACGCCTGGAAAAGTCAGCGCAAATCGCGACAGTTGCAGGGTTGTACGTGTAACATATTGTCCTGATTTGTAGCTTCTAGCCCTTCTTCCTCCCCACTCTCCTCACCTGGGTAGTTGATCTCCAGATCTTCGGGGCTGAGGTGCTGACGTGTCAGGTAGTCTTTCTCTTTCTTTTGTGGTGTGTGCCTGCCCCGAGAGGAAGCCACTGTGTCTGCTAATAAACCAGCAGTCCCATGGCCCCGTTCCCGCGGTCAGACAGAAAAAAGGGAAAAAGCCGGAATGGCAGAAAAAACCCTTTTTTACAGCAACAACGTTCCAGTGAGGTGAGGAATAAACCAGCTACGGGGTGTGGAGCCGGCAATGGGTAACCCACTGTGGAACAGAACCCGGCTCCTAGCAGAAGGATCCCGCCGAGGCTGAGGCAGGATGCAATAAACGTAGCAGCCAGAGGAAGGAGAGTCCAAGAGGCGCCGAGCGGGGCAAGAAAGAACAGCAGAGGGATTTAAGTAAGGAGAGAGGAAGAAAGGAAGAGGTACGGAAACGTCAGAGGAGCGGATCCGATAAAGGAGAGAGTGGCAGAGTGTAAGCCGAGAGAGGAAAACCAGCGTCTTACCCAAAGGTGAGCGAAAGCTTAAACTGAGGGGTTGCAATGCAATGGTCGCCGGAAGTGGAACAAACAAATACTACTCGGTTTGCCGCCATGTTGGACAACCACTAGACCTACACCGCAAGTATGGAAAGAAACGTGCCTGAACTAGCGATGCAATCATCCGCGATGAATCCACCAACGCGGAAGTAACCGCCACTCGGCATGGCGGATGACACATATGACCCTTTTCCACATGGCCACCTTACATTTCGGACTCTGGAGGACACGAGATTGCGCAATAAGCTTTCTGGGTGTGGAGTGCACGCACAGACTGTGGTACACAGTGTGTTTGTTGACCTAAATGCAGAGGGTGAGCTTATGGCTGTGTGTTGTACAAGCCATAGCGTATGCTTTGTGGGTGAATTGTACATACATTACTTGACAGTGAATGGCAAACAGAGTCCGGTGGAAGTTATGTGTGGAGTGTATCATGTGGGTTTGTACCCATATGGAGCAGCTACACTGAAGTGATTGCTTTTGGTTTGTCTGTGTGAGACTTTGGTGATGCTCTATCACAATGATATTATTGTTGTTGATTGTGGAGGGACAAATTAACACCATGTAACACGATTTTCAGTGCTGTTTGTGCTGAGGGAGGCCGTAGGCCAGGTAATGCTTCTGTTTCCAATCTCCTGCATAATTGTGTATCCCATTATGCAGACACCCATGTAGACATGTTATTTTTTATTTGGTCCAGAAATGGAGAAAGCGCGGTTCATTGTGAAGAAGTGTATTTATGTCTTTTTACAACTTGTGCCATTGTCGTACTGTAATCTATCGTTTCACAGCACGAACAGTTTTCCCCACAAATAGAGTTCCTGTTGATATTACTGCATTTGCGAATTGTGTACACTCTACACACATTGGGGGTCATTACGACCCTGGCGCTAAGGGGTTAACGGCGCCGTAAAAAGGCTGCGGTGCCGTTAACCCCCTAGCGCCTGATTACGAGGTCCCTTTGCGGGACCCGACCTTAACGGCTGGTTTAGGCCAGCCGTTAAAGTAGGGACCCGCAAAGGGACTTTCGTGGTAATTACGGTACCGCAATTTGTGGTACCGTAATTACCGCCTTCCCCAGTCCCATTGAGCCCTATGGGGCAAAAATGGGAATGGGGAAGGGCCAATGTTCAATGGGGAATTACCGCCCTGCCAACCTTGGAATGGGGTGGTAATTCCCCATTGAACATTGGCGGACTCATTACACACCGACAGCACCCATGGTGCTAATAGCGCCAGGGGCTACCGCCAGTGTTGAGGGCCATTGCCTTGCTGCCCTTTTTGGAAGTATAGGAATAATGTTTGTGCTTGCTGTTGGGCACTTGCACTCTTCGAAAAGCACTGCAACACGCAGAACCATCTGTTTCAACAGCCACACATTTCTACCTGTTTCCACTGCAGTGTTTTCCACAGTACCAGAGTTGCTTCCATTTAGCATACAGTTGTGTGGCGGGTATACGATGCACGTTGCACTGCCTCCCTTCATCGGCACTTACATTGTGACACTCTGAAAGGAGCTTTATATCATAATCAGCCACAATAAATATTGCTAACGGGACGTTATGGTGAAGGTGTGATACTACAAACATAGCATCATTGTTAAATACACTATGCTAAAGCAACGTTATGTTTATAATGCCCTAATAAAAATCTATGAACTTCACTAACAAAAACCGTTGTTAAAGGGACATTATGGTTAAGTTGCACTATGAAAAACCTATGAAATTCAATGGAAAAACGTTGTTACGGGGAAGTTATGGTTACAGGTAAAACAGAAAAACCCCAGAAATTCACTAGTTATGGTAAGCTAAGCAACCATAAGTCGCGTTAACACTGTGCACTGCAAGGACTAACACCCATGACATGAAAGATGACATCACAAATGTCATTGGTGCAGGTGTACACTTTGCCTGGGCAGTGTTTTTCATGGGGAAAGTCATAACCACATTGCGGTCAGGTGGCTTGGGTGGATGCGTTCCGGAGCTTTTTTTGTCGCCAGACATTCCTTGTTCCTTGGGTCTTGGGGGAATGCTTTTCAACTGAACATACCTCCTCTAGCTTGACCAACTTCTGCAATCACTCCTTTTTTGAGGCCTTGATGTCTGCCAGCTTGTGGGACCGTCCAAGCTCAAGGATTCTGGGAAGCATTAGTCTTGGCTCACAAAGGATTTGTCTCTGCAGTATGACAGAGTGGCACCCGATGATAATTTGGAGCCTCACCTCTTCCTCTTCGTTTATCCAGGTACAGGTTGCTGGAAGCTGCCTCGGGCGACTGTGGCACTTGTCTAGGCTTTCATCACTCTTTTACATGGCGGTGCGCATGACAAATTTCTCCTAATCGGTATTAACCATGGTAGCGAAGTAGTCTGACAGCACCTTTACGGCTGCGCCGTACGAGTCATCGGTGGGGCACAGGGTCTTAAATAGCTTGTGGGCCGCTGGGCCTGCTGAATATATCAGTGTACATGTCTTTGTTAGGTCATCCTTCTCCCCTGTAGCATTGAAATACATGTCCAGGCGTTTGCGCCACAACTCCCATTGTGGTCCTAGGTTGGCTGTGCACCATCTATGTCAAATTCACAAACGGGTGCGAGCAACGCTCGCTGATGTGATTTGCCTCCTTGAGGTTGTGGCACAGATGCACCAGCCTCACTGGCTGACATCTTCCCTGGGCGGTACGGCGTAAGTCAGGTGTTGTAGGCAGATGAAGAGGGGTGCACAGGCACTCCCGGCAGAGCCACAACCCTGAACTGGGATTGTGAGGCCTCTGTTCTTGTATAGCAGGCGCACAGGAACTCCAGAGGGGGGGGGAGCTGCAACGCGCTTGTGGATGATGAAGGTGATACCACGGGGCAGGAGCACAAGCACTCTGTGGCGAGAGCTGCGCCCCACCCTCCTTTTGGGGTGGTCCTGTGTGTGTCTGCGGTGCAAGTGGGCAACCTGGACGGGTGTAGGTTCAGTCTATCCTGAGGTTTCCAAAAAATTGAGACAGCTGCCTCAGAGTGACTATGTGAAGAGCGGTGGCTGAAAGAAGGGTATGGAGCCTCTTACCGGCATTCACAGAACATGGTATGTTCTTGCGGTGGGCTGAGTCTCAGCACTGTAAGGAACTCATGGTGACATTAGTAAAGACAGACACAAGTGATCCCAGTTCAAGTCTGTTTATTAAACTGTACGTGCAGGGTGGAAAAACGCCTAACCTAAATCTAAGATGGAAGTAAGCGTCGACTATCAAATGAAAAATAAGGCAGTCCGTGTGGCGTCTTTTCTATACTAAAAAAATAACTATTGCTAAATCCTTACAACTAATTACAGTAATGGGATAGAGTTTTCAAATAAAGGAGAAGGTGTTCAAAAATAATAAGTCAAGGATGTGATTGCCTTGATGTCTCCCTTCCCCACATTGTTAGCATGGGACAATGTGGGACTTTGGAGCACAGCACACGCTTGAGCCTTCCCAGCACAACCTAACAGTTCCATATCAGCTATCAGGTTCTTTGATGGTTAAGTCTCTTTTCAATAGAAGTCTCTTGCCTTCGAGGCTTGATGCTCTCAACAAAAAAACACAAAGTTCTGTTCTACAAACACTTTAGGTGATGGCTTCACCTCTGGATCCCCCTCTTCTGGGTGCATACCCCTCAGAAGTCGTATTTCACAAATTAACAAGACAGTTCCTTTCTCAGTGAACTTTGGGTGATAACTTTCCACCCCTGGATCTCCCTCGGCCAGGCTCGAACCCCAAATGACAAGGGGGACACTTCCTTTGCCCTTGTCTTACAATACTTCTCGCTTTCACAAATCTCAATGTATTTTAAACAGGTTTTCGGCCTTTACTTCTGGTTGTCGGCTTCCCTCTGCCGGATTTACTCTTGCCGACTTTTGTAACACACTGTTCATGTACGGGATTCACTTCCCTTAGCTTTCACAATCATCTGCCGGTCAAAGATTTTCGACGGTACAGAGGATTTTACAAGACCCCTGTATGACCACTTTGACCTTGCTTTGCCTCTTCCCAATGCCTTCTGGTTACGGTAGTCTTTACTGTTGTGTAATCGTCCAGAGTTTCCTGCATGAGCACCCACGTGGTGCCGGACTCCGCTATTGCGTGTTTTCCCCCTCCTTCATTAATAGTATCTTTTGCTTTTTAAAGTTGAATTTAGCCATCAGCTGCTTTTCGTTCAACATAGTTTGGTTTCTTATCGACATTCCCTCGACTCACTGGCTGTGATGAACCGCTTGGCTTTCTTTTTCCTTGGAGTCAACGTTGGTATCACAGAGACAAGCGTCTCTCTACAGCTTGGTAATCAGCGGAGGAGGGTCTTGTACACCGTTGACATCTGCTGCAACATACGTTGGCTATTGTTTGTGGACTTATTCTTTCCTCTGCGGAGGTTCCTCAGGCCTTGGTCGGAAAGGGCCAGGTCAACTCTCTCCTTGTCACCCTCTTGGTCTGCGCCGTCTTTCTCCTCCTCTTGAACTGCTCTGCTGAGTTAGCTCTTACGTTGTGCGGTCTGTCTTGCTCGTCCTGTGCTCTTGTGCACCACCTTTTATGCCTGTGGGGAAGGGAAAGGGCCGTCAGGTGTGTGTGATTCTGGTCAATTGCCTGACTTTGCCTGACCCTGGTATTGGGACATGTCAGGTAAACGACTCTAGTATTAGTCCGTTGTCTTTCGTGTTGTGTGAAAGTGTTCATGTTGAAAAAAGGAGGGCAGTGTTTTGGCATATCCTACGTTGTAGGATGGGGAAAGGGTGTTGAAAGAAGGGGGATACCGCGTCTCGCCCGTCTGTGTCCCACTCCCACAGGGCCTCCCATCCAGGTGATTCTCCCTCACTGGTCCACACCCAGGAACTGGATCCAATAGCGATGGCCGTGTCCTGGCCACCAGGATGACAGATCCCCAGACACCAGCTAGGGAGACACCTTCAGGTTTCTCACAGCACGCAGTGAGAATCCAGATGCTGCTGGCCTGCAGGGTTAGCAGGGGCGCGTCCTGGACCGACTCATCACCATTTTTGTGAAATCAGTGGGGGGCCTGTGCTGCACAGTGCACCGCAGTAATGAGGACTCACACACAGGTGTTGGTCACACAGGTCCCTGCTTCACTCTAAACAAAGCATGCACGCTTTACACGTTGGGACATGCAACGTCACGGCATATGCTCACATGACTTAACACTACTGACCCAAGTCCAGAAATATAACCTGCTTTATTGGGAATCTGCCTAAAAAAGTCTTAGTGAACTGGCTCTCCCTCATAAGTTTAGAGGAAGGCAATTGTGTGCATTAGACATGGAAGTGTAATACAATGTCGCTGTATCACTAGTTCATTTTTTCGCTGTATCACTAGTTCATTTTTATTTTAAAGTTTGTAACTTTAGTTTAAAGCCTCACAAAAAGTGTCTTTGACGAATTGCACACACACTACACACACTGGGCCTCATTAGGAGTTTGGAGGTAACCATGGCGATATTAGCGCCATGGCTGCCTCCAAATCTTTACCGACTCCGCCCTGGTGAATGGAGCTATTACCGCCCCATTCCAAGGTTGGCGGGGGCGGTAATTCCCCATTCACCAGGGCCCTTCCCCATTCCCATTTGAGTCCCTGTAGGGCTCAATGGGAATGGGGAGGCGCTAATAACGGTACCGCACGTTGCGGTACCGTAATTAGCACCAAAGTCCCTTTGCTGGTCCCGTCCTTAACGCCTGGTAAAACCAGGCGTTAAGGGAGGACCTGCAAAGGGAACTCGTATTAGGGCAGTAAGGGATTACCGGTACCGATGCCCTTACCGGTACCGGTAATCCCTTACCACCCGGGTCGTAATGAGGCCCACTATCTCTTCCCTCTGGGGTTTGCCACAGCACCTTAACAACTAACAAATTTCTTTTATCAGCAGAGCCTTTCTTATTCATACTAGGACATTTCCAACTGAAAGACCCGCAGCACCAATTACTTAGCAAATCTGTGACAGCAAAAAAAGGTTTGCTTTATGTCCATAGTTAAATGTTCTTACCATAATGAAATGTTCTTAACATAACACGTAGCAATGAACTAGAAGTTTGTGACAAAGAATCTCGATACCAGAGTTTATTACAAAACTTATTTTAGAGAGAGAGAGAGAGAGTGTGCGTGCGCGCGCATTGGTGAGATGTTTCAGGCTGCCATTATCTTGCATTCTGTGACTTATACTTTCCCTTTCAGGATATAGAAAATAAACCTATCATGATATTCGTTTGGTTTAACGTGTTTCTATTGGGAATTACGTGTTGCCAGGTTTCTGCAATGTGTGTATTTTGCAAGTAAATCTGTAAAACACTATTGTTGCAGGCATTGAAATACAAAACTTAAAACAAGTAAAACTTGGAATTTATGCGGTCAAGTGCATACATTGCAGACTGGTTTGAAATCCCAGCTCCACTGTTTAGGCAAAGTGCATGACCCTGGGCAAATAATTTTATCTCACTCTAACTAAACTGCAAGAATTGGAGCTCTACATGATTGCGTTCATACTGAAAAAATACAGCCCTATAATGGCCAGATTTCATGATTTTTTGGGGGAAATTTTGTATCCTTGACCTATTCCACTCGAAAGGGAACCCTACAATTGTCAAAACAGAGCTTGAGAATAATACAAATTCACTATGATGACAATTGTGCATATAACGGGCCAAACGAAAAAATGTGTACAGAAATGATTTATTTACCTTACGGTGTTGCCAGTGTTTTTGCAGGTTATTCTTTAGGCTCTTCAAAAGCGTTTGACTTATTTATGATATATAATGTATCCATTGGTATTGTATGTATATTTTATATGAACAGAAGTAACGGTTTTAATTCTGTGTGCTAATGTATACCAACCGATGAAGTGTTGTGTTTGTATTGTTTATGGTTTTATCAAAATAAACAATTCGAATGAATTAAGTATATGTATACACTGAGCCCTGTCCCTATTCGTAACTTGCCAATACACTGGTCACGAGCTGGCATAGCGAGTTAGAAGCAAGGAACGTAACGTGACGTTGACAGATGGCGAGTTAGTGTAGGACGCATGAGTAAATGGAACGTAACGTAGAGAGGACGTGTTACTACGGCCCTTCCTCTAATAGGAAATAGCCTTCCGGGTGCAGACAGTGCCCTACCGTCAGCCGATTGAACAGGTAAAAACGGCGTAGATATTAGAAAGTCGTGACTGTTATTACTCTGTGTTTGCTATGTTTAGTGACGTTGAATGGAAGAAAGCTAGTGTGAGATGAAATACAAAGTGGCGGAAAGAGTGTGGCAGAGAGAAAGAGGACACGTTATCATTTGGAATCATCCAATCATATTTTGAGACAAAACCATTGTCGCTTGTACTTAGTTTTTCTCTTACACTGTCGTAGTGGGTATTTTCGAAGTGAGTGAAAAGAGTGAACCCATTACTCCTAGTCCTGCTCGTCCTCTTCTCAGTACTTTTGAGGCACCATCCTCCACGACTGGAACCGCTTTTCTGTTTCTTCTTTCTCAATGACCCTCCCCTATACCTGGGGGTATAACCCCCCTCACATTCCTACCTGCCATTTTTTCCACCACCTCACAGCCCCTTCAGACTCTAGGAGCAATGGACACAAGGAGGCCGGCACCAGAAACCCCAGAGTAACTGCCAGCCCCATCACCAAAGACCAAGATCATCTCAGTCAAAGGGGTACCTCCACCGCCGAATCCCTTATCTACACCAGAACCCTCAGGACCAACGGGAGAGGAGGGAAGCACACAACAGGGCCGCTGGCCAAGAAACAGTCATAGCTGCAATGCCTCAAGCCTCCTAACTGGGGAACCTGGAGCAAAAAACTCCCCATCTTCGCATTTAGAGGGAGGCAAACAAGCCCAGACAAGGGGACCAAACTGCTGACAAGCAACTGAAACAGATCTCGCTTCAGTGCCCAGGATGTGAACGGAAAGATCCTGGCCAGGCGGTCTGCCAACAAATCGCCCACCTCGGGACAAGCACGTCTTGAATGACATTACCAGACCTCTTGAACTGGTACCACCAAGCATGTTTATTTTTTGCGATATGTCCCGGGAGAAGTATTGTCCGTCGTGAGAACAGCCCTCACCCAGAGATCTGATCCAAAAACCCACAGAGCAGGGCCTGCAGCAGCCATGACCTGGAGCAGGAAGCCCCTGCACTCATCACGCTCCTGAGGCGTGATGCGTCACACTGCCGCACTCCTAGAGAGCCGCATCAGTTGGAACCATGAGGGGACAAGGGGGACAAGGCTGACAGAACACTGATGATTCACAGAATCCAACCTTCTGACACAGCCTTCAGGAGAGATATTCCCAATCCCCGCAGAGGGCACCACGTTGCCAAGAACCGATTAACATAGGCCGTTTCCCAGCCCTCCCATACCTAGAAGACCACCTAATTTAAGAGAGGGCGGCCAGTCTTCAAGGCTTGAGTAACCAGGGGAGGAATGGTTCCATGAAACCCCATATATACAGCCACTTGCAACAGGACCTGTAGCAAAGATACCAACTCCCAAAAATCCCCATCATGGTCCCCATCTGCCGATGTAACGTCACTTTTTCCTATCTGTCAGAAAATCCTATCCTGCTGACTGAGCATGCGTGCGCATGCTCAGTCAGTACTTAAAGGATAGGATTTTTTTAAAAGCAGGAATGTGGTGTGCATTGTGTTTATGGGGTCCCAGGGGTGCCGTTTCTGTAACTTGATGTGAGCCAGGCTCACTGCAATAACGTAACACGGCAAAGCCCTTTTAAGAGCTACTGGTAAATGGACGTAAACATTACAAATCCACCAGACTCCAAAAGATAAACGCAGCGGACACTGTGTTTCATAAAATCCCAGGATTCTAATAAGCACTAAATGTGCAAAACATATCAAAGTATACATAACAAATATATATGTACGTGAAGTAAGTGTATCATTATCACGTTAATAATGCACTTATTTCACATACACGTACATATTTGTGATGAATCCGGCTGACTGCACATGCTCAGTCATGATTTAGTTAAGCACTGGGGGCAGGGCCACCGAATAGAAGAGGCATCTTTCTACAGATGAAAGCAGTGGGGACAGGGGAGGGGGCGCCCAGCCATCTATTCACATTGCCCCCCGACCCCCTTAATGAAGCCTCGTTGCAGTGAGAAGTGTTGACACTGCATGGATCAGTGAGTTAAGTGCTCTCCCAGGCTGAAGAGCAGTCATGAAATTCACTGATTAAAATCGCTGCGCAGAGCCAAGGAGAGCCAGGTCCTGGACAGATGAAGCGATGCCTCCTGCTTGCCTGCAGATAAGGCGGGTGGCTGGGCTCCTTCCTTGACTGGCCCCCACTTACCCAGGCTGCCCTCCTGCCTTGCGATTGCGAGCAGCAGGACTGTTGGGGGCTGGAGAGCCCTGGAAAAGACACAGTGGATTTTACAACCCCACCATGCAGGGGCGCAGAGTACGAGGGGGGCTGCGGGCCCCCCCCCGGCCGGAGAAAAGAGACGCAGTATGGATGGCCCTTTGTTCTATCCATACTGTGTCTCTCTCTGGCGGCCCGGGTAAAAGCCGAGGAAAAACAATGTTTTGAAATTGTGGGACAGATGCAAAGCAAGAGGCTCTTGCTTTGCATCTGTCCCTCAATTTTTAAAAATCGTTTTGGGTTGGGTATACTTCTACATCTGTCCCCCGGGGTGCACAGATGTAGAGGTACACCCAACCCAGAAGGATTTTTAGAAATGGGGGCACAGATGCAAAACAAGTCTGTCCCTCAATTTCTAAAAATCGTTTTGGGTTTGGTGTATTTGTACATCTGTGCACCCGTCTTGGAAAGAGGGGTGAACAGATGTAGAGCTACACCCAACCCATAAGGCTTTTTAGAATTGGAGGTACAGATGCAAAGCGAGGGAGGGGGCATGGAGAGGGAAAATGATACTGTTTGCATGTCTGAGTGTGCACGTGGTGAGGGTGAATGCTATGGGCGGGGAGTGGAGGCGTATGAGCCAGCACTTTCTAGTAGAGCTGCCATATTTGAAATGGGGCAATGCTGGTGCTCCTCAGTTAGCTGGCTATACTCTTTATGGGATAGTACTGCTGTAACAGGGCTTGTTGAATCTTCTCAGCGATAATACTATGCTTTTGTTGAGGCAATGCTAGTGGGGCTGCTATACTTTTGATGGGACAACATCAGCACCTCTCAGTTGAGCTGCTACACTCTTATTGACAAGGTCCCAGCACTTCTCAACAGATGTATTTCTTTTTATTTGAATTGGTTATTTATAATGCGTGTACTACCCAGAGGTTTCTAAGCGCAGACTGAGGGAGCGAACCTGTGTTGTGCGGACCGAAGGAGTGAACCTGTGTTGCGTGGACCGAGGGATCGAACCTGTGTTGCTCTGTGTCGTCTTGCTTCCAAGGCGAGCATATTGCCCCTGAGCTATCCTTCCGATGCTGTAAAGATCTGAAGTACATTTAATGATACAGAACCAGAATTATTGAGCAAGTCTGTCATCATCAGAATATCTCAACACTGTCGTGGTAATAAAAGAGCTCAAATATTTAATGGGATGGAATTACTCAGAATGTAGCAGCACTATTCAATAACCCAAAGTTCTTAAGCATAGTTAATGTGAAAATACTACACTTCTCACCGTTGGGTCAGTACAGCCACTTCTCACAGAGGCTTCTACACCTTTTATGGGACAGCACTGATCCAGCCTACTGCTCACCTGCTCAGAATTGTCATTTCTCAGCAGGACTGCAACACTATTCCATTGTGTTCTGTATGTTGAGTGCTTCTTCACCACCAATGTGGATTCATGGCTCTCTCCCAGTGTCTAAATAGTAGATCTGTCTACATTCAATTGGCAACAGGCATGTCCGGAGCTGCCTGCTGTCCCTAAGCTGCCGCTCAGGATGTTGGGAGCCGTGATGGGGCAAGGGATAGAAGGCTCGAGCCTGTCGGATAGCAGAATCAGCAGGGTCTTAAAACCTGCTCACTCCTTCTGGAGGGGCCATGGGGCAAAATGAGCCTGATCCCAGATACAGGGGGTTGTTACCCCTTTATCTCTCCTGAATGAAAGAATTAGCTCTCTCAGACACAAGTTATCACCCCTGCACACACTGAATGAATATGGTATGGATCTATGAATCGAGAAAACTGGAGTGACAATTCAGAGTGTTTTAACAGAAATATAATTGTCTTCCCAGATGGGACACTCACTCCATTAATATACATGGGGTCACTGAGATGACCAAGAGTGAAACTGTAAATTCAGTTGTGAGATTACCTGCAACAGTTGATATTATGCTCCAAGGAGTGAGGTGCCCACTCAATATATCACACTGTTTATAGGTGTGAGACCCATCCTGAATGCTTGCCCAAAGAAACTTGGCCAGAGTTTCACACTGAAGAAGTGAGCATGTTATCCGGGGTCTGCAGCCCACACACACACGCAGGGGATTCCCATGCTCCCACTTGCGAGATTTACACCAAATTAGTGAGATTGTGCTCCAAGGTAGGAGGCACCTGCACAGTCTTTGCTCTGACGTTTGACACACTCACAGGATGGGACGGCATTTCGTTCCCCCATCCTAGTTGTGCTGCTCTGCCTTTTGAGGGCTACTACAACCTGGATGATTATAGAGGGGTGGAGTAGGGGCAGTGATGGCCTACTGGAATGCAACTCGAAGGCTTAAATCTCCTTCTTACTTGACTTTAATATATGCAGTACATGCTAGCCAATGTTTCCACTGTTCTGTGCTGTGCGCGACTCCACCCCCCCTACCCCCCCCACGCGTCGTTGCACCAAGTTGGCGACTACATGCAAATTTGTGGTCCTATAACTGCCAGTGATGTCACTTCCTGTATTTGCCTCTCCCCCGTGAAATTCATAAGTCCGCTCCCCTGCCACCATGTACACGGGTCATGGGTTTTGGAATGGCACAGAACTGTGTGTTGGCAGTTCAGCTGTGCCATGCCACGTCCAGGTATATTGCGAGGTAGGATGATTTTGGACAAATGTTATCATTTTAGTAAAATAAATGAAAATTACTATGTGGGAGACTACAGGAAAAAAATGGAGGAACTGGCAGTGTCCAAAATTGGACTGTATATGAGCAGAGCGCTCGATCCGTGACCAGCAACCCACTGGACCACCATGGAAACGTTTGTGACGTGGGGGGGAGGAGGGCTGCTTCAAGTAAGCAGCCCTCTTCCTCCCCTGGATCCCCCCGGGCCCTCAAAGCATGTGGGCACATATGTGCACAACCCTGGGGATCAGATGGCTGATCATCTGCCCCCAGGGAAGGGAGGCAAAAAGAAAAAAAAAGAATAGAACGGGGGTGGGGGTGGGGGACCTGGGACTTTTTTGCCCCCATGAAATGGTGGTGGCCCTCCCCCTCCCACACCAAGTGGAAAGGGGGGCCACCCTTTGTAGCCCTCCCTGGGGGCAGATTTATGGCCCCAGGCAGGGGTACATGAGGTGGCCCCCACATCCAATTGGGGGCTGGGGGGGGCTACCAGGAATTAGTGTGCAGGCCCTCCAAAGGATGGGGCCTGCTGGTTAGGTCCCCCCTGGGGGCAGATGGCTGATCATCTGCCCCCAGGGATGGGGGCAAAACAAAAAAATGAAAATAAGAAAAACGGAATTCTGGGTGGGATGGGGGCACTAGCCACCAGGGATATATTTTACAGAAATGGGGGGTGGCCCTCTCCCCCTCACCACAAGTCGAAATGGGGGCACCCCTTGTAGCCCTTCCTGGGGGCAGATATCTGCTCCTAGGAAGGGGCATCTGACTCCAGGGAGGGCTGCATGAGATGCCCCCCTCTTATCTGCCCCCAGGGAGGGCTGAATGAGAGACCCCCCCCTGCATTTGGTGTGGGGGGGTAGAGGGTCACCCCCCCAGTACATTAGAAAATTACCTGGCGGTTTAGGGTGCCCCTCAGCCCACCCTAAAGTGTAGTATACCTTTTCTATTTTTTGTTTTGTTTAATATACCTGCCTTGGCGCAGGAGGGCACATTGGTGTGCCAATCTGGCGCCAGGGTGCCCAAACCTTACTGTCCCACCCACTGGGGAGCCTGTCCCACCATTTTTGTGGGCCCTCTCCCCCCCCACCCCAAATGGAGGGGGGTGTACCTCAGGCAGCCGTTTGTAGGAGGCCCAGGGAGGCCTGCGTGAGGTGCCCCTGCCACCCATTTGGTTTGAGGGGGGAGAGGGCCCCCAAAAATGGTGGGACAGGCCCACAGTGGGCGGGGCAGTAAGGTTTGGGCACCCCGGGGCCAGATTGGCACATCAATGTGCCTCTCTGCACCAAGGGGAGTTGGGTTACCAAAGGAAAAGAGTGAAAATGGTGGAACGCTTTTTAGGGGGGGGTCTGGGAATTTTCTAATGTGATGGGGCGTTGACCCCTCCCCCCCCAGCCGCAATGGAGTGGGTGCCATGTCATGCAGATATCTGCTCCTAGGAACGGACGCCTGAACCCAGGGAGGAGTGCAGGACAGCCCCCCCCCTTATCTGCCCCTGGGAGGGCTACATGAGATGGGCCGCCCCTCCAGTTGGGCCATGTGTGGATTCCCAGGGGTGTCCTCTTTTGGGAAATGCATGGGGTTCCCTGTTTCCCTTGCTGGCTTCGACACCCTAGGCCCAAATCTGTAGGTTGCCCACATGAACAAAATGGGCAGTGGCGAAAGGCTTGGGGTTCCCAGTGGGTTACCCTTTTCCTTTTGTGCACCCGGTAGGTGCACCCACACATGTGAGGTACCGTTTTCATCAGGACACGTGTGGGGACGCAGGAAGGTATGCCATGTGTTACTGGCGGTGTGTTTAGGTGGGTAGCCAGAGCAAAATGTCTGAGAATTGTCTTCATTTCCAGCCAATTTCAGAGACATTTCCCTGTGTCCACTCACCGAAACACGTTGCCAACAAAAGATGTCATACCTTCTCGCGTTCCCACAGGTGTCCCGACGAAAAAGGTACGTCACATGTGTGGGTGCACCTACTGGGGGCGCAAAAGGAAAAGGGTAACCCGCTGGTAACCCCAAGCCTTTCGCCACAGCACAATTTGTTCATGTGGGCAACCTACAGATTTGGGCCTAGGGTGTCGAAGCCAGCAAGGGAAACGGGGAACCCCATGCATTTCCCAAAAGTGGACACCCGTGGGAATGCACAGAGGTCTGACTTGCACGAAGCGGCCCCAAATTTATTACCCAGAACCCCAAAGTGAACATTGTGTTTTTTCGCCACCAAATATCACACTTTGTCTGGGATTGTGGCTAATAAAAACTGGGGCAATTTGCACAAGGCAGACCTCTGTGGATTCCCAGGGGTGTCCTCTTTTGGGAAATGCATGGGGTTCCCTATTTCCCTTGCTGGCTTCGACACCCTAGGCCCATATCTATATGATGTGAGTGTGAAATTCAGGTGTGAAAACAGACTTGGGGATACCTGTGTTTTAGGCTTTCCCCTTGGCGCCCAGGTAGGTGCACCCACACATGTGAGGTACCGTTTTCATCGGGACACCTGTGGGAATGCAGGAAGGTATAACATTTATTGTGTTTGTGTGATTTTCATAACGGTTTGACCCATTTGCTGGTGCCCTTTGTCACACAACCCTTTCATTTACCAAATGTGACCTACATTTAGTCGCTGCTTTAGGCACCATACACTTTTGTAACCTGAACAAGTCACCTACCCTTAAAAAGGTCTGCCTGTGCTCTTTCAAAAAATGGATGCTTGCCGTTCCTCACCACATTGGTTTTCCCGATTTACACATGCTAAGTGCGTCTGTTCAGGTCGTGAGCATAAAACACCTGTCTACCATGGCTCAATGTTTGGCTTGTGGTAGTGCTTGTTTTGTAAAACACTACAAACAATGTGTGCTTTCCTAACTGCAAGAGTCGGGGAGAATGTAGCGGAGCATTGCTTTTCTCAAAATTCATAGAAGCCATTGCCGTACCAAGCCAACCATGTGCAACACACCTTTTTTTTTCGGTCATTTTCCCGCTTTTCCCCCAATCTATGGCATTTTCCCCTACCTAGTTGTTGCCTGACATACGCAAATCACCCCTTCCTAAACTTGGAATTGTGTCTACTTTTCAGAAATATATGCCTTTCTGTCCTCCAATTCAGCTTTCCTACACTTTTCTTCCATTCTGTCCATGCATGTCCAATTGGCAAAAATGGCCAAAATCGCCTACCTCTCACAAAACAGTTGATAACCACATCAAAACAATGTTTTTTCGTTTCCACTCGACCTGTTCTTGAAAGCCAGGAAATTGTGGAATTCAGCACAGCAAACCATTTGTTCCTAGCTTTTACAAGGAAAAAACCACAGGCTTCTTTGTACATCATTTTATTGGCATTTTTTGAAACCCCCCCCCCAAACTTTCGCCCTTTTTGCTTATTTTCTCTCACCCCCCTTCAGCAACCTAGGATTCCTGGGTGGCGTTACGACCGCCTACATGTGGGAAAAAAAGGAGCCAAATGGCCAAGATATTTCATGTAACAAAAAAGTTACAAGAATTTGAATGGCCACATAACGAAATCACCAAAAAAGGCCTTGGCACTGGGGGGAAAAACCCATGGCAGTTAAAGGGTTAATTAATAATATGACAAGTAAAATAAATGGAAATCACGACTTATGATAGTGAAAGCAAATGATTTTTCAGGGCAGCACAGGAGTGATGAAAAGAGGGGCACAGCAGATAGGGAGAGTTCCAAAGCATGGGAGCAAGTAACAAAAATGAGCAAAACCAGGATGGAGCCCAGTGGATTTGCGGACAGAGATACGGAGAAGAGGTTCAGAGTGAAGAGAACGTGCAGGAAGGTAGAGAGAGTTAAGAGGGAAAGATAGGAGGGAGCAGGACCATTATGGCCTTGAAGACAGTGCAGAGAAAGTGAAAGAGAAGTCGGTTGTCAAATGAAAGAAGGAAATTGGAGCATTGGTTACTGCTAATGGAATCACGAGCAGGAAGCTCTGTTGCTTCTCAAAGCTAGGTCCGCCCCAATAGATACCATCATATCAATAATAAAAGCAGTAGTAGAGATATGAGTAGTGAAAGAGAGTGAAGACTCAAAGATTACACCAAGATTTCTCACTGTACAATAAAGGGGATTAAAGCAGGTGGGAAGGAAATACCAGAAGGGTAGGCAGATGGAGGTAGAGTGGAGGAGGGGAATAAATAGAAGCTCGGATTTTGTCTGGCTTTAAGGTGAAGAAGGTGGGTTTGGATTCCGTTTTAATAGCTGAGAAGCAAGCAGAGACATTGGCCTCAAGGGAGTCAGAAAAGTTAGAAAGAGAGGAGAAAAAGTTGGGTGTCATATGCACAGAAATGAGGCAAAGATTAAAGGAAGATATGAGATGGGAGAGTGGGAGTGTATAAGGGGAGACGACAAGAGGGACAAGCACAGATCCCTGCAGGACACCAAATTGGAGAGGACGAAAGTCAGGTGTAGAGCCAGACCAGGATACCAAAAAGATTGATACGAAAGGTAAGAGGTCAACCAACGAAGGACAGCACGAGAGAGCAAGTGAGGCAAGGGAAGACAGGAGAGTGGAGTGATCAACAGTGTCGACAACCGTTGACAAGACAAGAAGGCTGAGCACAGAAGAACGATAGTTGCGCTGGGCAGAATGAAGAACGTGGCATGAAGGAGGGCGGTGTCTAGTTTACCTTAGCACTGAAACCCACTCGCTCTAGATCACCCCAGTAGTGAATCCCAACCATCCGAGCACACCCCAGTCCTATGTTATGTTATGTTACTTGGTATTTATATAGTGCTCTATATATCATTGGTATGACCTCAAAGCGCTGGTAGGTTGAACGCCCTCGGGAACCGTAGTTCTGGTCAACAACTTACCTGCCTCAGCTTTGCCCTTCCTCCATCCATGTACCCTAGCACATGCCAGCCTAAAACTCACCACACCCAACCCAACCCCACCCCACTTCATCCACCCAGCCTGTCCCAACGACCTGACCTCACCCTAAACCCTCACCCAGAAATCTCAGACCGGCCCCAATCCCCCCACTAATACACCTAATTCCACCCAACCACCACCTCCCCTCAACCAAACCAACCCCCCACTACCTCACATCACCCCATCTACAGCAGCTGACCAACCATGTCACCTGCTCACCCAACCTCATCACATTAGCTCGCCTCATCTAACATAATATCACCCCACCACCTCACTGACCCCATGACCCCTCACACCTAGGCTCACAATAGCACATACACTTGAGGACCCTAGCTTACCCTAGCACAATACCCACCTACCCTAGCTCATCCAGGCACAACAACCAATTTTACATAACTAGCCCCAGAACACCATAGCTCACCCCAACACCCCACTCGCACATGCTAGGTCACCTCAAAGTAACACACCACCCACCCAACCCAGCGTGCCCCAGCAACCCACCCAGAGCTCACCACAGGAGTCCACCCACCCAAGCATCTCAATAGCTCACCCACACTTGCTACCCCAGGATCACACCTAACCCTCTACCTGATCTTCCTCACCTAGAATCCCCCTGCTCGTTGCAGCATCACACCAACACACACACCCTAGGAACCCACCCAAGCTCACTTCCATACCCTAGCCCACCCCATACCCTATGACACCCTGATCACTCCCATCCCGGCTACATCACTGCAACACATGCGGCTCACCCCAGCACCCCAACCACCCTTGCGCACCATAATAAACCCTAGCTCGCCCCAGCAAACCTACCTCACCCCAGCACAACCTACCACGCACAGGAACCCCAGCTCAGCCAAGCATTCACCCGCAATGCAAATGCAATAAAAACAAGCACAACTCATTCAACATAGCTCATCCCAGCAACCCACCTATCCAACCACTGCCAAAGCACCCCAGAAAAACATGAGTTCACCCCAGCGCCCCATCCTCCCCAGTCACACAACCTCCCTCACACCTCACCCGACCTCACACACCCCACCAAACTTCAACAAACCACTTTGCCGCATCCTACACAAGCTTACCCAACAACGTCACCCCGCCCTAGCTACCCTGCATAACACCGACCCAGCCTAGCTCTTCGCAGAATGCCACCCATCTACCCTAACTAATCCCCGCACAATGCATATCCACCCTAGCTCCCTCCAGTACATAAACCTCCCGGCCTAGCTTGCCCTGGCACAATACTTATTGTAGCTCACCCAGAGCACCATAAACTGCCTCAGCAAACCAATCCACACACCAATCCCAGCTTGCATCAGAACACTCCCGACCTTTCCTCTCTCCAGCTCACCACCAACCCATCCTAGCTCACAACATAGCTCACCACAAAAAAACAATCCACTCACCCTAACTCTTACTAGCATACAATCTACCCGCCCTAGCACACCTGTGCAGTACAACCACCCTTCTCTACCTCTTAGCAACACCCCCTGCACCCTAGATCGCCCCAGCACAAGATCACTAAAGCACCCCATCTGTCAACTCAAGCTCACCAAAGCATCCCATCATCCAAGCATCCTATCCACCATAGGCTCCCCCAACACTGCGCACATTTTAACTCATCTCAGCCCCTAGCCACTCACTCTAGCTCACCACAACACAGCACCAACTCACCTTGCTCATCAGGTACCACATCCACCGACCGTAGCTCACACCAGCAAAACGCCCCAGCCTAGTATGACACAGACTAGCACGCCGATCCTAATTCACCCCAGCAAACCATCCATCCTAGTTCACCCTAGCCCCACAGCCACCAGAGCTATTGCCACCAACCCCACCCGCCTACCCTAATTCACCTCATCATCCCACTGGACCTAAGCTCATACCAGCACCCAGCCCACTTAACCTAGCTACCCAGCATCTGAACAAGCTTACATAGCTTATCACAGCACATCACCAACCCACCCTAGGACACTAGAGCAAATAACAACGTCACTGTGGCTCATCCAAGCACCCCACCGTAACTCCCCCCAGCACAGCACCCACCCAGCCTAGCTCACACCAGCAGCCCACCCACCCACATAAGCTCACCCGAACTGTATAGCCAAGCACCCAATTACATCCCAGTACATGCTCCTCTCAAGACATCAACACCACCATAGATTGCATCTTCTTGATGCCCGCCCACTGTATCAACTGAGCATCCCCTAGCTCACACAAGCATCCCCTAGCTCACACAAGCATCCCATAGCTCGACCGAGCACAGCACACACCCAACTGAGCTAAAAGCAGCACACTTTAAGGGCCTCATTACAAGTTCAGTGGCACAGCAAAAAGTGGTAATTCCATTACTGCCACCTTTTTGGGCGGTAGCAGAATTACCGCCATTTTTCACAAATCACTGAACACAAACGTATGCCAGTCAGGTAACACAATGGTGTCCCCTCCAAAAACATCTTTCTTTTGGCAGATACCCCGATTACTGGACAATTATCAACACACTTGTTCTGTGACCAAATCGTACAGTTTCTCCTCATGGTGTATGAAATGGTAGGACGATCCTATAATTTTAGCCCACCGTGTGTTGCACCCTGGAACTTGGAGTTCCATATTAAATTTGACATATAATAATTACTACGAGCTCCAAAATGCAGAAGCCTGTAGCGTATGTAAAGTATGCAGTGGACCTCTGCTGCACCAGTCTGTATGCAGACCTGTCCACATTGGCCTCTTGGTGGCCCCCACACCTAACACCTAGTGGTGAGCCCCCCACCAGCCATGGAGATTCACCGGCTTGGGGGGAAGGGATGCAGGCAGCTCCAAGGGGAAGGGGCACCTGGCAAATGGGAGAGTGTGATAAAAGGGAGGGCATGCTGGAGGGAAGAGGATGGCAGAAGGCCATTGGCCGAATACTGGGGCAAGGTGTGAGGGGCTGTCCAGAGGCAAGGCTGGATAGTGGGTGGCAGGGAAATGTTTATATGCACAGGTTTGGGGAGTAGTAGCCCTCTTTGTTTGCTGAATTGGACAGTGAAAGGTGTAGAATCTCTGAGTAGTACTGCTGCTGCCTTTCCAGGTAAGTTTGTTCTTAAATAACTTACATTTGCTTTTGTTTCCCATTTTGTTTAATTATGGCAACTTATTCAAAAGTCACTTCCATGGTTGGAGTTGTGCTGTAGAAAGACCAGGGCATATTGCCTCTGTGATGTTTGTGTAGTGAAGCATTGGGGCAAAGGGTGCCGAAATAGTAGTCTCCTCCGCTCGCCCCCTCAATAAGCGGCGCTCAGATGCGCTTTGTATATGCATTTTTGAAAGCCAAATAAAGCACAGCTCCTGCTCCCCCCTGTGGAAGCAAGCCTGTGAAAGCAGTCGGGTGGTGCTGTTCTGCGTCGCGTGCGATAGAAGATATATTGGAAATATTAAAGTTAAAGGAAGTGTTCCAAAAAGTCTGGTCTGCTCACTAACTTTTGCATTAAATGTGCCCTCTGGATAGCCCCCGCCCCGGTCATAACAAAAACCTGCGTGGGGGCTGTAAATCTGGCTACCTGCAGAGCGTCTGGCTCTTCGGCAAAGGCCTCACAGGGCTGCAAGGTGCTGGCCCAGGTGCTGGCCCTGCCCTTGGTGGCATCGGGCCCGCCTCGTCGCTGACCCTGTGTGTGCTGGTGCTTGACAGTTTATTCTTTTATGTATCATGCGTGATGCCCCTGGTGGCTAAAGTTGTGGCTGTGCAGACCTTGCGCCCCAGAGACATGCAAGCCTGAGCGGAAGTGAACTTGAGGTCCCTGCGCATGCGTGCAGAGAGCTGCACAGACCACAGGCTTTGCCTTGCGCTGACGTCGGCAGAAGAGGGTGGAGCATGCCATCAGCAAGGCAGTGCACTCACAGGAACATGGCTTCAGCAGGAGTACAGCTGCAGAGCCACCAACAAATCAATGAAGCCGCGGTCGGCTTTCCTTCCCTGTACCCCTCTCTCTATGTCCTTCCCTGAATTCTCTTCTCATCCATATTAGTGTACCCCATTACTGCAACCTCTTGTACGGCTACATGCGAGCTATAAAAAAGTGAGTACACACCTGCATTAGGGATGTAACGGTATAACGGTATACCGTTAAAGATACCGTGAACCACTTAATTGAACAGGAATAACCGTCACATTGTTTATACCGTTAAGTGTGCTTTTCAATCTGATTTGGAAAGGCTGCAGTAAGCAATTGCTGCGCAGTCTTGGTTTTGCACTGTTGGATGTGCCGTCTGCCAAGTAGTTTCAGTTGGAGCAGTTTTTAATGCCATTCCATAAACCACACGTGCCTTACACAAAATCAATATGTTAGCAATAGGAAGAATAGATACAGTGCCAAGAAGGAAAAGGGTTTACTTTGGGGTGGCGGCTTTGGGGTTTATATATTTATAATGGATAATGTTGCCAGAAAAGGTGCAGACAAAGCTCATCCTGTTGACAAATGAATATTGTTTGAGCTTATAGCCGTCAACAATCATGTCCTTGTATTGTGTCTTCGCAATACTAATGATCAAAATAGTAAAGCAGTGGTGGGGCATATAGAGGTTGCGCAAGCTGCCATCCTTAAAAATGCACTTTGAGGCAGTACGGTGATTCAAAAAGTTTCAATCCACTTGGGTTTGTCATCAAACTGAAAAAAGAGGAATTGTTTCTATAACTTCTTACTCCACTTACCCCACTTTCCCGGTACATGGGCAAATGCCTGCTCTCGGTAGGATTTTCTGACGGGTAGGAAATAATTGTTCCATGTGTTAATATCCACGCAAAAAATATAGCGATACAAAAATATCGCTGTATTTTTGCGGCGATATTGAGCCATGGACCCTGCGGGGGACACCCCCGCAACCCACGCTCCCACAAATTATCCCCCCAAAAATATTGCCTATGGCAAGACAAATAACCATATATGCGGCGATATTTTTGGTGGGGATAATATGTAGGGATACCGAAAAAATGACAGGTGGGGCTGTCAGATTTTCCTACCCTGTCACTTTTTCCTACCCCTGGGTGGGTTGCCCAATGCCTGCTGTTGGTAGGATTTTCTGACGGGTAGGAAAAAATGACAGGTCAGGCTGTCGGATTTTCCTACCCTGTCACTTTTTCCTACCCCTCGGTGGGTTGCCATTTGCCTGCTGTCGGCAGGATTTTCTGACGGGTAGCAAAAAATGACATTACAATTCCTGTCAGATTTTCCTACCGATAGGATTTTCTGACAGATAGCAAAAAGTGACGTTACACCGGATCAGACTATGAAGAGGAAACAATCCTCATGGAAACCGTCTTGAAAATCACCCCCCACTAATTTTCTAAATGCTGCCCCTACTGGGTGAACTTAACAATGCCGACTCTGCTCTGGAGAAGACGAGCTGGAAGAAGACGAGGCTGCCAGTTGCCTATGCATCACCGTGCGTGCAGCACGCGTGAAACAAACTCGGAGACTGGAACCCGCACCAGCCAATTAACCAGCAATAGGCAAGCATGCTTATGCCAACGCGCTGCGGCTCACTGAGCCCAGCTCTAAATGGCCACCGCTCTCCACGCCGTCCTCCATACCCTGCCAGCCTAGGTGGGGCAACCCGCGTCCAGGGACAGAAGACAATGCTACATCGCTGCCTGCACCCTATGCAGACATTATGCGTTCGACCCGACCCTTCTTACCTGCAAACCCAGACATGTTGATTCAACTGTGTATAGTGTGTTTTAGCAGTTTTACCTGTGATTTTCATTACAAGAGTTTGTCCAAGGCCTAATAAATATCACTGTATTTGTTTACATTCTAACTTGAATTAAAAGTCTTCTGTGCGTGCATAACTGAACCATTCACCACCCCCGCATTCTCATAGGTCTAAACCGTACTGCTCAGTCGCACAATGTTGATAGCTTGACTAGACTGTTTCCTGTTCACCAGAATATGGTGGCATGCAGGAAGAGATTATATCAAGTTGCTTTAAGTGACTTTTAATGGCCTGACCAACCGCTAGTTATTGTTTGTGGCAGAGAAAATCTTACAGTTGGTGAAAGGAAGGACAAGAATATGTTTAGTGTCTTAGTAATTCCCTTTGACCAAACTTACCTTGCCTCTCACTCATTCTCACAATGGTCAATCCCCTTTGCTTTTGCAGTCTGTACACTCTTTGCCTCTGGGTTGCTGCACTGAATTCAAATGAGAAGACAAAGTATTCACTGTAGTCGAATAGCATTCTTTTTGTTAGCCGAATACCTATTCAAAGCACAAGTTCAGTACACCCTCACCGACAAAGAGGACGGGCCATTTGGAGAGGTGCAGGCTGTGGGATGTTCCTGTCCTCCCTCCTTAAAATATTATCTGGAACACTGGGTGCAATACTTACTCCCTATGTTTTTGAAGTTGGGTGTACAACATTTTCTAAGGACTAAAAAGCCAATTCCCATTCCCAATGGGGGTATTCATAGATAAAAAATATATTTCAACTCTAAATCTGATATCGTTTTGTAATCCATACATGTATGCACTTAATTCATGCATATTATATAAGATGTATTTGTACAATTAATTTCTTTTTTAGATCAGGTAGTAATATTGGGGCTCCTTTCTGTGGCACATTTGCGTTGCTACCACTTATCCAAACATATCCATGGAGCTGTGTGCATGAGCTCCTATCTCTATGGTTGTGTCCTACCTTTTTGTTGATAGTATTTTTCTCCCTATTTTCTGTTTTGTTTTTTTGGGCGCCTGTCTGTTTTTATGCAGTGAAAGTGGTGGTTACGCCACTAATCATTCCTCCCACATTCAGTTCAATACATGGCCAACTCCTGGCTTGAGACACTTCCGTTGGACTGGCCTTTTCCGGCCTACAGGATCTCCTACCAATGAGAGTTTTAACATCACCCTTTGGCATAATAGCCACCAAAACGATCCCAAACTCTTGAGCACATCTGAAGGCCATCACGCATCCACAACCAATGTTAATACATCTCTGAAACACTTTTAAGATATTGTGAAGCACCTAAAGAGGAGGTTGCCCTTACGGATGTTCTCTCTCATTCCCCTGATTGCTCCAAACATTTACACATCTCTTGCATACATCCCTGCTCACACTTTCATTCTTTTCTGTTACCCTAATGTTTGTCACCCAATCTCTCCCAACTTACCTTCGCCTTACTTCACTTTTCCTTTTCCTCTCTTAACATACGGGACAGTGTCATAATTCGCTCATTCACAGACAAGGACTCAACGCTTTGAGACTACTACGGTGGTGACTTGTGCAGTATAAAAGCCAAATAACATAACGTGTCTGTCTGAGAAGAATTATGACAATGGACAACATAAAGGTGGTCACACATCTGAGTCAAGGCGGTTGCAACAGGATTTGGCAAGAGGGCAAGACGGAGGAAGGTAATAAAACTGTTAGAGGTGGAGGGGGGCAGGTGGTGACGACAAAGTTCCTCTTCCACGGTACAGGACCTTTCAAAGACAAGCTGTTGGATCTAAAAGTGTGCAGTGTTGTGTAGCAACCACAACACTTACTCCCTGACCTGCAGGAATACCTTTGTGGCTAGAAGAGCGTAGAAGCACACATAGTCTTGTGCCAACAAGACAGTCCAATGTTTGGAAGTTCTTCATATTATGAGAAAAAGAACGGCATCTCACCTTCCCCACTCTATGTATCAAAAAGGCGTGTCTGTGATGTCTGGGACCAAGTTGGGTAAGACATCTTTGCTGTGCCGTATGATGCAACATCATGTACAAGATTGGTATCAACCTTAACTACTACAGCAACACCTCCACCAATACCCAGTCGCATACCATCCCATGTATGTACTGTCACCCAAGAAAATGTTGAGGATGTTGTGCCATAGATCTAGCTGCAGTGAGGCTGGCAGATTAGTTCTAGTTACCCGTAACATTTCTGCTGCTACCTTTTTGTGCGTTCTGCTATTTTACAACCACTAAGGAAGCATTAAGAGCCATCTTCCAACACAACATCTAGTGGTGCCCCTGGCAATTGTTTCCAGCACTTGTGAAACAGTAGCTACAAAGGTAGCATATTTGGCCTGCTGTTTGCCCTTCTAGTCATCAGAGCCCACAGAACAGATGGATAGAATTCATTGGATTTCTGACACAAGAAAATGTGATGGCAGTATCCCCTCACTCCAAGTTTGCACATCACAACCACGTGGATCAAAATCTGGTGCGTTCATTGTATACTACGTTGAAGTAGCTAATTGACTCTAGTGAACTCCTTTTGCAACTTCTGTTACTCCCCTTTCAACTCGGCAGACAGTGGTGCAATGTCTGCCCTCTTGAACAATTCAGGAGCAACTCCCACAATATTTGGGGACCTTTCCTTTGGTTCTGCAAGCAATCCCTTCACCTGCTCTCTTCCTACCTTCTTTCCCAATGCCCTGTCAGTCACCGACAAACGGTAGGATGGTTTCCAGAGCATGTGCTTCTCCATGATCCCCCCCACCCCCCCACTGGTGTGTCGTTCTGTTCCCCCTCGACTGATGGTCATCTGGCAATGTAAGTAGCGCATGCCAGATTGATGCATCATTCAGTCCCTCTCTGCCCTAATAGCGTCTCAACCACCAAGCAGAAGAATGGTCTACAGAATTACTTGGGCATGCTGAGAAGGAGTAACTGAGCAATGCTTGTGCTGGTGTCTTCACTGCTTTGTATGGTGTACAGCGATAAATGGTGTAGTGACCGAGGAGTCCCTGGAATCTGGCCTGCATGCAAGGCTAGTTTGGCCACGCTTCTGTTCCGTGTGGCTCTGCATTGCTGTGGTACATGTGTGTTGCACCTGGCAATGCCTTCCTGCCTCTTCGCGATCTTTCCCTGTGGCACCCTATGGTGCTCCCAAACCCATGAAACTGTGTTCTCTGTAGGCTTTGTATGTTCCATCTCCTACCCGACACTCTCTGCCTGCCTTGCTCCTCTGAAGGAGCAGGCACCGCTGCAAATTCCCTAGCATCGTCGTCCTCCTGCTGGGGGACCACCTCTATTTCCTACACCTGTCCCTTCCCCTTGTATGGCTCTGGGCAGCCCCAAACATCTGTCCCTCCCTCCCCCATCTCCTCTACACCACTTAGGTTTACTACTGCATTGTCCAGGATTGATTGTAGAGGATCGCAACCAGTGTAGCAAATGGGCCACAACAAGACAGAGCACCACTCCAGCAAAGTCTGTCTTGCCGAAGTGCTGCCAGGCTCTGCTCTGTTCGGAGACCCAGGGAAACAGCCCAGTAAACCAGATCTATTCCAAGCCAAACGCTCATGCATGAGCAGCCCGTGGTTCTGAATGCTCGGCACACAATCCTGAATGCAGAAACAGCCACATCCTCTCATTCTCTTCAGAAGCTGTCCAAATTGGTATGTGTCTCTTGTAAATCATAGCATTTTTTTTGTTTTTTGTTGCTATGGGTAATATTGAGAACAATACACCCAAAAGGGGTACTTGCTGAATTACTATCAGAGATGTTTCAAATGTATAATTTTTTCTATTCTTATGTCCCCAAAATGCTCTTTGCTTTATGCAAAAAAAACAGGCTTGGGTTCCATGAAGAGATTGTGTTGCTTGACCTGGCCTGCGGCCACACCACTCGGCCACACCCTTCGCATCCCATCCCCGCCCCCAAAGGAGGAGAAAAGGTTCCCACAGTATATTTTTTTTCCCATTTCCAGCACTGATCACAACGACAATGCTCTCTACATCATCAAATCAATCATTTCCTACCTCTCCTCCCCAATCATATCTAACATCAGGACTACCTGCACCAGCCCTGCCTCCTCTACTTCCTCTTTAGCTGTTTTCTCCTTTAACAGTAGCAAATGTTCCATCAGCCCTGTATCCTCCACCCTTTTGGCAATGACAACATCTCAACCCTGCCTCCTCCTGAGCCATCCCCCAGTGACTTGTCCACCTCAGACAACACCTGCTCTGGCTGTGGACATTTGGCCACTTCAGGGCCCACAACGGCAAGAGACCATCAGTTCTTCATGGGCTTCTCCTGACAATTGCAATGCTCCTCCCATAAGGACCCAACCTCCCTTTCCTCCGCCAATCTGCCTCCTGTAAATCACTGCCCTGCTTCATCATTTCAAATCCCTTCTGCTTGGGAAGGACTAACACAGAATAACAACTAATACAGGTGACTGACTGGGGCAAACAAATAGATTCACACAGGTGATCAGACGCATAAAGAAATATGCATTAGCATCTCATGCGCAGAATGGAATTACCATAATAAATGACCTTGGACCCAAATAACCGGACAGACTCAAAGAATATGGCAAAGTACTACTTTGTTATCAGCTCAAATGAATTTGGGAAATCTGGCAAGCATAACAAGTCGCAGCTCCCACTCGGTTTCTTTTCTCTTACAGAAAGACTTTATACTTCGGTGTACGTCAGCTATGACGTCATCCTACGTGGCAAACGGTAAAACCTATTATGGGGAGGGATTGGTTAAGGGAACATATGTACTTGTAGTATGTACAAATGTTAATAACATGAGTTATGTGAGTGTGATCTAGTTGGCACACCTCGAAATACGTTTAATACTGATTATACAAATAAAAACAGCAGATTGGCTTCTGCAGCATTGTATAGCATGTCGCTACATAGCCACTCACGATTGGTTGGCATACTCTCTCAACCTTGGACATTCGGCTCGCTAGCAGCATGTGGACAGAACGAAACCCAGGTGCAGAGAACAACATCAAAACACTGCCCACATTTGACCAATTAGCCTACCATCTCATCAGCTAGACCATGAGCCAACGCTTCTCCTTTGTAGTTGACCTTGTTGGCCGTTTTCTACTCTGGGATTTTAAGGGAGTCAGGGTTCACCACTATCTTCATACAAGGCATAAAATAAGCAGTGTCGCATAGCAATTCTGTAGTTTTGCTAATCAAATGAACACTTGGGTAGCAAAGTTTGCTATTTAAGTAGCCCTCTTCAATGAAAGCACAGCCTGCCCTGCATTCCTCTCTTACCGTCGGTGCTCTCTTCGCCCTCTTTTTCTCTGTTCACTTCAAGTGCTAATGGAGGGAAAGTGGAACAGTAATCCTCTCCTCTACTCTTAAGTGTGAAATGCATGTGTAGGAGTGCAAGAATTTGTTTTTAAAATAATTGCAAACCAGACGTAACTGGGATGATGCTTTTTATATCCTGCCTGGCAAAGACAAGTATGTGTCAGCATTTTATCTTTTTAAAAAAAGACAGTCATGCAATTCCATTCCTTAAATGTAAGTTATTAAATAATACATAATCTCAGTATTGAGACTGTAAAATCTTTCATCGATCCATGCTTTACAGTAAAGTTTAGGTTAGTGTATCTGAATTTCATAGTTTCAACTATATTTCATTTTGGGGAAGATGCATCATGTTGACTAGTGAACATTTAAAAATGTTACATTATCACATTATCAAATGCTTTGGATGGCACACCTAGATCTTTAACCTGCAGGTTGCATACACTTCAAACTTGTGCTCAACCCATGATCTAACTCGTACTCCTTGACATGAATGATATATTATCACTCTGTTGCTTTATACCAGGTACCCTGAGAGTGAGATGACCACAAACTACAATATTCCACCTAGTTCTGCTTAGTCGCTTTCTTTCCTTTTATGTACTAAATACACAAAGTGAGCTAAATGCTTACACAAATTAGTGATCAATAGTTCCATCCAGTCTGTAGATCTACAGATCTACTGCAATACCAAACACTGTAGTTAGCCTCTAGAGCTCAATTTGCTTTATGATTGTATTCTATATTGCCACCTGGAGGAGACAGCTGGCCAAACTGTTTTTCAGAGCCTTTTTAATCAGATCTTTTTATTTGTGCCATTCATGCAGCTAACCTTTTACATTTTACAGACACTCCTCTATGGCTCACAAAGTTGTTTCGACCCACTCAGTCGAGTAGATTTTATGAAGGGCGAGTAGCATTTACAAGAGATGCTTGAAACTTTTATTTAACATCTATTTTGCAGTAAATTTCAAATCAAAGTTTTACTGTGCATGGATTGACTTTGGGTGGCAGCAGTGTGCCAAACAAAGTGGGTTTGTAGTGACATGCGCCATTTTACAGAATTCGCATTATGAATGTGTTGTCCTGTTTTGTCTTAGGTTGAATAGGATAACTAAGTTAACCGACTGCAGGTCCAGCTGAACTTTAAAGAATTTGCAAGGCCTGACTCCTCTCACAAATGTCTTATTTCAGCGGTAGGCAAAACTGTTGTATCGTTGCTAATTTCATGATCGGATACAAATAACATCCGGTGACATTAACAATATTAGTACACAATTGCTAATCAAATGGGTCTGTTTGCTAATCAAAAACATTTTAATAAGCAAACTCTTTTAATACATTTTTGAAAACTAATTTATGCCCTGTTCATATGGAGCTTGACAAATAGCCCTTGTTTTCGCTTTCCGAGTCCCGTGTGAGGAGACCACGATTTTGTCCATTTCAACCTGTTATTTACTGCTATTTGATTTAATTGTGCTGGGTGCTATTATTCCTCTTGGCCTCTGGAGACAAGGTTGCTCCGTCTTACTTGTGCTTTCTCCACTCTTGATTGTCCAATACTTAGCACTTGCCTTAAGAGAAATGTGCCCTTCGTTCATAGCTTATCCTGGTGAACTCCCTTTTGTACTTTACAATTATGTCTTGCTGTGTCATCCTTAGTCTTAGTTAAACAGATATTCTTTGTTCCTCTGAAGAAGTTATTTTCTGCAGTGTTTCTGATCTGCAGCCCTTGTTTGTCTCTGAGGTAGTTTTGACACGATCCGACGTCCATCTTTCCATCATGGCCGCTTTACTCATGTTATAATTTCTACTGCTGTAAGCTTCTATGTAACTCGTCTACCTTGCGTTTGTGCATATATACATTTGTTGGGCTTCATCTCACTTGTCTTTTCGGCATAGAGGATTTCTTTATCTCCTTGTAATTGTTTATTTTGTTACTTGGATTAAACCATCATTCTTTAAGTATTCTTATAACGTTTCTGTGTGTCGTGTCTTCCCTTTATGACACCACTTTACTCTCCATCTGTTTGCACAGTTCTTGGTTTTAAAAACTTTGCAAATGTATTTTTGGGTGCTAAACCCAAGGTAAAGAAAAGGATGGAACAAGTCGCACAAGTCCTGTTCAAATGGAATTGGGAAGAAAAAAACGCAAGGGGCTATATTTTTTTATTTTTTTAGGGGGGTTGCACATGCACGCAAAGGGGGACAGGAAGGAAGGACACAAATGTTTTTGGGGGGTTGAGGGAAAGAGGAAAGGTGATAAAGGGGGCCTATTAAACACACAAACAGCAAGAGGAGGTGAGCAAAAAGCAAAGATACATTGCATTGTTAAGAAATATCACCAAAATCTAACAAAACTCTTCTAAAACATATGATGTGAGCTTGACTGGTACTCCTGCCCCTGCAGCCTAACAACACAGACAGAGAAATTGAAATCGATTTGATACATTTCTTTGGACTCCAAAACCCATACCCAAGCCCACTAAATGTCAATGGGTAATTCGGTGATTTAGATTGGCCCGAAAGAGCAGGTCCCTCTCTCCCTTCACTCTCTGAACTTGTAGGCTGGTTTGGGCCCCATTATTTAGACGGCAGTAGGATTCGGTGAGGACTGATTATTTTCTTTTAATTGTATTTTTCTGTACAAAATTGTAAATTTACACATTACTTATAAAAGACACATATCACACAAAATAAAACATCACAGTACAAACACAACCTCACAAAGACACGCCCACATCTTAACTAAAATACATCGTCTCCCAAAAGGTCCCCCTTTTAAAATTCATTTATATTCACCAAATCCTTAATACCTTTTTCTGACACCTTGGTCAACTGTGAAAAAATAATCATTAGCATCCTAACCAAAGCAACAATACATTTTGCGGACGTGTCGTAAGCCTGCTCCATACATCCTGAAATATAATCTGTGAAATTGAATGGACAAATCTCCCAAAAAGTTGAATTCTCAATTCTACAAAGGACGGTCAGTACATCACAAGATTGCACATTCTACATGTTCTCCACTCAATCGGTATAGCAAGCATAGGTCCCAAAAACTCAAGAGTGGGGATACACTGCAGTCTCCAGGGCAAGGTGCGCACTACAAATAAACAAAATACAAATACACCTTAGATACCAATGTCTAAATTTTGATGATGGAAACTTAGCCAATTAGGACATTGACTTAGAAATGGGCATAAAGAAAGTCTCCTTACCCACACAGAACCTGTCTGCCCAAATCTTGTAGGTCCATAGCTCTATCTGTTAAAGATTTCAATCGGGCGACGCACACCTTGGTCTCAGCCTAGTATGTAGCGCACAACTGAGATGCCTTTTTCTTCTATGCAAATTCAATTTGTGATGGTACACAACTCGTATCACACCCCCTTTTTCAAATACCCCGGGTCACAATGGACCATGAACTAGGCCGATTGGTGAAAAGGCAATATTTTATTTATTTTTAAATTCAAAGTAAATCATACAATTTTTAATGTGGGGCAGCAATCAATAATGGGGTGATAATTACAATGAAAATGGAAGCAATACACTTGATTAAACTTCTAGTAAAACAAATAAAAATCACAAATGAATAGGGGTGCTTTTTGAATTAGGATAGATGGCACCCATGGTTAGGTTCCCCCTGGAATAAGAGGCGAAAACCATTCGCAATAGCAGGGAATGACACTCTGAAATGGCAAATAAATAATTAATATGTGGTTAAAACTTTGAAGTAAATAGGATTTCTCACTAAGGCAACAATGCACAAACACTAGCAAATCGCAAGGCAATGAGTCAACAAGAAGCATGCAATTTGAAAATGAGTGGAATGTTAAAACATTCTGCAGCCAAATGACAGGTTGGAAAACTTGCAATTTTCTCAATTTTCGCTTTAAATTACCCAAACGGTTTTTAATATAAACGTGTGAAATACTCTGATTTGGAGTGCGTTTTTTGGGCTGGGGGATAGATCTGTATCACTAGGCCGTTAAGTGAAAGGATGGTAGTAGCTTAAGATTTGAATGAGAATTTTGGGATGGAATGGGGTTCAGTTTTAGGGAAATAGAGCAGTTAAAATGAAAACTTCGTTTTAATAGAAAGGCAAAGGTTACTTAAAACAAAATTATCTGTTAAAGAGGAGCACAGTAAGCTCCAAGGTTGATTTGCGAAGGTCAACCTTGTCCCCCCCCCCCCACCAGTGCTCAACCCCAACAATAAAATATATGGAAATTAGTTTGATTACTCCAAATATAACTAAGGGCTTATAATTTACACCAGACAAAATTGAAAAGAGATGGCACTAGCACTTCAACATTAAGCACAGGATACGAGGATCATTCTAACAGTTTCAACCAGTTACCAGGGTATAAATAGGACTACTTGGAGAGTGGGGATAAGGACAAAGGCAAGACAAGATAGGCTATGCGTTTCTATGGGAGTGGGGATTATACTCCGTCCACTTTTTGGTTTTGAGATTTTTGGACAATCAACAGGGTTTGGTCAACACACGGTGGTGCGCTTGGCAAAAGTACGCTGGGCAAGATCTGGTCACCGGGTAGTGAACAGCTCGGCAATTCGGGTCACTGGATGGCACAGGTACCGCTGGATGCAGTCAGTGGGCAAGCAGTTAGTGGGCAGCAATGCGTAGACCTGGTAGTTGGAATCAGCAAGATGAATGGAGCAGATCAGGAACCCAGCACAGGAACTTCAGGAAGAGTGTGTCTAGAGTCCTGTCATGGACTCTTATTTATAATGCATAATGACGCCATAGAAGTATATGGCTGGGCAGGCTTAGCTAAACACATCTCTAACCCACTGGATTGGTCAGGGGTGCTAGTCCCCACCTCGCTCTCAGCTGCTAGGATCTAAAGGGCAGGATGGCAGATTTATGATGTGTGTTTTACAATGTTCAAAAACCTCCCACAGTTACTTTAGCTAAAATCTGATTTTGCCACAAATGGTACAGTTGAAGTCTCTTAGCAAATTACATAAACGGGTTACATATTTTATGCAGACCATTGCAGTCCAACTGTGCAACCTGTGAGACATTGTTTTATACGTTTAATAATCTTTGGTCATTTTCAGTGTGAAATGTTCAGCCTAAAATTCTGTAACTTTACACAGGCGTAAATACTATCTATTTCTGTTAATTTTTAATGTACCATCTCCTTTCCCCATGATTCACATTCTTCTGGCATTCGTGTCCCATACATGCTACTGACAGCCAAGACCTCTTATTTGAAAGCCACAAAAATCACATTTAAACCACTAAATTGTCTGCTGCAAAGATAAGTCTTTAAAGTTTATTTAGGAAATAGTCTCTGGAAACATATGGGCTTTTCCTCTTCACCTACCACCAACTGTCATTTCCTCCAGAGTAAGGTGGGGGTTTCCCAGCTTGATTGAAGGTTTATTGCCCCTTCTCCACTTCACACTTCCATGTCCTGGAAGTTCCATTGTCCGAGGGTTTGGGCCAGACAAGATTCTGTCCAACCTAATAATTATCACTGGGGTGTTAGTATCTACTGAGAGGACCGCCTTTTGTTTCTGTTATCCTCTCAGCAGAAACCTGTTTTGGCTGACATCCCCCCCCCCCCGCCTGCAGCCACTGAAGTTTGATTTAATTGTCTTTATTTTTGTTCTGAATTGGAAGAAAACCTGCTGAATAGGACCATTTCATACATTGTATTTTCACAGTACAATTCCCCTTTCACATTGCTATGCAAGAAGAAGTTTTTTTCAACATAGTACTCTCAAACAAGCTTTTTTCTTCTTTAGTTTTCAAAGGCCATATTTACACATGTGGTGCAAGCTGCTAGCACTTTGCTTTCAAATTCAGTTTTTGATTTTCCATCTGGATTCCCACACTATTTTGCAGCCCTAGTCATTTTCTTGTAGGCAGTAGTTTGAACCACCAATGCACTGAAATTGACATTGCCTAGAGCTGGAGCTTCTTTGAATTACTGATCATGGACATTTTGTAACTTAAAGTGTAGCTTTTCCCGTGCAGCGGAAAATGAAGTTCCTTTGGGCCTTTGTCAGATTTGGTTTGACAGAGCCTGTCATTGAGGGGTCCTGCTTGGTTTCGTTGAAGCACAATGGGGATATGAATGGGCATGGCAGGGCCTTATTAATAACAGTAGTTTGAGGAAGAACAGATAAAAATAGCGTCAGAGCAGCATCATTTTGAGGTAAAATACCCCCTTTTCAATGGGGACTTTGAGGCTGGCAGCAAAGCAGTGCTGCTTTTTTCACTCTATTTCTTTTGGATATGTAAGAACACACTGGCAAGCTCCCTCAGTGTGCCCCCTTGTTCCATCCTGCCAAATATGTGCTTGGCAAGATGGTGCAGCCATCTTTTCATCACTGTAAAATGCAGTTTTGATGCCATGGTGCTCACAGGAGCAGCACAGCCATTTTGATGGTGACTGCAAATGTGCATCTTGGTGATGTGGGGAATTACTGCTGAGTGGGTAAATATATCCCACATATCCCAACACTCAATCCTCCTCTTCAGCACTCCCAATACTTCTGTACCCTTCAGGTCCACAGCCTCCCTCATTCTATTGCATCAACTCTTACATTTCTTTAAGTAAGGATTGAAGTCTGTAGATATTAGCACCCTTATACAGAAACCCAACACAGATTTTCCTACCTGCTCTCAGTTATCCCTTAGGGACAGGCTCCTTCTGGTGTATTGTGCCCACCAGCATGTCAGTCCCAGTTAAAGTCTGATGACACTAACTGGAACTGAGATTGGGAGGCCCAGTGCTCGCTTCGTAATCCTAGGCTTTACAGCATTAAGAATGTTCTTTCTTTAATGTTCCACAATTCACAGCCTTACCATTATTGGTGTCACTTTGGCTTTATAGAACTCAAACGGTATTGGGGTGAACGCACACAGTTTAGAATGTATAGCCATCAGCAGTGAGATGCAGGCAGTCCTACAGATAAGGTGTTTATCAGCCACTTTTACTTAGTAAAAATAGGCAAATACTCCCCAAAAGTTAAAATAGTGTGTAAAAATACTCCCAATATATAATAGGACACTGACACGTAGGACCTTGCACCCCTGCTTTCACCCATACGGCTCCATGAATATGTTTGGAACAGTAGTACACGTAGTAACACAGGAAGAAACTCTTATTATGATTGCCAAATTGAAAGAAGTAAATGTGTATGAATAACCAGTTGCAAAGGAATTATTATTGCAAAAACATTTCCATTTTCCGGTGACATTTTTTGTACTCTCTTGTACAATACTCCCATTGGGGATTGGATTTATATTATTACTCTGTAAAAATCTTTTTGCTCCCAACTTTAAAAACAGGGAGTAAAATACTCTTATTTCAGAATCTTATCTGGAGCACTGGATGCAGGAGCAAGTTTTTTCTTCCATTCACACTCTAAGATTTTCCTGATGTTTCTTAACTGATAAAGTCAATTCAAGATCGCATATTGATTCAACTCTCTGAATTGGTGGGTCTTCTATTTTCCAAACACCTCTTGCATTTTACTAACCAATACATATGATTTATTTGGGTTGATCTGCAGATGATTTGCTTTCAGATAGTCTTCTAAGCCGTGCAGCTGACATTGTAGACCCTTCTGCCTATAATATTTTTCAGACCTTCTGGGATTTTGCGGCATGAAATGGCAAATTTTGCGTCACAAATCTTTATTTATTGTGGCATTTTTGCAGGACATTTTGTATTAACTGGCGGGTGTAAGATTGCCACATTGCAGGAAATAGGCAGAGTGCAATAGGAAGAGTCCCAGATGTGTCTGGCTTGGCAGAACAGTGTTTGATTTGGCTACATTTCTGGTTTGATGTTCATGCCTATTTAATAGTATTAACTAAATTGATCATTATCAATTGTAATGCTGGAAATATTCCCCTTCTATGTTCTCCAATCCCCCCACACACCTCTCTCACCAACACACATCTCACCAACTCTCCATCACAACTTGCATTCCTTAACCTCTCACTCTGACACACAAATACTCACGTGCTATTTCACACTGTCAAGTCACAATTTGCACTGCCCAGCCCCTGCCACACTCCAAATCATACTCCCAACTCACACCTTACACTCTACAATTCCTCCCGCAACATACAGTCTTCATTCTTTTGTGCTGCTTCTGCATCTTGCATCCTTTCTCCCATTCTATCGCACTCTTCCCTTATCCTTTTTCTCAATCTGCAGCTCACTGCCTCATTCTGGCCAACCGCTTCCTCTCTGCTTTCTGGCTCACTGACCACACGCTCCCTCTACTTTCTGTACCTCTGCTCGCTCTCAGGTTTCTGGCCCACCGCATCGCTGCTTCCTCTGCTCTCTTGTGCAGCGCTTCCTCCTCTGACCCACTGCTCTCCCTCTGCTTTCTTGCCTATCACTTCACATCTCACCCATCACTCTCCCTCTCTCTCTCATAGTGTAACCATCTTTTTAATTTGTTTTAAATGTACATTTTGACCCAGTTCCTCAAATAATGGGGCATTTAAAAAAAGAACAGAGATATGCTATTTTTAGACAACCCATTTTTGGAAATGAGCTGGTCACCTTAGTCTCAAAGGTGACCGGCGCATTTCCACAGGCTTGAGCTGTAGCGCAAATTGTGCGCTGGCTAGCTGCCTTGTTCTGGTTTGTTTGACCGAAGTGTAATTATTTGCGGCGGAATTGACCGTAGTCAATTTTGATGCAAATTGATTTGCACTTCAGCCAAACAAGCCAAAATGTACCTTGCACCACCACCCCATCCTCTCCCCTACTTAACTGCTTGGTCGCTGCCACTTCCCCTGCAACCCTGCGGTGCCAGATCGGTCCCTCTAACGTGGGTCGGATCCGACTCCGCAGGGTCCCTTTTTCGTTATTTTCTTTTTTTCTGTCCCCGCCTCCAATTTTGAGGAAAAAGGGGAAAACACTTCTGCAACCACCCTAGACCAAAAATACTGAACATGGGGAGCGGGTGACACCCCCGCAACACATGTTCAGTATTTATAAAAATCGATCGAATAGTCTTGGACAAAATAGGTCTAATTGTAACATTCGATAGATTTTTGTCATCAAAATGGGCAGTACTTTGAATAGAATCGCTCTCCCGACAGTGTTCTGCAAGCTCCCAGCGCCTTTCAAAGGGACAGGCCCTCCCGGTGCCTGCCGCTGTAAAATGCGACCCCAAAAAAAATACATTTTTATCCTGTTTGAGGAACAGAAATGCAAGTGCCACAGCAGCGGTTCATACCTTAAAAGAAATGCATGACAGGTCAGGAAAGACCCAGTTATGCAGTGGCAGCCCCACAACCAGTGCGCGTAGGGTTGCCTAAACTTTCTACACATTTAAAGGTGCATCTTGCTTGGAAATGAGGGATGCGCTTTTAAATTGACAGAAACGCCACTTTATTTGATCAAGGAGGTGAAAAAGGCCATCTGAATGGGCGCGTATATAAAATGTGCCCATTCATGTGTCCCTTGTGGATTGGGCTGCACTTTTTTGGGGTGCAAGTGATGAGATGTGTTGGTGCATTTCATTGTTTGTGTAAAAAAAAAACAAAAGTTGAGAACCTGGCACCCTGAGTATAATTTAATTTTTTTAAAGATGCTCTTTTTGCACAAAACGGCAGTTTTTGCTGCATTTTGCGCAAAACAGCCATTTTTGCTGCATTTTGCAGGATCGCAAAATCGCTATAAACTGGAGGGTCTGATTTTTATGCTAAGTCATCTGCATAAGCGATGCACCTTACTTCCATATTCGGCCACTTGGGCAACTATCCTCCCCTCTCTCTGCTTTTGGCCCAGAGGTCTGCTAAATATAAGTTAAATAGGCTGGGGACTAACACGCACCCTTGGCATATACCTTTAATCAGTGGAATCTTCCTTGCCAACCCGCTCAGCATATTTAGTCTAAATTGGGTTGAGTTCTCAGAGTAGAGTAATTGGATCAGGGATAACAAGCCCGGATCTATCCCCCTATCCGACAGCTTAGACCAGAGGTCTGAGATGTTAACATTGTCAAAGGACGCAGAGAGATCGACTGTGGTCAGGTAGAGCGATCGAACCATAAGGGGGTCCAATGTCACACAGACAAGCTGTCAAAGCTATCCGACTTACGGTGTTGCTGCTGCCTCTCCTAAAACCCGTTTGGAGAGTACTCAAGATGTTGGCTTCCGCAGCCCATTTGGTCAATTTCCCAAGAAGAAGTGTAGCACAAATCGTTGATGGTGTATCAATCGGAGAAATTGGCTTATAGGACGAGGGGTTCTCTGTCGACTCTCTTAAAAATCGGCACAAGTATTGAAGACTTCCAAGAGATATGACATCTACCATCCTTAAAAATGTGAGTGAACAGATGGTACAAAATGTCCACCCACAATGCCAAGTCAAATAGCACGGGCAGGGAACAAGGGGGAACTTGCGAGACATTCATAGCATCCAGGATCCTTCCCTCGCTGTGATTGAGTTCGAATTATTCAGAGAAATAATCTACCCATACATCCTCTGAGACTCCAGCGGGCTGGCAGTGCACCTGATGACTGCTTTTAATATTTAGAGTCCACCATATAGCACGGGTATCCTGTGTAACAATTTTGCCTGGATTTCTTTTTGCTATGAATTTGCCATATTGATATTGTTTACACCAATTTCTATATTGCTGTTTTAACACCCATTTCCCCCTTTCTTTCTCCTCCCAACTTTTGAAAGCACATTTGACCAGATTCCTAATTTCATTCCTCATTTTGAGATTTTCGCACTTGAATTTTTTTTATCAAACTTGTCGTTAACATTCTTATGTTTTATTAAGACTTGGGAATACCTCAGGAAGTTTGTGCAAGGTTTTGTTTACTTTAGTTAAATTAGACCATCACTTACATAAGTCAACATTAACTTGCTCTAAATTGGAACTAAATTGGGTAACCCCGTTTTCTTGGCTCGACACCACGACCAAGCCCCTTTCCATGGACTCTTCAGTGATTTTTAGGGACTGAAGGGCTCAAGCGGAATTGCAGTATTGAGTCATTGCTAAGACTCGATTTTATTATATCAAATTCACCCACCTCTTCCACCCTGAAGTTCTTTAAGAAAATATAATTATAGAAGATGAAGAAGCATTTGACCGTTGGAACCTCAGATAGAAGTCCTCCTAAGAGTTCACTGCTTAACACAAAAGTCCATCTCGAGAGAAATTTTGACCAAATCCGATCACAATTCTCCTTCATGAATAAGTGCGGATGGAGAGATACCCGAAATCTCATCTAGATCATCCCAGCCTCCCTCCTGTTATCACACACTTACAGTTAAAGTCCCCAGCTAAGACCCCAACTTCCTTCACAATAGTCATCAAGCCAAATTGTTGGCACTCTGTCAATGTGATATATAACATCATCCACATCCATAGTCGGAGGATTAAAGTAGATATTAATCATCAGGATAGCAGATTGTTTAGCAGTGACACTTGTATCACAGATCATTACTGCCAAAACAGCTTCAGAGCTTGTCGATATTTTCTTAATGTGATGTTTTATTTTTATTTTCACTGCCTTCTTGAGAAGCCCTCCCATGAGCGGCCTCCTCCTTCTTTGCCAGTGTGGAGTGGTTTGAGTACCCATCCCATATAGGAGTTGTCCTTAACTGTGTCTCTTGGAGGAGTATGGATTCATATTTGTCCCAGACCCCTCTCTTGTCCCTTCTCATAAAGGAGTTGTGAACCCGTGAGTTCCAGCTTAGTAGTTGGATCAAATCCCTAGCTGTGTTTCCTTCGTGCTGAGGCTGGGAGCGCAGTAGCAAGCCAGCCCCAACTCGGATTTCCAGATTCAAGTGGCACATACTTCCTTTTGGTCTTGGTCAAAATAGCATCTCACTATAAGATTGGGCATCTGATGATTTTTGAGTGCACATTCTCCTTGGCACACCTGGTAACACTCAAAACCTTGCAATAGAAATTCCTCCTGTTGTCCAAGCACTAAACTCTCTCTATCATTTTAGAGTGTAAATGAACCGCACATTTCCCCAGATAAGCACAATCAAATATATGCACAAACTTTAAATCTGCTGAAGAGATTGCACTGAGCTCCTGGATGGTTGACATCTGGGCCAGTAGTCTTCGGCAGTTCAAAGATATGTTCCAATCTTCATCAAAGACTGACTTAAAGATCAAAATAAAGTAGTAGTTTTTACTGGTTGCATCAATGTGAGCCGTTGGGAAGTACATATTTGATGCTCCCTCCCATTTGGAGCGCATGGGACACCACCCACCTCACTGTCTGGGAGTGCTTTGCTCACCCTGCTTGGGTACTCATTTTCCCCTTTGGTTGGCCACATCCATATTGGTCGTGGGTTTACCCTGTTGGCCCACTCCAACCAAATGATCTCCCACATCAGACCAATGCATTCCCACCACCTGATCATTTGACTTTAGATCTGGTAACCCACCAGCCACCACCTTTGGTAATTTTTTGTTCCTCCTTGATTTCGGGACAACAGCAGAAATTCGAATTGGAGGGGATGGTATGCTGGACAGATCTTGGCGTCCAGATGAACCGTTTCCAGCAGTATTCAACGTCACCTTTGTTGACTGTCCCTCACCTCTGACTGGCAAGGTGTTCTCCCGCTGTAGAGAGTCTGTCTTGAGTGACACAGATTTTCTTGCAGCGGCAATGATTCTCTGCAGAAATTTCCTGGACCCCTTCCTCATTGATTTTAATTCGGGTCTCATGTATTTTTTTTTCTTTTTTAGATTTGGGCTTGAGTCTTTACTAATAGAATTGTCAATGACATTTACCTCCTCTGAGTTTGAATTTTTGGGATTTCAGTGGTGGTTATATTAGGTACATTACAGACTGAGACCTCCGCTAGAGTACTCTTGCTGCTTAGCTCTGCTCTGAAGAAGTGTCCTTATTTCTGTCAGGAGGCCAGAGTTCATTCTTACCCCATACGCCACCTTATCATATAGGCGTGTGAAGCATTGCAACACTATGTTAAGTGCTGCAAGTGTACTCTCACCCGTTTCTAAAGGGTCATTAAATGTCGAGTAATTGCCACGGTGCAGTTGAGACATAGATTTCCTTGTCCTTGGTATTTCAGCGGAGTTGCATGTATCTGGTGCAAAGGTATCAGGAATTACTTCCACTGGGTTCGTTAAGTTCTAAAGAGACCTGGAGTGATGCTCAATCGGTCCCTCAAGCTTTCAATTGTCTGAATTTCCTGTTCTAGACTCACACAAGCTTCATGGATACGTTTGCCTCTTGTTCCACTTGTTCCGTTGTTTTGTGGGAAAGATGGCTGAGATTTTCCCCATATCCTTGTCAATCAAAGCAGGCTCTTGTTGTAATGTTGGCATTGCCGCAACCAGCGATAATGCATTCGAACCTTCACTGCTTAGGGGGTATCTTTTATGTTTACCTTGCTTGTCAGTTATTGGGCTCAGCAGTGGATCAAAGGGTTTCTCCCCGCAGTCTCTGCTGTTTTACACAGTTTCTAACTGCTTACTGTGGATTGGCTCAGTTCCCACAATTAAGAACAGTCCATGGCCACAGTTTCAATGCCCGGGCAAATACAGACTCTCCTTTCGTGCCGTGGCTGCTTGTGTGTATCCTCTCGCCCGTCAGCAGTAGCGCTGCATCCTGACGTTCTTGTTACAATGAGTTCTGGGGATGTGCCGTCCCGCTCCAGACTCCCACGGACCACACAGACCACTTTCCCACACTTGTCCGCTCTGCGTATCGCATCACTGGAGTTTTTAAGCTCCTTGCAGGCAAAACGAGTCAGGGCCACACCTCCAAGTGATGAACAGAGAAAAAATCCTGGGAGACCACAGAGACAACTTTTTGCCACTTGTCCACTCCTGATATTATCGAGATTTTTGTTTCAAAGCGCAAGAAAAGCTAGCCAGGCTATGTATGTATGCGTGATGCATGGACACTTCCCTTACATGCACAACATGGAAGTTCCAAGTATACATAATGAGGTACTGCCACAGACTGGGCCATACTTGCATTTCTACTTTTCAGCAATAAACATGTACAAAATGGATCTAGCAGTGATGGTGAGAATTATCAATTCATTTTAAATTTTCAACGGGTTATAGTACCTAATGCTTAGCCTCTCACCGGGATGGGTAAATACTAAAATGTATCTCTTGATTTCAACAGAAGCAATATTTAGCTACAAAAAAGGACTTACCTGGCCGGCTCATACATGGTGGGCCCACTCTAGGAATGCTCTTAGAATTCATGTGTCACTGTCTGGTTATAACGGGCCTGTGTGTTATATGACTGTCACCACATAAGGCAATGGCACTCTTGTTGCTTTTATGGCACGTAATGCCACAATAAGGCAATTTCGGAGCGTTGATATTGAGGAGGAGAGAGTATCTGAGGCTACATAACAAATGTTGTGTACCGAGACGCCTCTTGAACACAAATGTCCAGTTCTTTAGTAGGGATACATGGCTCCTGATGAGAATACAGTTCTGAGGCTACTGTCTAAACACTTTTTGGGCCCTGTCAGCAAATGCAAAACACTTAGGTGCGTTATAAATGCCATATCAATATACCCGTGAGGATTCCCAGGGCATTCATTCCCTGTGCCCCTCTTAGGCAGGTGCTGGCCTCCCCTAGGGATAATGTATGCCTTATGTATTACTGCCTGATCAGAAGAAGAAAATCTGAATCTTTAAATGCACATGAATAACTAGGTGCAAAGAAATCATTATAAAAACATCTTAGTTTTCCATTTTTACTCGCTTATAAAATACTCCCATTGGGAAATGGACTTACATTTTCACCCCCCATAAAATCATTTTACTCCTCCCAACTTTAAAAAATATCGAGTAAAATGCTCACATTTCAGAATCTTATCTCAAGCTCTCTAGCCCTCCTTTCTAATCAATTTGCTGTGCTGTAGTTGCATACTTGGGTTTACAGATGGCAGGAGAGGTTACCCAAATAAGGGATCACTTTATTAGCCAACCTGCTTTTTGCACAGCGCTGAACTGCACCAGAAATATTTTGAGGGAGGCAGTGCCAGACTTACTCGGCCACTGGTAGAAATGGAAAATAACAGGCCTGGCTCCAGCGGGGGGGGGAGGGGTGCTGGCCACCTCAAGGAAGGCCACCCTCTGCCCCCCCTCCCTAGAATGGAGCCCTTCCCACTGGTGGTAAACACCACTGAGACCCATGGATGGACTGGCCTATAGGAAGCCTGGAGATTTCCTGGTAGGCCCTGCCTCTCTTATGTGGTAACCTATTTTATTTCCACATTTTCTCATAGGAAAAGGGTTGGGCTTTCTGAAAATATGCAATATTGGACCACTTTGAACATTGTTTCCAGTGCCTCTTTTGGTTGGGGGAAGGGGTATTTTGCTCTAAAATGTTGCAGCAATTTCGTACAATTAGCCTCTTGAAGGGCTGTACTGCAGGAGGGCTTGCCCAGGGTTTATTTCCTTGGCTTGGGCAGTGATTTATGCCCCACAGCCACGAAAGCACAAATGACTGGGGAGATGGAGGGCCATTCACGCCTCTAGCTGAAGAAGGCTACATACAACTATCCCGCAACATACTGTTTTGCTTTTGTTTTTAACTGCACTGTTCATATTACTTACAAAGTAGCTATTTTCTCTAACCTGAAAACACAAGTTGAGTTCTGTAATTTAAAATGTTTATTATTTGTGGGAATATGAATTATTCCCATCATGCTTAATTAAATGGTTAACTGTATGAAACAATAAATGACAGGAGATGTTGCTTGCATACAGATTTTCATGATTCAAACTGATGAGTACTGTCTTAACTTTATAACCTCATAATGATAAAGTAAAAAAAAACTATTCACAGTGTTTTGTACACAAACAGAATAGATCATGTTTATTGTGGGACGTCTTTAGAAGTTATTGTGTGCTGAGAGCTGTGTCTTAAGCAGTGCCATAAATGGAAATGATTTACTCTGTGGTACCAACAGTGCCTGAGGGGGCAGGGAGTGCGGGACGGGAGGATTGTCCGAATGCCCCCCCAACCCCAATTAAATATTTTCCTTTCAGAAGGGATTAATCATGAATCCCCGGAAAATAACGAGAGAGGAGTGTTTATCAGCAACATTATAGGAAAGTAAAAAGTGGTATGTAAATATTACCATAATAGTGCAATCAGAGGTGGATTTAACAGTCGGTCAAGGGACAAATACCCAAGGTGCCTCTGCTGCTCTCCCTCTAGCCCCCTCAAAGTCAAACAGCGAGGGCTGCACAAGGCCTCCCAGTGAGGTCTTATCATTTTAATGTGTCTCAGCAGCAGATTATTTGCAAAAGGAAGTGATTAGAGTTGGGAAAAGGTAACTGGCAGTGACCATTGCTGTGGAACATTTGTCTTTAAATTATATAAGGTTTTAATAAGCTATTTTGTGTGATTGTGGGGTGATTAGAAATTAGGGGGTACAGAACAAGCTGTGTGCAACAATGACCTTGTCATGCATTTCATTCCACTTTGTATCTGTATGAGATTTTTTGTAAGTTCTCATTAATTTCCATGCAGCAGCTTGTTATGCTTCATTCAGAATGGGGAAAATAAAGTTACAATCATAGGGGTCATTTTCCAAGACAAGCGGAGTGGAAAAAGTGGCACTAAAAAAAATTACTGACACTTTCTATGTACTGCAGGATTTTGTATGATTGGGCAGAGAAAGTTGGAGAGAGGAGCAGACTTAACATGTGTGCCTGCTCTTACACGTACACCTGCCAAATCTGAGTGGTTTGTCACCGGCATATATTTTTATGCTGGTGGAAAACCAATGGATTCCTATGAAAACTGCCTGACTTTTTTATTCCTGGTAAAAGCAGGCAATTTCCAAAGGAACCCATTGTGTATATGGCTCCCACAATCGTAGATTGTGGCAGGTATGTACACTTTTCCAGACATGTAATGGAAAAGTGAAGTACAAAGGAGATTTTGCTTGTGTATTACTATTTGGAAACAATTAAAATTGCATGGAAGGGTCCTTTTGCAAACATGAGGGGTCCCCTCCGTCCAGTTTAGGATTTAAAACAAAATGGCCCCTGTACTCTTCATCAACAAGTTTCCGCAGTAATGTATATATTGTCCGGTTGATTTATCATGTGAATTACGCTTTCATTCAAGGAATATGTGTAAAATTGGGTGGTATTGTATTTATTCAATACCAAGCTTTAACACCTATTTGTACCAACTTGAGGTGGGAAGACACGTGGTTGGGTTCCTAAATTTCAGGCCATGCTAAAAATCTGGCTTTGCCACTTACCCAAAGGGCGACACCCTGCCTTACCTGCCAAAATTAGGTGCCCATAGAAGAGATTGTTTGCAGTAAAATCGATTGCACAAAGACTCTCATAGTATAATAGATGGGCAGTGCAGGAGTTTGGGGCTGCCACAGAGAGAGAGACACACGCACATCTTTCTTTGGAAAATGTAAGGCTGCATTTATTGAACAAAATTGCAACAGCAGCAAATCAAAGCAAACCCATCAAACAAGAGTTCACCATGGACAATTGCATATTGTAAACAGTGTGTACCAGAGAATGCTGTATAGGGCACCTCCTCCCTGCCATTGGAGATATACCAGGAGGCTGGAAACCCTTCAATCTGCCTACTGATCCAGCACCCCTTGCCCTGGCTCTCTCTCCTGCATGCTAGCACTCCCTCACACCCTCAACTCAATTAAAATGTACAGCAAAAATGCAACAAAAAATACAAATGTGTGGTGCAAAATGCCACGTTAGAAAATAAAATGTCAGATTCCTTACTTCAGTGTTTGGTGGGGGGAGGTTCTGTTTTTCGCAACAATGGTGGGACCACAAGCACCTCCTCTGTGGCGTGCAAGGAGTAGCCACAGTGTTTAAGGAGGCATTGTTGAACGTACACCACAAGATTTAATCGGTTTTTAGGGGGCGGGGGGAGAGGAGGAGGAGGTGGTATTTTGCTTGCTTCTCTTTCTCTCTACTGTTTTTATAGCTCATTTCTAGCATGGTGAAAAAAAAGATATATAACCTTTGTTCGTAGGGCATGATTGTGATTCACCTCTCAGGCGCTTTTTTAGGGGTCTGCAGAATATAGTATTTATTTGTATAGCTTTCCTTATAGAGAAGGGAGAGAGAAGGAAAGCTGAAGTGAGTAGGGAATGGAAAGTCAAAAGTAGTGTCTGAGCATATGGAATGGAACAAAGGAGTGGATGGAAGAGGGGAGCAGAACACTTTGGAAAAGGAGTACTGGAGAAGATGTGGTTTTGGAAGGGATGCACAAAAGGAGGCGGATAGTTCATTTCCAACTTTAGAGTGATCCTGGGCAAATAAGTTTGTCGGCAAAACCACTGTAAAACATGGGACACTGGTTGAACATTTGACACCAATTAACTACTCCCACCCTGAGCTCTACCCCCCAAACCCAGCCTATCTAGGACCCTCTGTCAGTCATTCCCATGAAGCCTTTTGCCTTAATTCTGCCACCGAATGAAATCCTAAGAAGCATCCTGATCAGAAATTCAAGTCGTTTTAGGGGTACGTGTTTCAGCCCTGGTCTTAATAATCTGCTTTTAAATCCAGCTGTCACCTTTTAAAGCAGTCCACAGAGTTAACCAATTAAAGGGTGCAAATGGATTTTTTTGGGAATTTGTGGGTGTCTTAATGTGTTTAGGGTACCCTTACACCCACCTCTAATGGAAAATGGCCCCCTGGTTGCAAACATGGCCCATCCAGATGAAAATGCATGTAGAAATGTAAAATAGGCTCATTTCTTTGAGTGGTTTTGGCATATTGAACTGAATCGCTGGAAAGTGAATGCTGTGTGTGGTAGGGATATAACGGTATACTGTTAAAGATACCGTGAACAACTTAATTGAAGAATAATGACTGTCACATTGTTTATACCGGTATACTGTTTATACCGTTAAGTGTGCTTTTCAATCTGTTTTGGAAAGGCTGCAGTAAGCAAGTGCTGCGCAGTCTTGGTCTTGCACTGTTGGATGTGACGTCTGCCCAGACGGCACAAATTGTGTTGAAATCTGCCCAGTGCCTGAACCTTTGTGTTCCCCATGCAAAGCTGGTAACTATGAGCTGACTGACTGGCTCTAAAGTATACCAGAGACACCAGTTCATAGCCTCCGCCAGACATGGATTTCATGGGCAAACTACAACAAAGTTATTTTGTTTCAGGCATTATTTATTTGAAAGGCAGCATACAGATTTTAAACTTTTTCACACAGCCATGCTGCTCTGCGCTACAGGTCACATCTTCTATGGGGATTGTCCCTATTTTCAATTTGCAATTAGCAAGACCATAGGGACATCACGAGGGTGAGCTTGAGGGCCTGAACTGAAAGTGAACATTTTATTTTTCCTTTTCGTATGTGAACAAATGTAATAAAACGTTCAGTGACTTGCAAAATAGTGGAGCCAGGAGCAGTTTGCTTAGCAACCACTCAGCCAGCAGGAGCAGAAATGTATCGATTCAGCCTGGTCCGGCATCATGTGCCATTAGTTCAGTAAGTTAAGGTCCTACTGCACTGAGCAAACACACATTGGAACAGCTCTTGCTCTGGCTGTGCAAATTGTAAAAAAAAGGACGGCCAGTGAAGACATGCATATCGAATTACTCTTCCCCAAGGTTTAGATTTAAGGAACTTAAGTTTCTCATGGTCATAGATCGGATAGCCATCCTGTTCTGTTTTAGCTTAGAATTCTGGGATTTGTAGTTTCCCCACCAATTTGAAAGATGGGGAACTACACATCCCAGAATTCAAAGGGGGGAATGAACTGGATGCCCTTCTGATGCATGTCCACAAACAACTTTAGCTCTGTACACCGGGCATGGACTGGCCTTTAGGGCAACAGGCCCATGGGCGAACCAAAAATGTGAAATGCTTGTGTGGCCAGTTTTTTGGGTTAAAGTGGGGCACTTTTTTGGCAAAAGTGGGGCAGTTTGATGAGTGACTTCACTATGCGGCTAATAGTTTTAACCACTGTTGCTGAATACATATTCTTTTAAATGTACGATTTGCATCACATTTTATCTAAATTCTCCCCCTTGGGTACTATTCAAATAATGTTCCAAAAGGTATTATTCCCATTTGCAACTGTGGGTCACTTTTATGTTGGTGCCCGAGACAATTTTATGCCCCAGTCCGACCGTGCTGTAGACTGTGTGAACAGTGGGCCTATCATTACTTTCTGCTAGTAAATAAACTGCCCCACCACTGTACTCTGTGTAGATTTGCACATTGGCACTAAGTTGTTGCTTCGCTTGATCCTTCACCTACCTGCCTTCTGCATATGGAAATGGACGCAGGCAGGCAGGCAGGACAGAGTCTACATTCAATTTGAAGTATCCAGAGCAATGGGGGTGAAATATTTCTTGGGTCTATTCTCAATTTGTGACACCACCCATGAAAGCATTCCTTCCTCTGAACTCGCATCACAAGGGTCCTAATGCACTCAGACCTGGGGAAAACGGGAATGATGGGGCTGTGGTGAGGTGGTGGTCTAGGCCATATTTGTGCCAATATGTATTTTAACTGTCATTTTCAATGTTTATTTTGCCACTATCTTTAAGAAGGTAAATGAACATGTATTGCAAGAATCGAGAAAGAAATCAACAGCGCCCACTGAACACTGTCCCTTTAGGATTACATGGTCAGTGGGGACTCCAACATCAGACTCATAATACAGCAGGCAGATGGTAAACAAGCTATAGTGATTAGATCACTATGCAACCTTTCGATGTGTCTGTTGACTATGACATTTGGACAAAAGAAGCACAATGATATGGGCTTTCAGACCGCTCATGAGTGACTTTTCTGCCTTTAATGGGATAAAGTTGTCAAAACAAACATTTTGTTGCAGTGAGGGGTCATGATGCCCATGCCATGTGGTTCCAGAAAAATGCAAGTCGAGGCCAATTTTCAAAGCGATGATCTGCAACTGAGCAGCAAGCTCATTTCTCAAAATGTGCATTATAAAACTTCCACTAGTCACTCTTTCGTTCAAGGCGGTCAACGAGTGAGCGCCATGAAAGACCAATTCTGCAGCCGCCTTAGATTCCTGAAGGATCAGCTAAATATGTGCAGAGACCAGTTTCAAAATGCTACCTTGCTACAGCTGGAAAATCCTGCCTGCGTATTAGTAAGTTACCTAAAAAGCATTCACTTAATGGTAAGTTAAAGAACTTCAAATGCAAAAAGGCAATGTAAAATAAGTCTTTTTTTTTTTTTGTTGGTACAAGTAGTTTCAGTTGGAGCAGTTTTTTTAATGCCATTCGTAAACCACACGTGCCAGACACAAAATCAGTATGTTAGCAATAGGAAGAATAAATACAGTGCCAAGAAGGAAAAGGATTTACTTTGGGTTGTCGGCTTTGGGGTTTATATATTTATAATGGATAATGTTTTCTAAACGTATGACAACTGGGGATTTCCCTGGTTCTATCATTGAATTTACATATAATAAGTCACACCGCGAAATTCACTCATCTCTGCGGGTATTCCTGCTGCCATATCAAAGGGTAACATGTCCGTGATTACAGAACACCTTTTAGCCTGCAAGTAAACTAAAGGCTGTAACGTAAAGTGTGTGTGTGTGTGTGTGCACACAAGCACATACTACCATCAGCCTCCATTGATCCGTGGCATGCAGATTATCAAGATAGCAACATGTTCATCTTCAACAGTAGCCAGTGGGGGAGCTAAAAGCCTAAATGAGAACTTAAGAAAAGCTATTAAGTTTGCTTTGCCAGTTGCAGCAGCCCCCCCCCCCCCCCTTCCCCCCTCAATCCCCCCGCCACTCCTCCTCCTCTCCACATGTGTGTTTGTGTTGTTTGGTGGAAGCAAGGGATGGCATTTCAGTGGAAAGTATTGAAAAGCCCAATTCTGGCCCTGGGTGCCTGGTTTTGTTTGCGTTGATAAATCTGACAATTTATGACCTTTAAGAAAATATTTGTTAAGATTAGTTAACTTCACCTGTTATACCGTGATAACCATGATATACCGTCATTTGGCAAGAAGGTTATCGTACCGCCATAAAACTAATACCGTCACACCCTTAGTGTGTGGTGGGGTTTGCAGGCACGCTAGAAATGAGTGAGAAGGACAGTCTTCAGGCCCAAAGTAGAGAAAATGGATCTAAACACAAATTAATTTTCTCCAAAAGGGATTTTCGGTACACCTGTCTGGCACATGTTAATGTTAAAGGACATTGGTACCGCGCACTATCACCACTGGAGTGGTCCCTTGGCGCTCTGGCAGCTCTGAAACGGGAGGGGAGGTTGAGTTAGTGGGAGGAAGCAGGAAAAGTGCACGAGGGCAGTGATGTACTGTTGGCGGCCTCAGCCCGGTGGATCCGTTGGCTGGGCCTGGGTTTTTTTGCGGCGGGTAGTCGTTGTGTACTGTTGTGCGAGGCTATGTGTGTTTTTGTTTTGTTGTTGCAGTGTAGTGACGTTTGTGCGGTTTGTTGTGCTGTAGGTTTTGGTTGTGTTTGGTTTGGAGTTTGAGAGGTGTATGCAGAAAAGGAAATAGTTAGTAGGGGTTGGTTAGTTTGCGTCTCTATCCTGAATTGATGCACTCTGTTTGCGTAGTTGTGGCTCTGTCCTGAACTGGGTCTGACTGGCCTACAGGTTCCTTACTCCTCTCGCCCCCGCCTCTGACATGCTCTCTCATAGCTCCCCTTATCTTCCATTCATCCTCCTGTGGCCATTGCACCTGCCAATGACAACCTCTCAGGTAGTGGGCGATTGCCAATATCTCGATAATTCCACACCCATATGGTACCTGGCGGTAGTTAATTAAGGGGGCGGGCGAAAGTGTTGGTGGGATTGTCTGGGGCAGTTGACTCAGTCTCCGTGCGTATCGCCTGTGTTGCAGTCTAGTCGGTGTCACCCGTCCAGATGCCGTGGGCGTTACTTTCTCAGGTCCGGGATGTCCATGTCTTTTGGTTTAGTCATCCTTTTCCAGTTTTGGTTTCCTGGTTTAATCTGTGGTGTTGTAGAGCCAGGTTTTTAGTGATTTCCTAAATTTTAGGTGATCTTCAGTGTTTCTTATTTCTTTTGGGATGTTGTTCCAGGTTTTTGCGGCTAAGTGATAGAAGGAGGTGCCTCCAAGTTTTTTCTTATGATATGGTTTGAGTGCCAGGCGGATTTCGTTGCTTGATCGGAGGGGTCTCGTTGGTTTGTAGACTGTTATTTTCTTTTGTAGGAATTCTGCTCCTTGTCCGTTGATTGCCCTGTGCGTTATGCACATTGTTTTGAAGGTGATGCAATGTTTTACTGGGAGCCAGTGTAATGTTTTTAGGGCTGGAGTGATGTGGTCTCTTCTGGATAGTTTGAGGAGTAGTCTTGCTGCTGCATTTTGGATCCGTTGCAGTTTCTTGAACATGCTGGGGCTTCTGCTTCTTTGTACCATGTTTAAAACTGCATGTCTCAGCCAGGTACATCTTATGATGCACTAGAGCTTCAGGGTTTCTATATGGCTCTGGTGGGTTCACTCGTACAAACCCCCAACCCTCTTCTGGCTCATCAACTGAAACCACAGGAGGTCCTGGTATGACCTCTCCAGGGACTGTTGGTTTGGATGTTTTGGCTTGTGCATCTTACTGTTCAGTCTCGATAGCCTGATCAGCCCTGTTGGTTCTGGTAGCATGACTCCTCCATGCTCTTTCCTAGTTATAACCTACTGGTATAGTGATTGACATCAGGTAACAAGTGGCTCCAGCGTACATCCCTGACTCTTTTAGAGAGAAGAGTGCAGATAGCTAACAAAACCATTCCCCTAAACATCATAAGAGACTTCTCTGCAGGCCCTAAATCTAGAAGGCTCACTTGCCATTATGATAGCTAAATTGGGGAAAATATCTCACAGTCCAACGGTCCTCAGTCAATTTGAAGTCTGTCTCAGTTTCCCTGAAGAATAATCTTAGGGGGCCTTGCAAGTAACCAGAGCTCAACTGCCCTCAAAATAGCAACGCCTTGGATAAATAACACAAATGGAATTTTATTAAATGGGGTTTCATCTTTTAAGGTGTTAATCTCCATTCTTAATGGAAACTTTCAACACCAACTTGAACTGTGTTGTGCCTTATGGTCACTAAGGGACCATCTGAACTCTGAACTGTGTTGTGCCTCATGGTCGCTAACAGACCACTTGAACTGTGTTGTGCCTTATGGTCGCTAACGGACCACTTGAACTGTGTTGTGCCTTATGGTCGCTAACGGACCACCTGATCTGTGTTGTGCCTTATGGTCGCTAACGGACCACTTGAACTGTGTTGTGCCTCATGGTCGCTAACAGACCACTTGAACTGTGTTGTGCCTTATGGTCGCTAACGGACCACTTGAACTGTGTTGTGCCTCATGGTCGCTAACAGACCACTTGAACTGTGTTGTGCCTTATGGTCGCTAACGGACCACTTGAACTGTGTTGTGCCTTATGGTCGCTAACGGACCACTTGAACTGTGTTGTGCCTTATGGTCGCTAACGGACCACCTGAACTGTGTTGTGCCTTATGGTCGCTAACGGACCACCTGAACTGTGTTGTGCCTTATGGTCGCTAACGGACCACTTGAACTGTGTTGTGCCTTATGGTCGCTAACGGACCACCTGAACTGTGTTGTGCCTTATGGTCGCTAACGGACCACTTGAACTGTGTTGTGCCTTATGGTCGCTAACGGACCACTTGAACTGTGTTGTGCCTTATGGTCGCTAACGGACCACCTGAACTGTGTTGTGCCTTATGGTCGCTAACGGACCACTTGAACTGTGTTGTGCCTTATGGTCGCTAACGGACCACTTGAACTGTGTTATGCCTTATGGTCGCTAACGGACCACTTGAACTGTGCTGTGCCTTATGGTCGCTAGCGGGTCACCTTGTTTGTGCTGTGCCCTATCTTCATCAACAGACTATGCACTCTAGCCCACACGGTGCCTCGTGAACATTACACCCTCTATCACAAAGACGCAGCCCCAGCCTCAACCAGCTACCTGCACTATACTTTTATACCATCCTAGCCAGACACCTCAACCAAACAAGGAAAGCAAAGTGCATCTGCAGACCATTCCAATCCACCATGTGCAGAAACTTGACCTTGACCATCCTAGCTACAATCATGACATTTGCTACCCTCAGCTCTCGCCCCCCTACTGATAGAAACCTAAGACTCAGGGCAAGGCTACCTTGTATCTACGAACCTAAAAGAAACAGTACGGACAATACTGCTCGACTCCCATCTTCACAGACACACATGGATAAGCAAACCCTAGTTACAACACCTCTAATTCCAATCCTAACTCCTACTCACCCCCACCAAAAGACACGTCAGAGTCAAAACAAACACACAAAAAGCTTCGTAAGTCATCCTATACCTAACAACACCTTAACTCTTACTGGATCCCTTATTAATGCCAGATCCATGGTAGCACATGCAATTGAAATTGCTGACATTCTGAACAACAGTAACATTGACTTCCTTGCTGTAACAGAAACATGGCTCCATGAGGCAGCAGGACCCTCACTGATGTTAGCCATACCTGACAACTACCAGATCTACAGAGTAGACAGACCCTATGCCAAAGGTGGTGGCCTAGCAATCATCGCGAAAACCACCTTGCCTATCCGACTCACCACCTCACACCCTTGCGCCTCCTGCGAAATACTATCAGCAAAATTGCAACTCTCCAACAACCGCACGCTAACCATTCACCTGATCTACAGGCCCCCAGGTCCCCTGGGAACCTTTGAAGATGACCTTACTACCCTCATAGCGAACAATACCCAAAAGGCGCATTCGCAAATGTTGCTGATGGGCGACTTCAACATTGGCTTCAACGAACCAGGCAATAAAAATGCCATTTCTATAACAGCTATCCTAAACGACCAAGGCCTTACCCAAAAAATTCTCTCTCCCACACATGCTAAAGGCAGAACCCTTGACTGGGTCTCAGAACTTAACTGCAACATAGTCATCACCTCCATTACCCCTCAACCATGGACTGACCACTCTCTAATAAATTTCACTGCCACACTTGACCTCCCCAGCCCTAAGACTATCAAAATGATACCACCACTCCCCACAAGAAATAAAAAAGATATTACGACAGAAAAACTTATCCCCCTCCTCCTCCCTACTATTAACGATCTGAAGGACAACACCGACCCAGACACACTAGTAGACACCTTTAACAAAGCTATGTCCCACGCACTAGACACTATTGCACCTGCAAAACTACGTAAAGCGAAGCAAGAAGCCCACCTTAACTCCTGGTTCACCCCCCCACCTTAAGGACCTTAGAAAGCAGAAACGAAAACTCCAAACTATCTGGCGCAATTCGCCCACTAACGACAACAAAGCCAAGTTAACCCAAATTACAAAACATTACAAGTCTGAAATCATCAACACCAAAAGAAATGCATTCAATGACAGAATTACCAAAGCCAAATCGAATACTAAAGAACTATTTACCATACTCCGTGAAATGGAATCCCCTATCCAACCTTCTGACACGGCCCCTAAGGACAAGATATGGTGCACGAATATTCAGAATGCCCTAGCTAACAAAATTTCCACCCTCCAACTTAAAATAAAGAACAAAAAAGATGCCCTCTCTCTTACTGACCAACAACTGCCTCCAGTAACCAAACCGACCACTATCCCCCCTTTTAGCTTTAAACCGATCTCCATCATCGACACTGAAAAGGCCATCCTCTCACTGAAGCCCTCTAACTGCAAGGGTGACAGCTGCCCAGCGCAAATAATAAAGGACGCTGCCAGAGACTTAGCCCCTTTCATCTCTAAGCTCATTAACTCATCCTTCAAATCCAACACAGTGCCAGCCAACTTAAAAGAATCCTGGGTCCTCCCCCTTCTCAAAAAACAAACCCTTGATCCCTCTATCCCGACGAACTATAGGCCCATCACCACAGTGCCCTTCCTACTAAAAATAATCGACAGAGTAGCCTATATCCAAATCCAAGAGTACCTAGAAGTCTATCATCTACTAGGCTCACGCCAATCGGGCTTCCGCCCGCTCCATGGTACGGAAACTGCCCTGATAGACCTCAAAACCAAAATTGAGGAACTCAAGGACAATGGGAAAATAGCGCTGCTACTTTTACTGGACTTGTCAGCAGCTTTTGATTTGGTGGACCATGCGGTCCTATGCAACCACCTCAAGCTGGCTGCCAACTTCACAGGAGACGCCATAGCTTGGGTCCAATCCTTTCTAGCCAACCGGACTATGAGAGTGTTCTCCGCCTCTACCTGTGCTGACCCCATCCAAATCACATGCGGAGTCCCACAGGGCTCCTGTGTCTCACCCACAATGTACAATATCTTCACCAAGCCATTGTTTGACAAGTTGGACAGTCTGGGTGTCTCCTACACTAATTACGCAGATGACACCCAGATCCTCATACCCCTTTCGGGTAACTACGAAGTGGACCTGGCTCTGGTGAACAAAATCTACATCCTCATTCAAGCATGGATGGCCACACATGGCCTCTGTCTGAACGACGATAAAACCGAAATCCTGCTCCTCGGTTCAGACCACAAACTATCCAAACTTACCCCGGACTACACCTCATTTAACATTGATAATAATACTATTAAGGCTATGCGTGAGGTCAAAACGCTGGGCTTTTACCTTGACTCAGCTCTCACCCTCAAAAAGCAAGTGAATTCCCTTGCCTCCTCTACTACCTACACATGCAAACTCATCCGTGCCGCCAGACCCTTCCTGTCCAGTGCCAGCGGCCTCTCCCTAGCCAATGCCCTTGTCATGTCCAGACTTGACTACTGCAACGCCTTATACTCAGGTGCCAACAAGTCGGTCACCGACAAACTCCAGAGACTGCAAAATAATGCTCTGAGAGCAGCTCTGAACATCCCACGTAGAGAACATATCTCCAAACATCGGATTGAAGCCCATTGGCTAAAGATAAAGGACAGAATCCTTCTTAAAACTATCTCCCTCACGTCCAAATGCCTCAACAATCAAGCACCCCACTACCTAGCGGAAAGAATCAACTGGAGACCTTCCAACCGACTGACGAGATCTGCCAATACTTTCCTTCTGGAAGTCCCCAGATTCAAACTCACCACAGCGGGCGGTGCAAGTTTCCCAGTTAGAGCTGCTCAATCATGGAACACACTCCCACCAGACCTTAGATGCCCTTTACCTTACACGAGCTTCAGATCCTACGCTCGCAAATGGCTGCACAACAACGACATGCAACGTCCTTCACCCTAGTGGTAACAGCACAAACCTGCTATAACTGCTCTCATTGCGCTTAACTGGATATTCTATATGCATTGTATCACCTACTGTAACCAACCACCGTTTTTTTTTTTCTGTAATAGCCTATGTCAGGCTGTGTAACTAAGCTTCGAGTCATCTTGTATTGCTGCGCCCAAATGCCCTCGGGCTAGGAGCGCATTACCAAATAAATAAACAAACAAACAACCGGTGTATTCATTATGATTGTATTATTTATAAAACCCCATCACTAACAAGCTCCGTACAGTAACTCTGTGCATGTTGCTATCCAGGAAGCGTGTGTCGGGCACATGGTGTAATGGTGGGCACAGATCATGCCCTTGTGTGCATTAGGTGTATCTATACGTGCAAAGTGCCAGGCACCACTATTGGAAACAGTGTTTTCATCTTATCCCCCTGTCCTTAAAATGTCCACAGCATTTAAGGGGTCTGAGATGGCCAAGCCTCTTAACCTCTAAAATGTGGCACAAAACCATACATTCAAGTCAGCAAACAAATTGCACCGGGTGGGAAGATCTTAGGTTGCCTTCATGTAGTGTGAACCTTTTTAGTGTCCTCTTGCCTCTCTTCCCCCGGAAAAACTCAAGAGTAGAGACTGTTCAAAGTGCAGATTTTTCTACATAAACTTCATATTTCTCATGAATACATACTTTCAAAGTTCTCTGCAGATTTTAGAAATCATTTGGATAGTTTTCCTCAATAGCAATGACATTTCTGATTCCACATCAGTTATTTCTCCAGATTTTGACAAATTTTCCATAGATGATGGATGGGCATGACCCAAGGCACTGGCCAGCTAACATGGAGCTGATATGCACCAGCAATGATCTTAGAATTAATGTGTAGTGAACTGTAATGTATTGTGTCCCCACCGCCAGGTTGAGCTATGACAGCGGAAGGCACCAACCCAATTGCAGGATGGGAACTGTGCCCCTTGTGAGAAACCTGAAGGTGTCTCACTATCTAATCGCCGGGGGATCTGTCATCCAGGTGGCCAGGACACAGACATCGTTTGTGGACAAGTGCGGGAGGATCGCCTGGATGGGGGATCCTTGGGAGTGGGACACCGACGGGTGAGACGTGGTATCCCCCTTCATTGGACACCTTTTCCCCATCCTAGCACATAGGATATTCCAAAACACTGCCCCCCCACTTTTCTGACATGAACACTTTAGCACAACACGAAAGACAATTGACTAACACCAGAGACGTTTACCTGGCATGTCCCAATACAAGGGTCTAGCAAAGTCGGGCAATTGATCAGAATCACACATACCTTTCCCTTCCCCGCAGGGATAAAAGGTGGAGCACGAGAGCACATGACGAGAAGGCAGACCGCATGACATGAGAGCCAACTCAGTCTGAAAGTTTCAAAGGAGGAGAAGGACGGCGCGAGTCAAGAGGATAGCAAGAGTAGAAGTGACCTTGCCCTTATCGACAGAGACCTGTGAAGTCTCAAGAGAAGGAATCGTTAGACCGTGAACAATAGCCAACGGGTGTTGCAGCAGATGCCAACGGTACCCTGGCGCCTCCTCTGCTGACAGCCAAGCCGGAGAGCAACGCAGGGCCCAATGGTACCAGCCTTGACTCTACAGATAAGAAAGCAAAACAGTTCTTCACAGCCGGTGAGTCGAGGGGAGAGCTGATAAAGAAACCGAACTGTGTTGAACCAAAATGGCAATTGGCTAATTGAACTTTGAATAAACAAAGAATTATTGATATAAGAAAAGGGGAAATCCAGCATAGCAGAATCAAACACCATGTGGGTGTTCACTTGAGAAACTCTTGGCGATTACCCTGCTGTTGAACTACAGTTACCACAAGGCCCTAGGAGAAAGGCGAGAAGAGGGGTCAAAGTGGTCATGCAGTGGACTTGTAAAATCCTCCATACAGTCGAATGTCTTTGACCGTCGGATGATTGTGAAGTGAAGGGAAACGAATCCTGCATATTTGAAAGGACACATGCGTGCAAGAGTCTTAAGTTCGATGAACAGTGTGTTGACAGGAGTGAACCCGGTAGAAGGATGTCCACAGCACAGTGAAATGTTTGGAAAGCCACAGTGATTCGTGAATGAAAGACCAGCCATTGTGAACCCGAAGGAGGGAGGCTGCGATTGTAAAAAGGGTCCTAGCCCGAAAGGAGGGAGATCCGGCGGTGGAAAAGTACCACCCAAGGTTCGGTGAGAAAGGACTGTTTAATTGATTTGTCGAATACCACTTGTGATGGGTCTGCGCACAAAGATGGAGATCCAAGGGTTGAAGCAGTCACCCAAAGCCATACGTGAAACAGAACTTTGTGTGTGTGTGTTTGAAAATATCAGGCCCTTGAAGGCAACAGACTTTTTATTGAAAAGAGACTTAACCATCGATGAAACTGATTGCTAGAATGGAACTGTCGGCTCGTGCTGGGAAAGCTCGAGTGTGTGCTGTGCTCAGGAGATCTATCTTGTCGTGTGCTTCAAACATGGGTATGGGAGACCCCTGGCAATCACATCTTGACTTATCTGTGAATACTTCTTTCTTTATTGAAGCCCCTATCCCACACTCTTTCTATAATTGGCAATCTTTTTTTTTTTTTTTTAGTTTAGTATAGACATTCTACTTTGACCAGATGCCACAAGGACTGCCTTATTTGTCATTTGATGGTCGAAGCTTGCTCCCATATTAGATTTAGGTTAGGCGTTTTTCCACCCTGCATTTACAGTTTAATAAACACCCTTGAACTGTGATCACTTGTGTCTGTCTTTACTGTTGCCACCCTCTCACTAGCAATGCTTGCATGCACCGACGTAGAGGTTGACACCTCAGGTGGGACTTCTTCTTTACTCCCCATATGCAAAACGGATGGAGGAAAACATGTTGTAACTCTGAACTCTGCTACTACAAGCTGAGTACTTTATGTTTTAAGAACCCACACAATGTAACGGCTTTAGTTGGTTTTAGGAATTGCAAGGTGTTGGGTTAAAGTCACGTTTTCTACCTGATGTGTTAGCCTTCTGTACTTTTTGCAGTCTTTTCTGTGTTTTGGACCTTTGCCTCAAGTACTTATGACACCTAAGGGAGGGGTATCCCACAGTGTCCAAGGGAGGCAACCCCCATCTCTGTGTGTCGAGGCTGGTGATATGTTTTTGCTTTGTGTACTTGTCTTCACTTGGTTGAAACGTTTTTATCCGCCCGGGTTCTTTTTGACGCACACATTTGTTTTACAAAATGCAGACACTTTGCATTTATTGAAGACCCAAGGGGTCACATGACTACCCCTTGCCTTGTCTATGCAAGCCTTCCTGACTGTTTGGGTGATCTTGGAAGTGTCGTCAACCATTGGCTGTGACCCCACTATTTGAATGGGATCTACGTTAAAAGAATGCAGCTGAAAAGTTTGCATGCAAAGAAATTGGAGCAGCAAAAGTCTTTTAAATGAAAGAAATCCCAGCGTTAAAAGTACCCGCTGTCTCCCTGGTACCTCACTTACCTGTTCCTTCACTGCAGTACTTCCGTGCTGCAGTCACCCTGCAACAGAGGATTCCCAACCCTAAATTGGATGCATTGTAATTTCCTGGTGAGGCAGGGTACCTTTCTTTTTTTTTTTTATGGCGCTACACTCCTGCACCAGAAGCGGGGACAGCCCTGCACCTCCCAAATCCCATTATACCGAACATGGAGAGCGGGGGACATCTTCGCAATCCCCGTTATATATATTGGGATTCAGCTTTTTCTTACATGCCAACATTTTCGAGGAAACCAGTTTGAATGATACTGGGTGTGTGAATGGGTGCTGTGCACGCACTGCCTGCTGATGGCTATAAAAGAAGACCCCACCCACACCCTGTAAGTGATTTCAATCCAGCACTCCAAGTAAGTCAATGCCTAGGATGGGATGCCCAATGGAAACCCTTATTTATATATTTTTATGTCAAACGTTTGTTTAATTCTGGATGATGTACCCTTATATAACGCCCCTCTCTTTGAATCCCCCCGGCCTCACTGAGCCAAGAAGAAGGTTTGTTTTGCAAATTAAAAGATTTATTTGAAGAATTGAACAATATATAGATTACACTTTTATTAACAATATCTGAATATCACACTTATGAATATGAACAATGATCAGCAATGGGTAATATTACAATATCAACAAACTCTTTAATCAGTTAGGAGTAGGAATAGGAAAAATTATATATCAGAGAATACTTTGTATGGTTCAAGAAATTGCAATGATAGGAAGAAATGCAACACAGAAATAAACTTGATATGAATTCAACCAAAGACAATATAATCACTCTTTCCCTCTGTTGTTACTCACTCCCCCCACTATGCAATATGAAGAGATGGAATGAGGGCACACAGGTATCGGGAATACAATCAACAATTGCAGTTTCAATCCCTCTGCCCCCAGCAAGCTAAGAGAACAGGAATGCTTTAAAAACAGGTCAAAATGCTTTTGAGTGTGATTTGCAATGAATGGGAAAATGCATTTTAATTCGCTAAATGGGACCTGGGACTAGTGAGAGTTGCTTTGGATTGTGGTTCAGGTCAACACTAGCAATGATTGTGTAATAATTAGCAGATGGAAAATGAAATTCAGAAGTTGAAAACAAGAAACAGCTATTTTACATGAAGCGAAATTGAGCCAAATACGAAATTGCTGCAACTTTTCCGCGTGCAGGAAACGCGATTGCGGAAAAACTATAAGGAATTGGAATTTCGTTTCTTGGACGTACGGTTCAAAAGTTAGAGGTTTTAGTGAAGTCAAGATTTCAAAATGAAAGATTGCGCTTTAAAGATTTGGAACCAATATGGACTTATACTAAAGAGCTATGAAAGTACAAGATACCCAACGGGACAACCACCAGAACAGGGCGCCTTCCACTCTGATTGTTGTGTGCCAGGACACTTGACTTTCTTCAGAAAATATCAGCGCACAGATGATTATCGCTACAAATATCACAGACTATATAATGAGAAGAAATCAGGATGGACACAAGATTCTATAATGCAGTTCTGGACAGGTTGAAATGGATTGAATAGGATTACTTTAAACTAAGAGGTGACTATGGACAGTTCTACACTAAATACTTACAACTATGGCTTTGGAATGGAATGGGCCCATCAAAGATCTGGTCAAAGGTTTCGACTTCACTCGTCACCGGACAGGATTCGGGGCACCTGGACTTTGCGTTCAGCAAGGCACTCTGGTCTGAATGGCCTCTTGGACTGGATCTGATGGGTTCTGGGTTACAGCTCTGCTCTGCGGGTCTGGATCTTGGTTCTAGCACGGGGTTCTTAGCTAGAACAGCAAAACAGCTCAGCCAGGCTGTTGGATTTTGTGGTGCCCTTGGAAGTTTAGGGGTTAGAATCAGGTTGCTTAAGATTCTGAAGGCCAGCTGAGAAGAGTTCAGCTTTTGGGATTGGGCCCTTCTGCTTCAAAGTTCTAGAGTCCAGATTCTGGGTCTGGTTCTAAGGTCTGGAGCCTGGATCTTCCTGCAGGGTACTTCGCCAGGGGATCGGTTGATGAGTGAGAAAGTGTGTCTAGTCTGTCCTCAGCAGTCCCTATTTATCCATTACCAAAGGGGATGGGCAGGCTGATTATCTATGCCCAACCTTCTAAGGATCTGATAGGTCAGAGGATTTCCCCTCTCCTGATTTGAGAAAGGAGCAGTGTGTCATCAGAAGTCAGAGTGACACTGTGTTTATGATCCAAAAGAAATACCTCCCCTTTGCTATTACATAGAAACTCTATTTTTTCCCAAAAAACATATTTCCAAGATACACAAGTTCATAATACATAATTACATGACAGATTGCCTAAGGTACATTTCCGTCCAACTCTCATTTTCCTACGAGCTATGGTTCATAAATTACAACTTTTTTGCGCTTTTGGTGGGTTTCTTAATGTTAGTTCTGCACCAATTTTTATACATGCATGCACATCCCATCCGGGCACATTCCTGTAATTTTTCATGTTCCTAACATAAACACCATGGCTACAATATGAATAATTTCCAGGGTTCAGTCTCAGAATGTCGCACAGATTCCAGCTTAGTCTTAAACTGTGTGCACATTTTTCATTTTAACAATCTCTAAGTTTCATATTTTTGTCAGTTCAGTACACTTTTCTATCAGCATTTTTATAAAACATACATTTACTTCCACTTCAATTCCCATTTTCAGTCTAGCCCGCCTCCAGAGCTGGGCTGAGTCAGAGGGTCACATGGCTTGCCTTCCTGCCAGAGCAGTTGTGGTCATTCACACCCGAATTAGCATTCCTATTTAGTCCAAGGAACTCATTGTTTCTTGCTCAGGGCAGCAGAGGAAATCTCCTCCCCTTCTGATTAACAAGCCAATGCAAAATTCTCCTTTTGGTGGGAATGAACAGGGTGTGAGTTTCTCAGGGGAAGAAGGCCTCTTGGAAGTTTTAACTGAATCAGGTTACCTTCTGGTCAATTGTGACATAGTTCCTTGTGAAAAAAATACATTTATAAATTTTAAATCAGCAAACCCATCTTTACTTCCATGTCATGCCGCCGTCCTTTGGTGGCCGCTGGCGGTTATGGAAGGCTTGGCGTTGGCGGCGCCATTAGTTGTTCCGTGTGTTTTTTTTCTTTTCGCTTCCTGGTTTGGCGGTCTAGTCTTTTTCTTCTGTGTTATTTTTCCTTCCGCTTCCGGTTTATCGGTCTAGCCTTTTCTCTTGTTTCCGTATTTAACCACGCCCCTCTCTGGGCTCTGTGCGTTGCAACTTGTTTCTTTCGCTTGTTGCCGTGCTACTGTGTTTCCTTTACTACTCCTAATACTTGGTTAAAGCAGTGTGTGCTTTCTACTGCTTCTTCCCTTCCTTTTTTCCCTGCTTACTCCGTTCTAAAGCTCCCCGTGCCTTTCGGGGCTCTTCTATTCCTCCCTGTTCTCCGGATCTCGCTCCGGTATCTGGCAGTGGTGTGTTTTCCTCCATCCCGGGGTCTACCGGCTTCTCATGCTACAACTACAAATACGACAGCTTGACTGCTTTGGAAAGACTTTCCTGCCTATCACCTGCATTCCGGACTCTCCGGTCAACTCCTCCAGCACACATCAGTTATCAACAACATCCGACGAGAGGTTTTTTAAGCGGCTGCTTTTTTCCTCTCTTCCTGGCGTCTTCGGGACGGGACCGGCTGTTTTCCTGTTTATCAGGGAATCAGGGTGGCTTCTTCCCGCGGACGACCTTATCTCTTCACAAAGAAGAAAAGACCAAAGAACAAGTCCTACAGACGAGGAAATCTTCAGGAAGAAACGGGTGAGGAGAAAGGGGAGGAGGACATAGTCGTGTCTGATTTGGAGGAATCTCCGTTACATCCCAGCACTTGTGACATTCCAGTCCTTTTTCAACATGAAAATCAATGTGTTTCACTCTTATATGGCATTTTGATGGAAATCTCTTATTTGGCATAGTTTGAGTTCAATGTTCAACTTTACACATGATAGGTTTTAAATCGCCGTCGTCTTCTGACAGAAGTGAGTAACGGTACTACACCCATTCTTGACAGATTTCTTTCAGCAAGCCATCTTCAATGTGGATTTTCCTCTGATAAGTGTACTTCTGTGGACATTGTATTTATGTGGATTCTTGGGGTAGAATGATGTTCAACACCCCACAAGGAGGTTGGGGTCTTTTGGGTGGTTTGTGAGCCATGATTTTTGCAAATTTGACAACCAATAAAAATAGATTTTTAAAACGGCTCTGTTTCTCTTGAAATTATTTTGCTCTGTGGGTAGCCAAGTGTTGGGTTTTGGCAGTGGTCTCCTGTGTTACCACTGACATAGGCAAAAGTGGATGGCGGCCTATTTTTCAGATTTTTACTGCACACTTTCTGGTGATTTTTAGCGAGCAGCATGCTTTCCAGCGGCCATTATGATGTTTCTGCTGCAAGCAATGCACAGTAATGTTGCAGGGCTTGGACTAGTGGTTTGAGACATCCCACAGCCCCTTTGGCCCACTCACCTTGTCTAATGTTAAGACGTATCCCGCACTCCTAGAAGGCCTGCTGCTTGAGGAAGGACTGAAGCTGCACCAGCATCCTTTACCGCTCCACTAAATTGGATGGTAAATCTCTGTCTCGTGAGAATACCAGAAGGAACTGACTGCAGCGCTCCTTGGCCCTGACTAGCTTGGGACAAATGGGCCACGGCTCTTGTGCGAAAACGCTGTTTCCTAATGCTGCAGACAATGCTTGCATCACCGAATACAGATGTGGGAGCGCCTTCGCTGTTGGAATCTTGATGACTCTCCACGCCATCTAGAACAGAGTTTCTACATCCCAGGGCATTGGGCAAGGAACCTGATTCCATTTCCCCCACCTGGGAAGCTCCAGGGGCCTGTGCTGCCCTTTGTCCTGTAATGGCACTACTAAACTCTCCTCCCGGTCTTTCTTTCATGACTGCCTCCTCTCTCGGGTAGCACCTCTAACAAATCTGCAATAATTGGCCTGCCCTGTGGTTGTCTCAAGCCAACCCTAGATTCAGGAGCCACATTCTATGGTTGGGGTTGATGGAGGAACCCTACATCATTTACTACCAGATAAACTCATTCACCAGGAGCACAAACAACCCTCTAAACAAAAACAAGAGCCACACTAAACAGCCCATGCCGGCCTGATGTGTAAAAACAGCTACTCGCCTATAAAACACCAGCCCTCTTTTTCCCAGCATGAACCAACCTATCACTGAAGGCTGCAATTGTTCCAAAAACATAGAAATCTGCCTATATTAAACACATTCTTTTTAGCTGAAGCAGGAAAAAGAAGACCTCCTCCCTCCCCTCAGCCGCCCACCAACTACAGGCTGGTATGAAACCTACCCTATTCTCTGAAAATCTTGGAGAAGCAAAGAAACGCTCAACCACTTGGAGTACAATGGGCTGTTGGACCAATTGCAGGTAGATTTTAAATAAAGAACCAAATCTGTGCTCCTTTCCATATGGGACAATCTAAAGTTGAACACAGATAACTGCACCCAATCCGCCCTTATCCTACTGGACACATCCGCACCTTTTCACACGATCCGATGCACAACCTTAATGAAAAGACTGGAAGAATCTGGCATTTAAAATTCGACAGTACAGTAGCTAAAATCATTCCTCACTGAAAACAAGAAGCACCTCCTTTTGCGTACCACAAGGATCCAGTCTGTCACTTCTTCTCTTCAATAATTACATGGCCGCACTCATGAAATTAATCAAAACTCACGGTTTGACATGCTACCACTATGCAGAGGACACCCAGCTTATCTTTAGGATGACAACCATCAATGACCTCGCTAATACTCTCAATAGACGTCTGAATGAATAATAGCCTAAAGCTAAACCCAACCAAAACCAAAATAATGATTATCCCTCAAAATGGTAACCAAACAGACATCACTTGCCAGTCCCCAACACAACTGGAAACCTCAACTATAGTAAATGCTCATTGACAGTGGTCTCACCCTAGAACCACAGGTTAATGCAATGGTGAGAAAATGCTTCTACCCCCTGTGCAAGTGATCACAATTCAAGGGTGTTTATTAAACTGTAAAATGGGTGAGATAAACGCCTAACCTAAATCTAAGATGGGAGCAAGCTACGACCAACAAAAAAATAATACAGTCCTAGTGGAGTCTAGTCAAATTAAAAGGGCCTATAGTAAAAAAGATTTCCAATCCTTACAATTGCTAATGCCACAAAATAGTGTGCGATAATGTTCAGAAGAAAAGAAAGACATGTTCACATGAATCAGGATGTTATGGCCAGGGTCTCCCTTCCCCACGTTTTTAGCATGGGACAAGGTGGGGCTCTTCAGCACAGCACACTCCTGGGCTTCTCTGGTGCAAGCTTACAGTTCCCTTTTCTCTATACTTGGGCCTTCTGTGCCCAAGTTTCTTCTCATGCAAAGTCTCTTGGTTCTGAGTGCCTGGTATGCCAAAACAACAAAGCAAAAAGTTCCTTCTGATAACCTTCACATCATGCGATTACTCTTCACCTTAGGATAACCCTCAGCCGGGCTCCGATCCTACTTTCAGTGTTAGCCTGTCAAAGCACTTGCCAGTTCACATTTCAACAAAAAGTTACTCTAGACCCCTTAGGTTCTTCCTTTTACCTAAGTCTGGGTTTCAGCCCCCAGTCAGCTTGTCCCTGTATGACCACCTTGATACCTCAGGCTGGCCTTCTCTATGGCCTCTTGGTACTGAAGGCATGCGTCCCCAACCAGCACAATCCTCCCCGCAATGAGAGACAATGAAGGACTCTCCCAAGTTGGGAATAAGGTCAAGACAGAGTGCGGGTGGGCTTAAATGGGAGTTTATCAATCAGAATAAGGCATGCAAAGAACTCTGCAACTTCCGAGAGCGCTCTGTCCGACAATAGCAAAGACAGGCGTATATATTTACGAAAAACGTCATAAGAACCTACACACTATAGGGGGCACAAGTTCAATGGGATTGGGTGGCGACGACTAACTATAGGTGCTGCAGCGATGTGGTTGGCTTTGGCTGGAGGACGTCACTGGTCAGCCTCGTGGGTTGGGCTGGGCCTGGCAGGTCGGCTGAGTTCATCCGGGCGGTGTTGTTGTGCCATTGTGGCCAGTGTCAGAGATGAATGTCTTTTCCTGACTTGGTTGCCCTATGCCATGCACACCGCAGTCATTCAATCATTGCAGTATAATCTTCTTTAGTAAATCTTCCAATAGGTTATTCTACAGGTTAATGCAACACAGGAGGAATGTACCTTGTGAGGAGTCTGGCGGTAATACGTCAGGACATGGTTACAACTGTCCTGTTGACCGGGGACATAGGTCGAGGGGCTAAGCTTCAGGGCCTGGGACGGGTGGTACAGATCTTTCTGTATTGTTAGAAGTTGTTATGGATGTGCCGCTGTGTGTTGTCAAAGTATTGGGTGTCCTGATTGCACAGGGCCATAAGTCTAAGATGATCCGGTGGGTTGGGGGGTTTACGAGAGGGCGCCTTTGAAAGTGTGTGTTCAGGCAGAGGTTTACTGCTGTGCTGTAAATAATGTAGGTGGCGGGCCACGGCCTTGGGTGCTGCAGAGGGGGCTACAAATCTTTGAGGCGGCTCCAGTCTGGTTGGGGGAGGTAGAGCAGCGCAGCGTGGGCCTCTGCTCTCATGTTTGGCAGCCTTCGCAGGGTGGGAGGGAAATGGCCTTTCGCATATTCACAAAAAGGTATCTTCCTCGTGTGTTGCCGACTTTAGGTAAAACATCACAAACATTTGAACATTCTGTAATACTCATTCAAAATCACTTTAAAACATGCATTTCAACTTGGCTGGATGTGTCTCGATTATATCCAGCCTGAGTACCTTATTTGTACATTATATTTTACAATTACAGTATTTAGTTATATGCATATATATATATTTGCAGTACGCGAGGTAGTGTTAGGGTTGGTGGGGTTCATAGAAACTGACCCGCCATTGTACTTGGCGGAGGTGGCACAGATGGGGCTCAGCCATGCACGCATAACGAGAGCATTGTCGTGCATCCTTCACATGAGCCCTCTGTATAGTTACATTCGTCTTCTCGTGTCCTGTAGCAGCATTAGTTCGGTTATGGCGCAAAACCATGAAGTGTACGTTTCCCAATGATACTCGTAACAAATAGATCCCTGGAATACTCCTTCATTATTAGTACCCAACTGCAATGGTGTGGGCTCGCCATTGCTTATATCATGGAAGCATGCTTTCTTATGTTTTATCCATTTTACAGGTTTTTGTAATATAAGAGATTTTGTGAAGAAAAGCATACTTTGCAAGTGGTCTTAGCATTAATATGTAGAGACTTTCTGTCATCTGATGACCATTTTACTGTTCTTTTCATTGCCCAGGCCCGCTGGCCGGGTCATGCTGGGAGTGATGATACACTGCGGAAGGTGAACTGTTACAATGATGGCGTATCACGCTAGCTCATGTTGGTTTTGTTCGTGGGAACGGACTCGCAGCGGAACTGCCAGGGTGCTGCGGCGACCGGGATAACTGAAACTCTCCGAGGGTGGGGGCCGCGCTACAGTGCGCTAAGCTCGCACCATGTTTAGTAGACAAAATGGTTTCTGAGGCCTAGCTAAATTCAATACGTATGGGCAATGTTCTCAGCAGGTGAGCCATCCACCACCGGGTCCCTGGTGGTAGGTGGGGACACACGATGAGTCATGGCCCTCACCTGGGGTGGAGATGCAGGCGAGGGGGGTCTTTCGGACCACTCCTCCCCTACAGTACTCGTCGTTTCTCCTGGTTCGGGAGAGGGGGCACCAGCAAGAGACCTTCGAATAAGCGCCCATGTGGTGCCGAATCACTCTATCTCTCGTGCCAGTTTCTCTCACAAAGTTCACAGGGTTTCCCTCTGCCAGGCTCTGTCCCCCTCTCACAAGGTTCTCAAGGTTCTCACAATGTTCAGTCTTCAAAAAGAGTTTTGGGACTTCCAGTCCCAAAATGCACTGTCGGGATTTTGCTTCTCAAAACAGGATTTGGTCTTGGGAGCGGCAGGAGCTAAAAGGGGATATTGTGGTAGGCACAGGGTCTCTTTCGCTGACCGTCAAGAAATCTGGGTTCGCCTGACTGGCCCAGGGAAGCAATCTTACTGTGGGGACGAGCAGGCAACCCCAGCTGCCCCGGGTCTTCTTCCGGAGGTACAGCTCCCTCCCCACATTGCAGTCTCTGCTGGACTCACAGGGCCAGTGTGAGGGCGGTTTTCTCCTCCTCCAGGTCTCCGAGGGTCTCGGGAGCTTTTCTAGTCTTTCTCTGGTCTTGTGCACCTTCCAGCAATCCCAACTCGTTCAAAGTGTGCTTTCCTGCCCCACCTTTTATACTTCCTGGGAGTGGTGATTTGGCTCAGATGTGCCTGGTTGTAAGGGAATGCCTGACTTCTCCTGTCCTCGTTAGCGGGACCCAATGATGGTCGTACATAGGAGTCAATGGTCCAGGGATTTCAATGGGTTATTCTCATTCCTCCTTGTTGCTTCCTCCTCTTCACAGTATTTGAAGGACAGGGTGGATGAAGGGGATTCTGGGAAATGTAGTGGGTTGCAGATTTTGGAAGAAAGTCGGCTGAATAATTATAGAAAGGTTTGTCAACAAGAAAACAGGGATTATGGGGTTTGTAGTGTTCCACTGAAGAGGAGGGATCTTTATTGTCATAAAGGGGAGCGGGGGTGACAGATGTGTTTTTGTGGATAAAGGTGTTTTCTCCTGCCTTTTCTTAAAGGGAAGTACTGGGGTAGGATGGGACTATGGTGACAATATCCCATAAAGATGGAGGGGTTGTGGGGCAAGGGTATCGCAGAAAAGGGGATACCGTGTCTTGCCAGAGGACATTCCTTCCGCGGTTCCCAAAGGCCCCTTGCCCAGGTGATCCTCCCTCACTTGTCTGCCCCCACGGTCGGGATCCAAGCATGATGGCCCTCCCCAGGCTACCTGAACAACGTATCCCTGGGGTCTACCGGTGAGAACCCCCTAAGGTTCTCACAGCACTGACTTGCTTACAGAAATAAGGCACTATGCGAAAGTGAAATTTGAAGGAACAGCTTTCCCTATTATCCTAGCCAAACTATGGACCTCAATTCCTAAAGAAATCAGGATGACTGAGTACAATCTGACTTTCCAGAAATGGTTAAACACCTTGTTATTCACCATTCCAGGGTACAAGTTGACTAAAAGGATGTATATGAATTGTTCGAACTACAATTGTTCGAATCACAATTGACCTTTGCACAATTGACCGAATTGTGAAGGTCAATTGTTACATATCTGCGGGGGGGGGGGAACCCCCCGCAACATATATATATACATTCAATTGTGCAAAGGTCAATTCGGACCCTTGACTTTCCATCAATTGGGTCATTTGAACAATTGTGTTCGAACAATTTGGGTAATACCGACTAATACATACAATGCCTAAGCCAGTCGCAGAGGCATTTCAAACCTAAGTACTTTTAATAGCAGATTGAGAGGACCTGTATAATTTAATGCAGCACGTGCTACACCCCAGTGTGCCAAGATAATTTTTAACTGAGCGTGTGCTGCAAAATGCACTCTTTTAATCCATGGTTTAAAAACAATTCTTAGAGGGTGGGGTTGTTGAGAGAGATTGAGGGAGACGAGGGGAGTGGAAAATGGGCAGGGGTGGGTGGAGAGCCCTTCCAAACAACCCACCTTTGTTGATAAGGGTGCCCTAGCTATGCTCAGTCGCTCCCGCATATTGGGACCATACACGACCCTCCAATTTAAAAGTTTACCAGCCTCTGCAGTAACATCTCATGTTTTTTGTGTTATTTAGGGAGCACACCATTTCTAATCTAACATTTGCATTTACTTTGTCATAGGATGAATTCTTCATACATTCTCTGGGTTGGCTTCCTTGCTCTAGCTGCTGCTGTCCCCATCGAGCGAAACCAGAAGAAGGATGAGGAAGCCCCACCAGAGGCCCCGGTAAGTCTTATAGATGGGGTGGACATTGGTTTGTTGTTGGGTTCTCCTATTTTAACATTAGTCTGCCGAGCGATTAGCATCATCAGTTGTGGTAGAAGATGGAGTCTGAGAGCAAAGGTATTACTTCGCCCATGCCTCCTCCAGGTTTAGTTGAGTGTTGCCTAGGACAAAACACCCCTAGTGAATAAGGGGGGCTGTACTCCACAGAGTGCTCAGCTTTTGCCAGGAAGGTTTGAACTTTTACTGCTCTTAGCAGGGTTTTTTCTCCAGAGAGCCGTTGCCACGTCCCTCTTCCTCCTGCAGAAAGGTGAGCCACCTTGTGATCAGGAATCCTTTCCCAGTGCATACCTTTTTGTTTTCTTTTCCCCATCCAGGGTATTGTGGCGTGTCAGAAGGACACAGACTAGTATCTTCCATTTGTATGGTATTCTTTATTAAAGTAATGAGAAGAAAACTCCTAACTTTACTTTATCTATGGGTTTTCCCTACCTAACCAAAACTAACTAGGATGCTTGTCAGTTTGCCAGTAAGTTCAAAAAGATCTGACCATCTAACCTGACCCTACCACTACAAAAACCAACTGAGGCACACAAGAATGACTCCCTTCTCCTGTTGGCTGATTTCTCATCATTTTCAGTTTAATATAGAAATCACAGGTACACTTGGTGACTATTTTTATTAAGTCGCTGTCGAGAGTCTGGCCGGAGAGCACTGGGCAAAAGCTATATCTCACAGTATGCACTTAATATTGGTGGAGATTCCTGAGGCAATGCTACCATATAACAGAAACAGGGTACATACCAAACGGATCGGAGTTCAGACAAGTATTCACAGGAACTGGCTGTAAGTACAGAGATGGAGAGAAAGCAAAGAAAATCAAATATACTGGGCAACACAAATTGATCAGAATAAAGAGTGCACTGGAATATGATAAGGGGTCTCCATGGAAAAGGGAAAGCCTTTGGGATTGGTACCAGCAGATTACTCTTAACTGTTATACAGCGGCATCATGAGTTAGGCGTGCCGAAGAGACTGTTGTACTCAGTGTAAGGATAGAACTGGAGACCATATACTGAGGCAGGTAAGACTCAACAGAAGTCTTTCTTTGATCTGTATGGAGACCAACCAAAGGATCACACTGTAAACGGGTAAAGAGCAGAGGCACAACAGTGGACCAAGATATAATACAGGCAGAAAGCAGCGTTGCGTGACAGGATAGAGAAACAAAGTACAAAGCAGAAACTGGAATATCGGGACACAAAAGGCAAAGGACTCAGACAATATAGGTCACTGCCGTCACAGCAAATACAAGGTGTTCTGTAAATTCAGAGTACTTAAGAACAGGCACTAGTTCTATGTATCGAAGTCTGGTAATATTGCAGGCAAGGAACACACAGGAAAACTTCAAAAGACTGGGATTGCAGAGAGAAAGACAAAGGCTAGGCAGAAACAGGACAAGTCTGTGAAGCAGAAATGATTACAGAAAACAGGGTGTTTACAGAAAGTCAGAAAAGATATCCGTAAAGAACTGAATGTCTTTAACAGCAAAACTGGACAGGGTTTCAGAAGTCAAAAAAAGGAAATCAAGGATAGGTTCAAAAACAGGCAGACTGCAAAAGCAGAAAGGAAACGGTGCTGCAAATGCAGTAACAATAAACAGGATTTAAAAGCCAAAATCCGGATATTCAGGAAGGTTCAATAACTGGTCACAGGAGCACAGAAGCACGACTCCCAGTGGAAGCCGTTTACTGAACAACTGCTTCTGTGCAGTGAGCTTATAAAGTCCTTCCCAGCCAACAGCCCAACAGGGTGGAGCTGATTGCAGTCTCAGCGAGCTGTGTTCAATCAAGCCCAGCCCTGGCTTCAGTAGCCTGCAGCAGTGGATTGTAATTAAAGTGTCTTTAGCTCTCAGCGGCCTAGCCTGCAGTAACTTGGATCAGGCTAAAACAATCGGGGCTTCTCCAGCTCTAAGTAGGTTGCTGCAGACAAGTATACTTAGTTTGCCTCCCCCAGCCCTCTTCCTCTTGGACAGCATACATGTACCAGAATGCATCTGCTGGTTTAACCCAAAACCCGGTAAGGAACATGAAATTAGATTGGTCCAAAACTGCAGCGGTAAAACGAGTAAATTAATGCAGGCACAGTTTGTAGGTTTGAAATTCGCAATTATGCCATAAACAGTGTCTCTGAATGCACACATTTAGCAGTACTGAGTGGCAGGTGGGTAGGATCCTGACAGTCACATAGTTCAGAGATTGGGCTCTTCAAGTGTTCACTAGTGTCCTTTATACTATGGTTCTCTTTCTCCTTTTTCTTCTTCGACTCCTGTGATTTGGTTTGATTATATTCCTCTTTTTGCTTGGGATTATTAATCAAATTTCTGACTTCATCTTTATTTAATGTCCAGTCCTCTTCTTGACCAGGATTAATAAGACTCTACAAACAACAACTTGACTTAATTCTATTAGAATCTATCTTTTGGTCTTGTCTGTGACAAAAAAGACGGTTCCAATTATAACTCTCGCTTTTCTGAAGCACTTTACCTACTTCAGTCTTTCTGGGACTAATAGGAGGCTTCCAGGCATGATATATACTCTTCTCCAATATTTGGTTTGCACTGGGACAAGTATGTGTGTTTCAGTAATGATTCCCAGTCTTCTCTAGTACTGTATTTACTGGAACGAGTGTGCATGTTCCAGGAATGATTCTCGCTCTTCTTTAGTACTTTCAATGCTTGTTCCTCACTATGACGAGTATGATTGTTCCCTTTGTTTTAGTAGTTTTTTTCTCCCGGGCCCCCCGCTCTCGCAGTTACCTTTTTGCCTTAGGGATTGCGTCACCAGGCCTGTAGTTAGGAAGGGAGCGTCTGCTGTGATTGTCATGCTGGCTTCTCAGTTCTCCATTTCCTTGTCTTTATTCACGCTCCACGGGTGCCCTATGATAAATAGTCTTTGAAAAGATTATAGACTTACAAGTCGACCGACTCTTTCACGTCACCACTCTTCACTTCGTTGCTCTTCAGACCACCCAGTCCTTCAACTTCTCTTGCTTTGGGTTGCCACAGGTGGGGACTCGCATGCCAGCGGCCGTGGGACTTCCCGGCATAGCGTAATAGTCCCTCTTCTTTATTCTACTTGGGGGTCTGTATTACTCCACTGGTTTTCTTCATCTCAGTACCACAGTAGTATTCTTTTTCATGTTTACTCACAGGTTTTATGTCACTATAACAAATGACCGCTTGTTCTCTTTATTTTCTTCTAACAAATATTATTACCAATGGATGGATAAGTAAGAGGGTTGGAGAGTTCCTCCTCGGACGGGAGTCCTTGTCACCAAGAGGGGGAGTCTCTCCCTGTGCGGTCCCGCTTGCCTCTATCCCTAGTGAGGGATCTCATAGCACTGCGTAGGGGAGCACCTCGCTAGCCTCACCAGGAAATGCTCCCCTCTGGGGAGAAGTGACTGAAACCCACGATTCGCCACAGTATGACTACTGTTTTACCCAGAATCTACCCGTTTTACTTTTTGTCCATGTGTACAGGGTCCATTGAGGCCTACTTGGAAAACCCTAATCGGTTTAAGAATCTTTATTGCCAGGCTTTGTGATTAGAAGACGTTTTTTTACCCAGGTGTCCACCCAGTCTTTGCTGGGCTTGGACATGTGTTGATGTACTATTTTCTCCATACCTTAAAAAGTATATGTCCCCACTGGCTTCTAACTGGAGGGTATGAAAAGAGGGAAGGTGTGGTAGACGGGTGATTGCTTTACATGTGACTTGCAAGAGCGAGCTGCATGAATTGAACATGACAAGAACACAAACTAAGTCGAAGAACCAACAAAATGGAGAGGTCCATGCTGTTGATCTCTGTGCCCTGGGGTGCATTGTTTCTTTGGGGAATATCCACAGGCTCTTGACAGTAGCAAGTAAAGTCTGCTGTCCAGTGCATGTATTTGTGAGCAGCACACTAGTTCTTACGAGGTTACTCGTTCTTTAGAGGTTATTTCCGTGGTATCTGATTCTGGGTTCATTTTGGGAAGCGTGGTGGATAGGAACATAGACCACGCCCTGAAGAATTATTATGCAGGCACCCAACTACCTTATAGTGACTGCAAGAACGTGTTCTGCACAGCTCAATCACGCTTTGAAGACTTTCTGAACCTCTACTCCATAATGCAAGAGTAAGCAGACTGCTCTCTGCTGCTTGAGCTGCTCAGTCAACAGTTGGAATTACTATTGGATCTGGCTTTCAGTGATATTCGCTGGGCTGCCTTTATTGTGAGGACTTTGATGTCCACTTGATGCACCTACATTTCACAGATTGGGTGGTTGTTGCCTCATAGAAGTACTTTGCTCTCTCGTTTCAGTTCCACGGTTCATAAAGCTTTGGCGACCAGCAAGAGGAATAGATGTGCAGGTTCTTTAAGAAAAATTAACAAGCTGGTATCCTGTGCAGGAAGAAAGGGACTCAGTTGACTAGATTATGTGGAAAATTCAGGTGCTACGGTAAACAAGCCAACACAAAGGTCATCCCTAAGGCAAGGCTGCCCCAAAAGTGGCATATATCCTTATTGTCAGGATTCCAGCAGAGGGAGGCTGGCCCTTTTTCTACGATTGATTTAGGGTTCCATCTCATATGCTTGGGTGTTTAATCATCCGGGGGTGGTATTGGATGGAATGGTCCCATCCACCAATCAAAGTAATAAATGCAGCCTCTTGGTCATTGGACCCACAGAAGGGGGATGTTGTATCCTGCTTTCCCTCCCTGTGATATGTCTGTGTATGTGATCCTGTGATCGTATGAAATGTATTGCAGGTGCTAATGCAGTATCCCTGAACCATTGTGGTTTGGTTTGGTTCCGCCCAGGACAGTTGACGAGAGATGTAGCTTGGGTGGTGGGAGCCGGTGGGCTCGCCAGTTATCATCGAAGATCCTACCATCTATCTCCTGTACCTGATGTCCTAGATGTATCCTTTAAGCGTGCAACGTAATAAAGAAGCCTAAGGACTTACCATGCTGCCTCCTGAACCTTCATTAGAACAGGCGATTCCCAATGGAAGGCATCTGGGAACTTGGAGAAAGGCATACAAGTCACTGCTCCATAGATTTCCCTGTTCCAAAGATGACGGGTGCTTTTTGAAAACTTTTATTAACCATTTGGTAAAATGACGGCAGAATGCAATTACAGTCCAAGAAAATGCAGCACAAAATAATCATGCAATTACATCTGATAGCACAACATACAGGGCTTCTTATGAGTACAACAGTTTTAAGATTCCGCAGATCTCATCAAATAATCGCGAAGTCCTGCTAGATATTCTTAGGATGGACTAGTGACTTCTCAAGACTGCGCCAAAAAGGTTAGCACAAAGACTTAATTGGTTATCATGAGTTCATTTTATTTTCCCTTAAGATGACGCGTGTTTCGGCTGGTAACAGCCTTTTTCCAAACAGGGCATAGTCCTAGTCCATTCAATGTTCATAAACACATGTCGTGTGTCCATAACATGACAATAAAGCACATTGACCATATGTTACAAAACCATGAAATTACAAAAGGCAATGATGTTTGTTATATACAGTTCAAATAACCATGAGTCAATCATAACATAAGGACCGAGAAAATGGGGTTGTTATAGGGGAGGATAGTTGGGAAAAGAGAGAGGAGAAAGCCGTGTATTGAAAATGTGCTTACCATGATTTTTCAATTTCAAGAAGTTGTGGAATACATTTAATGTCATGGGTTAGATCCCCTTGTTTCCTGTAAATAATATACTAACCATTAATGCAATTAAAACTTTTCTTAAGTGGTTAAATAACGAATCGCTTTGTTTATTACAATTAAGTATTGTATGCAATGTACATGAATCGTCTATTGTATTGTGCGGTGTACTCTATTTATAATAATATCAGGCTGCATTCGTACGCATGCAAAATTCCTTTCCAATATTAGCATTACAATTGCTTGAGCCGCGGCTAGTATGATGCCGCTCTCTCGAACTGACCGATCTATAGCTTAGTTGCCGTACGTACTTGAACTCGTGTTCCACTAATATAATTGAAAATAGATTTGATGGCAACAAGCTTAAGAATAGCAACTTACTGTGCTTCTAGGTCATAGTCTGATGTGCGTCGGCTCTTTACACTCGGGAGCCTGGCGCCATTGTTCTAATTGTATAGTTCGGTTACCTTGGTTACCGAACGCAAGATTGCCTCGTTGCCAGCGCAACGCGTCATATTATCACTAGTTCTTTTTCTTTTGCCATTCTGTTGCCATGTGCTCCCGAATCCTTGTGCGGAGCTCTCCCTTGGTGCTGCCAATATATATTTTGTGGCATATGCAAACAATCCCGTATAGCACAAATTTGGTTCTACAATTTATTTCCTAAATCCATTAATGTCAGAGCTTCGCACAAGGATTCGGGAGCACATGGCAACAATTGGGAGCCCAGGACCCAAGGTTCCCTTTAGCTCACCATTGGCAGACACATCACCAGATGGAGAAAAAAAAACAGCAATGAGATTCTTAGGATTGCAACAAATTCCTCAAGCTAGAAGAGGGGGCGACAGACTTTTCAGATTGAGACAAGCTGAAGCAGGAATTATTTGATTTTTAAATGCCACTGCGACAGGGTTGAACTCTGATAATGAGATGATATCCTTCCTCTGAAAATATCAGTTCAATATAATATCACATAACAAGAGCCTAATCTGAAACCTAACAACTGTGATAACACACTTTTACAAGAGTTTAAGTTCACTTGTATTGTTGACAATTCTCTTGCTCTCTCCCTGTCCAATTTGCTTGCATTTCAGCTACTCTGCACACTCCGTGCACATGCACACATCTGATCATGGAACATGATGTAAGTATTACCACATTCCTTGCTAGCCAGATTACAAACAGTCCAAGTCAAAGTTTTTATAGGTTCTTTGTTTAAAATTCAGAGAAGACAAGAGGGGCTGTTCGGCTATTCAGGCATAACTTATGCTTAAGTATGGACAATTAAATGGATAGGATTCATTTCATATAAAAATATTTTTCTGTCTCAATAAACAAAGACAGTCTTGATTCGCAATTAATATAACTCATGGGTGAATCATCACGCGTTAATTTAGGTGCACTTGTATGCACATCCACTCCGCTTCAAGATGGCGGCGCCAAAATACTGAGGAAGGCTAAAGAAAAAGGACTAGTGATAATATGACACGTTGCACTGGCAACGAGGCAATCTTGCGTTCGGTAACCGGACTATACAATTATAACAATGGCGCCGGGCTCCCGAGTGTTAAGAGCCGACGCACATCAGATTATGACCTAGAAGCACGGTAAATTGCTATTCTCAAGCTTGTTGCCATCAAAACTATTTTTAATTATATTAGTGGAACACGGCTTCAAGTAAGTACGGCAACCAAGCTATACATCGGTCAGTTCGAGAGCGGCATCATGATAGATGCGGCTCAAGCGATTGTAATGCTAATATTGGAAGGGAATTTCACATGCGTACGAATGCAGCTTGATATTATTTTAAATAGCGTACACCGCACAATACAATAGACGATTCATTTACATTGCATACAATACTTAATTGTAATAAACAAAGCGATTCGTTACTTAACCGCTTAAGAAAAGTTTTAATCACATTAATGGTTAGTATATTATTTACAGGAAACAAGGGGATCTAACCCATGACATAAAATGTATTCCACAACTTCTCAAAATGGAAAAATCATGGTAAGCACACTTTTTATGTTTTACCTGAAAACCGTAATTAGGTTTTTCTAATGACAATATCCTCTTTGAGCGCAATCACTAACCACCATTTCAGTACACAGCTTTCTCCTTTCTCTTTTCCCCAACAATCCTCCCCTATACCAACCCCATTTTCTCTGTCCATATGTTATGGTTGACTCATGGTTATTTGAACTGTATATAACAAACATCCTTGCCTTTTTGTAATTTCATGGTTTTGTAACATATGGTCAATGTGCTTTATTGTCATGTTATGGACACACAACATGTGCTTATGAACGTTGAATGCCCTGTTTTGAAAAAGGCTGTTACCAGCCAAAACACGTGTCCGCTTAAAGGCATCAGAAAATAAAATGAACTCATGATAACCAATAAAGTCTTTGTGCTAACCTTTTTGGCGCAGTCTTGAAAAGTCACTATTCTACAGTAATTATTAGCAGTTTCTGGCTATATCTGCTCTCTAACAAGACGCAGCAAACTATCATCTTCTAATTAGAGACACCATTAAAAAGCGACAGCTAACCGAATGAAATAGGCTATATAGTGGAGTCGCCGCCCGACCAGCTTTCACTAAAGCCAGCCTTCCTCTCTTTTCATATTCTTAGGATGGCCCACTGATGGCAACAGTGTCAAATACAGTTCCTCTGTGTCATTCGCCCATGTGACATCATGCAGCCAGCTATCGAGAGTGGGAGGTTCACTCCAGGACGATCTCAGAAAAATTGCGCACTTATCAAGAAGTAGCCCTAGATTAAAAAATCGACGCTTTCCAATTTCCCAGTTTTTTTTAAAAACAATTTTATTCAAACAACAAATATCAAACCCAATTCAATTTACAGTGGTTACATATCTTGCTCATAAATGCACATACATTGTTACTTTTTCGCCCACTGTATTTCCCGTCCCACCTCCCTCCCAAGCCTACTTTCTCCCACTGTTAGTCTCCACCTCTTGTGGTGGGGAGACCTCTCCCGCCACGCTTATTGAATCATCACTTGGTCCATCATACGAGGGCCCAAATAGCTCTGCTATTAGTTGTCTCCAATCAGCTAGGGCTCCGGCTTCACCCTCTATGTCCCCTTTACACGCTTCCTGCCATGCCACTGTTTCTGCCTCTGCCCACTTCTGCAAGTCCCTCCACCACGTCTCCACTTTGGGCTTGTGGCACACTTTCCATCCCATTGCAATCCTTCTCTTCGCCAGTACATATGCCAGATCTTTCAATTTATTCACATGTTTAAGCTTCCGCGGTCTGGGGAACCCTCCCAACAAGCAAGCCCACACCGTATCCACCTTCATGCAGATTCCCTTGTCTTCCATTTTCTGTGCTATATCTCCAATATTTCGCTATCAGTGGACATGCCCAGAACATATGTACCATTCCTGCATTTTCCTCATTGCATTTGGGACACACTTGGCTTCCGGCGTTCTTAAATTTGGCTATCTTTAGTGGCGTCAGATATGCTCTGTGAGTGTTATACAACTGTATTTGTTGCAGCCTAGCATTTCTCGATACTTTTTTATGATACCCCTGAGCCCTTTCCCACATCCCATCACTCATCATATCCCTTACTTCCTCCTCCCAGTCCAGTCTAAGTTGCACCACTTCATTGCCCACTTGAGTCATCATCATCTCGTACACTATAGACGTTTCATGCCCTCCTTCTGCTATATCATATATCACATCTAGTGTGGTGTCCGGTTCCTCTGCAAGTTCCACCTCAGACCAGGTATCTTTGATTCGTTGCACCATCCCATGATGCGTAATATATTGCCCAGCACTCAACCCCGTTTGTTCCACCAGCTCCTCAAATTCCAATATTTTCCCCTCTTGCCACACATCCCCCAATGTTGCTATTCCTACCGGTTCCCAATACTTCCTAATCATTAACCTTGGATGCTTTTCTGTTCCCATCATTGTGACCAGTGGGATTTGCGGAGAGCACAGGACCGGCTTGTCCATCAAACGGCACGCTCTCTGCCACATCCCCCATCCAAGACCCAACATCCCCGGACGACCTCTCAGCTCCCGCTTGGGTAACCATATCATTTCCCTCAAAAAATATGGGGTGCAATCTCCTTGATGCAGCCTATGCTCTAAGGTAGGCTCCGCAGAGAGCCATTTGGCTACATGTTGCAGCTGGCTCGCTACATAATATACTTCCCAGTTAGGTAATTTAATGCCTCCTTTCTCATGTGGGTTCTGGAGTTTCCACAGGGCTACCCTGTTCCTCATCCCGTACCATAGGAATTCCCTGCATATGCTGTCCAGCTTAATAAAGAATTGCCGGGGTATGGAGTATGGGATGTTCGCGAAGCAATGCAACAGTCTGGGCAATGCCACCATCTTGAGCATTACCCCACGTCCCATCATTGCCAAGGGGAGTTTCGCCCAGAACTTCATGCTGTTTTCCAGTTTCTGAACCGTTCTTTCTGTATTATGCCTATGTTCGGCTTCTACTGTATGGTATTTGTCTATCCCAAGATACCTAAAGGTTGTGGCCTCCCACGGTATCTGGAGTACCGGCAAATTCTCTGCCAAGAGCCCTCTATATCTGCCCAGCGAGAACACACAGGATTTACTTGGGTTCACGGATATACCTGAGAGTTAAGCAAACCTCTCCACCACTTCTAACACATACTGCAGATTCTCCTCTGGGTAGCGTAAATACAATAACATATCGTCTGCATATAGTGAAATTAAATGTGATGTTTCCCCAACGGCAACGTCTATTGCGTCATATTGCTGCCTTAAATAAATTGCCAGCGGCTCCAAAGCCAGAATATACAACATGGGGGACCAGGGGCATCCCTGTCTGGTCCCTCTACCAAGTTGCCACCTTTCAGAGATCACAGTTCCTGTCTTCACTCTCGCTAATGGCTCACTATATAGGAGTTCTACCCAGTGAAGATATCCTGGCCCCATACCGTAGTTGGCTAGGGCTGCCTTCAGCCAGGGCCACTTGACCGAGTCAAATGCCTTGATCGCATCCAGCGACACTATCGCCATTTCGCTAGTGTCTCCTTCAGTATGTTCGACCACTCGATGGAGTCGCCTCAAATTATTCGAGATATTCCCATTTGGGACATATCCTGTTTTGATCAGGATGAATTAGTTTGTTTATGACCTTCTTTAATCTGTTTGCTAGAACCGCTGTTAAAATCTTGGTTTAACATCGATAGGGGCCTATAGGAACCGCAGTCACTACCAGGCCTGTTGGGCTTGGGGAGTGGTATAATAACCGCTTTGCGCAGTGATTCCGGTAGTCTCCCAACTTCATATGCTTCGTTAAGCATTTCCAGCAGTGGGGGGAGAATCTCTGCTTTATATGACTTATAAAATTTGCTTGGGAGTCTGTCGGTTCCCGGGGTTTTATACGTGGGCAGCTGCCTCACCACTTCTTCTAGCTCCTCTAGAGTGATCGGGGCATCTAGCTCCTCCCTTTCTTCCACACTAATTTGGGGTAACCCAGTGTCTTGCGTCTACAATAGTCTGCAAATTCCTGATTAACCCCCTCTTGCCTATCCACTACGTCGCCATTGTCTTTCACTATTGTTCTGATTGGGGGGCTGGGAGTCTCGTTTTTGTAGAGCCACGCAAGGAGTCTTCCTGGTTTGTCGCCTCCAGCATGTTGAATTTCTATGTACTTTTTTATAATTAAGATTACATAATCTCTCCCAATATCCTGCACATTTCTGCTGCAGGCCCAGTGCCATTTCTGTATCTGCCTTAGTGTTGCTCCCCCATTCCAATACCCTCTCCAATTCCTTTTCAGAGTCCTGTAATTCGGTCAGAATCCCATCCTGCAGTCCTTTAGACTTGGCTATGGCAATTCCTCTCACTACCACTTTAAAGCCTTCCCAGAGTGTGCCCGCTGTCTTGACACTGCCAGTATTTATCTCGAAATAACTTATTATTTTCTCTCGCATATCCTCCCTGAAAACGCTATCTTTAAGTGTTTCTGCACGCAGTCGCCATGTGGGTATCCTCCCCCTGGGGGGTCGATATTGCCATGTTAGCAGCAGCAGCAGTGGCGAGTGGTCTGAGAGGACTCTAGCTTTGTATTCCGCCTGCGGTATTTCGGTCAGTAACTCCTGTGTGACAAATACATAGTCCAGTCTTGTATATAGGCCCTGTGGGGCTGCATAATGTGAATATTATCTATCCTGCGGATGACGTGTTCTCATACATCTGTCAGCCCAAAATCCGCCAATAGTGCATGTAGTGCCTTTGCAGCCGGGGTGGGTCTAACTATTTTAGTGTCTGATCTATCTATGTTGGGGTTCAACACACAATTGAAGCGTCCTCCCCACAAAATAGCTCGCCCACGCTGCCACTGAGTTTACTATACAGGGTCCTACAATACGCAGCTGTATCTTGGTTCGGGGGACATAAGTATTTACGATGCAGATCTCTCTATTTTCCACCATCCCTCTCATGATCACCATCCTACCATCCGCCTCTACCTGCGAGCTCAGCAACTGAAACGGAACATGTGGGGGCCACCCATGTGATTACCCCTCTTGCATAGGCAGAGTATGTTGCCCCCACCACTGTCCCTCTCCATTTTTTCCGTACCACTTCTAGTTTGTCTTTCGTTAAATGAGTTTCTTGTAACAGGGCTATATCCACTTTCTGTCTGCGTAGGTACATCATTACCTTGTTCCGCTTCAGATAACTATTGAGCCCCCTAACGTTCCAAGTGACTATCTTAAGGTCTCCCATGGTTCGTCTCGTTTTCCGTGAGGTGTAGGCTCACCTCATAACTCTTCCCCAACTATAACAAACCACAGTACACAACCCACTCCCTCCCTCCTCCCCACCCTACCCCAACAGTTGCCCAGCTCCATCCCTAGATCTCAGGCTCCCCCGCGTTTGGGCCTACCCTGATACCCCGGGCAAGACCCCAGCAGGGCGTCACCGCACTATCGGCGACCTAACTAAACTCCAAATGGGAGATGTAAAGGTTGGTCCTGCAAGGCTCCTTGTCAAAGTCTTGATCGCAATATTCACGGATCATGTGTTTCTCCCAGCCTGATCACACCATTCAGCAAGCTACTTCAGTGACTATATTCAAGTCCCATAGTCTTAAGTTCTGACACCCCCCGGTGCCCCTCTCGCTCATTAATTATCTGCTTCACCTCCTTCTCCTGTCCTGTCCTGTCAGTTCTGTGCTTGTGAAAAACCTTCAGTTTAGCCGGGTAAAGCGGCATGTACTTATGACCCGCTTCTCGCAATCTTCTCTTGACTGCCCCAAAGTTCATTCTGCTCTGCTGCACCGTCAGGGTATAATCCGGGTAAGCCGTTATGTTTGCCTACCCTCTTTGTATTGTCCCACCTTTGCGAAAGTGTTCCAGGATCCTTTCTCAATCCCTTTAGTTAAGTATCTTGGCGATCACCGGCCTAGGTGGGCCTCCTGGCGGTGGTCTCCTTGTTGGGGCCCTGTGCGCCCTTTCCACCGCGAACCCCTGAGACAGCACTCCTCCAGTGATTTCTTGTAGCAACATTGTATCAACAAATTCCGTGGGGTTATGGCCTTCTGCTCCCTCCGGTAGTCCAACAATACGGATATTATTTCTCTGAGCTCGTCCTTCCGCCTCCTCCGCTCTGCTCTCCAGATTACCAACTCGTTGTACCAGGGCGTGAAGCTCCGACCGGTGGGAAGCACAGTCCGCCGTGTTAGGGCCCATCTCCTTCTCGAGGTTCTCCGTGTGCTCCGCCAGAGACCTAACGTCTTGCCGTAGCAGATTCACATCCTCTTGCACTGCCCCAACCTGGAGCTCCAGCGCTGTTTTTAGTTCTGTCACCGCCAGTTCAAGCTTGGTCTCCCAAGCCACCTTCAGATCGGCGATCGCCTCAAGGACCTCCTGATTGGCACCCATGGTGGCACTGCTCCCAACTTGGGCTTTGTCTTTGTTCCTGGCTCCTTCCGGGCCGGGCGGCGTCTTAGTGTATTCGTCTAATGTGAGTTGCTTACCCTTCAATCTTGGGGGTTTATTAGACATAGCACTGTGCCTGAGTCGTGGGTCAGCCCCTTCACCCGTGGTCTTCAGTCCCAGCAAGAGTGGGTTCTTGCTATCCTCAAAGGGCCGGTGGTATCCGCTGGTTCCTTCGATCGTCCGCGCTCCGCTCCGGGCACTCCACCAGCGTCTCTCCCCTTGCTTCTCTTTCACTGCGGCCACCCGGACTGGGCAATGTGATGATTATTCCTCTGCTGTTGTCGAACGGAGACAGCTCCTCTGTCTCAGGGGTGCGCCCCTCGGAATCTCTTTGTTCTCGTCCGCGGCCATTTTGATGTCCCTTCCGCGGCCGGCCTCTCAGTACAAAGTAACAATACGACCGTTCCTCCGCTGTAAATTTGCAGTCAGCCTGCTCATGCTCTGCTCTGTGCCTTCCCACACCTGCACATACTTCTTGGGCCGCCGCTGATCAAAAAAATATGCGTTTCTTGGTCTGATCAAGTTGTCGGATCACGGAGCTCACAGGGTTCCCAGCCTATTCCATGGCTGCCAAGCCACATCCCCCCAATTTCCCAGTTAACCCCAAAAGGCAGTCATGGGCCTTGAGGTTCAGTTGTTGGCCCAATATGTCCGACAGGTATACATCCCCTCTTCCTCCACAACGCTCTCTCCTCTTGTGGTGCCTGTGTCTGTAACTCAATTATCTGAGCTATTGGGAGGGATGTGTACAGGGCTGGCAACTGCTCCTGTCTGTGTTTTACCGGATAATCTGAAATGACAGGCATGGGAAGGTATGCTGCTGGTTTTGCCGGGCGCCATTGCCGAGGGAAACTGCATCTGTGTCATTGGTATGGGTGGTGCATTTAACCACCGGCGTCATAGAGGGGTGGGAAAATGCGACTCAATTTATCTAATAAAGCTGCAAGTTGGACGGGGGACCCGTCTGCTCTTCTGAACCCTCTCCTTTTCCACCGTGCTAACCCTGAATGTACTGTTGTGGTAACATATGCAGAATCAGAATAGATAGCCGCTCTGCACCCCTGGAATGCAAGAATTGCTTCGATGAGAACTATAAGCTCTGCTGCTTCAGCGGAATAATGCGTTGGTAATCTTTTTTTTGCACCACCACTTCATACTCTCCACTAGGTGGACCACTACCACACCAGTATGTCTCAGGCCTGTCCCCTGATCAATAGTTGCTGATCCGTCAACAAAGAGGGCCCCCGCCCTAGTGGGCTGTCTTTCACTTTTAATATGTCCTCCTCTTCCTCCCCCTCAAATGTCACACAATCATGTCTTGCAAAGTCTTCTTCAGTACATAATTATGTTAAGAAGGTAGCCGAGTTTACTGTCTTGCACCTTACTATATGGATGTTCAGGCTGGAAAAAATAATCTCATACGCAAATGCCCGCTGAGTGGTCAGTGTTGATTTAGACCGCTCCAGAATGGTGAACACTGCATGCTCCCAGACAGTGGCATGGAGCACCCCATAGTAACAGTGGAGCTTTTCTCAATCGCAAATGCAGCAGCAGCAAGCGCCTGCTCGCAAGGGAATTAATTGCCCCTGCATTGCTGAGTCCAACACCCCGCTGTAAAAGGCCGGTGGCTTGTGGCCCATGGTGCTTTTTTGGGTGAGTACTGCTGTCGTCATCTAGCCATTGGAGCTCTTGTGTGTAGTCAGGGATTGCTAGCACTGGGGCAGAAGAGATGACCTCTTTCAACTCATTAAAGCTAGTGATCATGTCCTCTGTCCAAACAAACATCTTCTCTGTTTTGTGTGCCTCTTTAAGGCCCTGCACCAACGGCCTGGTGCATGCTGCATAATCTAGAATTCATGCCCTACAATAATTGCACAATTGGAGGAACTTCTGAATTTATTTGACAGTTTTAGGCTGGGGAGCATTGCGCACAGATGCAGCAAGTTCTTGTATTTACTTTCCATGGACCATTATCAATTGGCCCAAGTAAAGTACTTCTTGGATACAATATTGTAACTTTGCTTTATCTACCTTGGATCAGAGGATGACCGAATCACTTCCGCACTGCTGTTCACTGTCCCTGCACACTAGCAGATCGTCCACATATTGGATGCTAGTACTGGGCACTTGGATGTTCCCCAAATCAGCATGTAGTATTCTATTAAAAAATACTGGGGGACTTGCAGTACACTTGTGGTAATCTTGTGTGCTCGAACCGCATTCCGGCATGCGTAAACACGTTGAGATATTGTGTGTCCGGATGCAGTGTTAAGGAGAAGAAGGCATTCTTTAAATCCACCACAGGGAAATGGGTTGCTTGTTTTGGGATGCTGCACAAAATGGTCACAGGGTTGGGAACTACAGGAAATTCTGCCTGTACACGGTCAATTAAAGGGCGGAGATCCTGAATCATTCTCCAACTTACCCCTTCGCTTTTGTTATCGGGTATATAGCTGTGTTGAATGGGGAACTGGAGGGCACAATAATCCCCTGATTTCGAGGTGCACTAATGGTGTCTCGTATTCCCTCCTCTGATTCTTTGGATAGTGGATATTGCTTCACTCAGGGTAACATTGCGCCTGGTTTGAGCGTTATTCGTACAGGTGCCACTCCCTGCAGCAGCCCTACATAGTGAGCGCTGGTTGTCCATAACCTTGCAGGGGCCTGCTCTAGCTCTTTATCAATGAATGAGGGCAGAGTGATGAGCCATCAAAAACCATCGCACCTTGTGATATTGCACCATAATCTCACAGGGGATACAGATAGCCAACACTGTTTCTCCCTCATCGGCCCGATCTTCAAACAATTCTGTATCTGTTACTACTTTTAGGTGTGCTCTCGACTCGCACCCATCCAAATCTAATTCCCACTACAACAATCCTTTTTAGCCGAAACCATCAAACCCTGCATGTCCAATGAGAGTATCGTCCCTGCCACAAGCTCTGGGGTCACAACAGCCCTAAAGATTAAATCGGAAGCTTTCCGCCGACATGCTTTACCAATCTGGGGCACAGCATCAAGCAAAACTGTAATCCCATACATAAACATATAAGGGTCAACAGGAATGCCACGAACCACCACCACCCCTCCTCTGGCCTGTATTATCACCATTGTCCTCATGGCACACATACATGGAGTGGCACATATGATTCCTTGATATGTGAAGTAGATGGTCGTGTTTAGTTTACTCAGGAGGTCACGCCCTAACAAATTTACTGGAGAGGTTTCTGAATACAATAAGCATCACTTTTCCTGCTATTTTAATGGCTACCTCTTTTGTGTACGGAACCGTGGCGACAGCCCCAGAGAAGCCTTGCATTTCGAGAGTTTCACTGCATAGCTGGAAGTCTCCCTCACTGATGCATGATTTAGTGGCACAATGATTTAGTGGCACCCATGTCAACCATAAAGATGAATTGCTTATTTCCTATCCAGCGCCCACCAAGGGTTCTTGATCAGGGTGGTTAGTCACGGACGGGACTGGGCACGCAAGAGCTTTCTGTGGGCTGTCCTAATCAGGGTATGCCTTGGTACCTGGGAACGTGAAAGGGTTACCTCCCAGGACGCTCAAGATGCCACTGTCCCATTCGGGACAGCATTTCCTCCAGGCATTATACCACAGTATGATTGGTTCAGCGGTGCTGCTTGTACTGGGGCAGTGGGCAGGGCCGGCGCTTACACCTATGGGGCTGTGGTGGTAGCTGTGTGTATGTTTGATATATTTCGTATGGGATGGATGTGGGCATTGGGGGTGCAGGGAAGTATTGATGTTGTTGTACTGGGCCTGCAGGGTGTATGGACTGTACCCCACTCCCATTCTGCTTCTACATTCCCTTGCTAAATGACCCCACTTATCGCATCCCCAGCACTGAACTGGTCCTACTCTTCCCCCCTCCCCTCTTTGCCTCACCGCTCCAAATCTCCCCCTGCCCCCTCTACCTCCTTGAAATCCTGCTCTTCCACGTTGATGACCTCCTTGGTACCACTCTGAATACTGCGGCTGAGGTCCACCTCTCCAGTTCCCTTGTCCTCGGCCTGGCCAGAAAGCTGCTATTCTTGTACCCGTTTGTGCTGCTGCCTGCTCTGTGGAATCTGTTTGTCACTGCTGCTACCTTCCGTTGAACTGTTATTTTTGCTATTTCTTTCTGTACTAGTTCTGCTGTTTCCCTTTCCCTCTCCTTTATTAGTTTACAATGGTGTATTTTTATAGTATGTATTTCTGCCCATCCTTTTGCTTCCATGCCTACGATCTTATCGAGCGCTTTCTGCACTTCCTTGGGTAATCTCCTTATGATAACAAAATAGAAAAACGGAACTGATCGGTCCCACTAGTGTCTCGTCTCGGGCAGAGATTGGATTATCCTAATACACCGCACATGACATGACTATCAACATTTTGGGTGATCTGGGGAAGATGGAGGACGAAATCAAAAAACTTGTACCATTAGACACTTACAAGAAGAGATTAGAAGAAATTACTAGACATATTCTTGAATTCAGGGATTTTTGTACTTAAGATCGGGTTGCAAGAATGAAAAAGGATTTGCTGCAGTTCTCACATGAGAAGGCATTCTGATACACTAAGGAAGGATATTATCCTTTTTCTGACCAGCAAGGAGTTCCCAATAGACAAATGAGATTTGGGAACACATCCAGTAGCTCAGGCAGTTCCAGTGACGATAGTTCATTTAATCAAAGAGGTACTAGAGGCTTTAGGAACAGAGGTAGAAACCAAAGAGGTGGTGGCAGAAACACACGAAACAGAAAGAATCAATTTCCTCGTAACCAAATGAATACAGGTCCATCACCGGTACAACAACAGGCTTTTTTAGAACGGCGCCCGCAGCAAGACAACTGGGATTATGCCCCGAGGCTCATCCGCAGCAACCAACCCTATTAGTGAATTTGTCATCCTACATTCCCAATGTAGAGGAAGTGGCTGTACTGAACAAGGGGTTGGGTTTTGCACCCCCTGTCAATTTTGACAAATTCAGGATCCGAGTAGAAATTGAGCAATTACTTCGCAAAAGGCATTTTTTTATCATAAAGATTATGATAGACAAATGAATAAAAGCGGATTGCTCAATCGGTCCTCATTTTGCCCACCTTCTGTGAGCTAGTCCCCTGAGGCTGTAGTGTTTGCGAAAAGGGTGTGGCACGACTTGGACAAGTTAGAACAACAGGTTTTGGAGCGTCCATTTCAGAATTTGAGCAAGGCAGGACATGGAGCTATAAAAAATGTGTCTAGCAATCAAAAAATTATTTTGCATAAGGCAGATAAAGGTGGGGCAATAGTAATGCTGGATCGTTAATCCTACATTGCTGAATGTTATAGGCAGTTACATGACACGTCTTTTTATAGATGTATCACTGAAGATCCCACCCCGTCTTTCCTCACTGGTTCAGAATAAGGTCCATAAAGCTAGAGGGTTGATATACCAACAAGAACACGATTTCTTAACCGTGCAGAATCTGGTTGTACCTAAGTTTTACATCCTCCCAAAGATTCACAAATCTTTGGTGAATCCCCCAGGTCGCCCTATTGTATCAGGTAATGGGTCTTTACTCGAACCACTGTCTAAATTTGCCGATCGGTATCTAAAACCATTTGTTACTTCCATTCATTCTTACGTATAGGACACCATCGAAATAATGAATATGGTTGAAGACATGCAATTTGACCACAACAAACAATTGTTAATCAGTGTACCATCATTGGTTCTGCGACTACAGCCTCCAGTGAAAAGTACAGAAAATGGTGTGTAAGAGGTACAATGCCACCAGCCTGAACAGATGGGTTTGTCTCAGTAACAAAAACGTATTGGAGAGGCGAGAAATGGGACACACTGTATCCCACCGGCACCCCACATAATGCGGTGTGTGCTGATCTTCCAAAAAGAAAACAGGTAGGATAAAAAGTATCCCCCTGCCCTGGTAACTACAAGAGTTAGTCAGGGAAAGACAAGAAACAATGAAAGGGAAGCGTTGGGAGCTTTTTACAACACTCCACAGAAGGTGCTATGTGTTGCTTTAGTGAAAAGCAGATGCCTAAAAGTTGGAGGAAAGCATGACTCTAAAATGAAATCCCTAAAAGGGGTTAAAAAGGTTCCCATGATAAGAGTAAAAAGAGAGGTATGTGTGTGATTAAAAAGTTCCCACTCACCCAGGAGAATTAGCAAAACATATCCAGGTCTCCAGCAAAAAGTGCTGGAGGACTCGCAAGGAGTGGGGATTTCGCACAGAGAGAAATCTACAGTTGTAATAGGTCATGTTTAGAATGGGAATGTTATGTAAGGGAAAATGTAGTGTGGGTGGGCATTTAGGGGAAAAGTTAAGTAGGCAATGTTAAATCGGTTTGGTGTATAGTGAAATGTATAAGCCATCCTCTGGCCTCCTGCTTCAGTGTGTGGAACCAGGAATTGGGTAGAGGTCTGTTGCAGCGGTCTCACACTATGGGTACTCCAAGGAAGGTTGGGCTGACTGAGCAGATCCCCATTTAGATGGCAATGACATCAGTCGTGAAGGGCAAATGAGGCAGGGTGTTGTCTCAACGCACCCTTCCAGATGACGGCAGCAACCAGCACCAAGGTGGCACAACCACGGCGGTAAAGCAGGAATCTGGTGGTATAACGGCCTGGGGTCGGTCCCAGCACTCAAATGGAACCAATAAGAGGATGGCAGAGGCCCGGGAAGATGACCAGCAGCCAAAACTCCCAACTGAAGATCAGCCCAGGGCACGCAGGGTTCAGCCAGTATGGCCAAACCTGGGCCTAAAAAATGCAGCAAAGGCAGGCACACAATGAGAAATGATCCAGCAGGTAAGTAAAGCCGCTTCTTCAGAAAATCCAAACACGATATCCCTTAATGAACTATTCCCACGTAAACAGGGGCTGACCCAAGCCAGCCCACCCATCACACTAAGGGGCAAGAAACAATGGCTTAGGTGGCCAACCAATCTGGTGGGGCCTTAAATTCGCTGCTCATTGTAGACCACCCCCGACAGGATGTGATTTAGCCTGCCCAGGGTCAGGAACTGGTCTACACCAGTTGACTACTGCAAAGTGTACCTGGCTGGGCTTACAAAGATCCCACTTATGCACAAATGCCCCTGAAACAAAGTGGCTGAGAGTAGCCTTAGAAAAATACAATGGTACCCCAACGGCTACCAAAAAGGTACAAAGGTAATACAAATTGCCTTGTGCCCCAGGTGAAGCACACACTAAATACGTGCTACCACAAGCCTACCCTCTAAAACCCATGTAGGGTGCTATAAACACCCTCTGGTACAAATGGGGTGCTTAGGAAGCATTACTAGGCCAGGGATCCTTATGCGTACATCAGGAACAAACACTCTGAGTGGCAAAGGATTGCAGTGACAAGTGGACTTGTCAGTGGTGTGGGTGTTTCAAAATTACAGAGGAGGAGTCCTGTTTGAATCGCAAGCTGAGCTGGAAAAATAATATTAGATGACGGTTTGATGGTGAAACGCTATAACGAAAATAGACTGTCTTCCTCCTGATGCTGATGTTGTATAGATTTTAAATTACTTTGTAGCTGATAGTCAAGAATTTCAGCATTTTCCTTACAAGGGCTGGTAACGATGGAGCTCATATGCGCAGAGATCATGGTTAGTCCAGCAGTTCAGCAAAAAAGGATTTGAGATTTTTAAATGAATGGAAGTTTTCGAGATTTGACATTAAACAAAAAATATCTGCTTACAAATATGACCTAAGAACAGGCAGCAAGAAGTTGAAGAAATGGTCTGGCAAGAATTGGAATCTGCTGTAATGTCATGAGTCTAGACATTTTGGGGATCTGGTCCAGTCTACGTTCGATCTGCATCGGTAGAGACAAACATTCCTCCTAATGAAGGGAGAGAATATTTTTGTAAAGTTTATAGTAATGAGAAGAGTCCAATTTGTCCTACTCTGTGGCCAGTACCAGCCTTACTACAAGCTGCAGAAACAAATATTCAGTGTATAACCTTCAAGAGGTGCAAGTAGCTCTGCTCTCCCAAATATGATAAGTTCTAACCCCAATATGATACCATCTGAGGTTTACAAGATGTGTCCAGATCTTTGGGCTCCATTGTTTTTTTTTATTTTTTGCGTATTCTGGTTGCGTTGGGAAGTATCCTAACCCATGCAAAAAAGCTGTGAATTGTCCCTATTTTCAAGAAAGGTGTGTAACCCCTTGGTAGCAAGATGCTTTCACCCCATTTCATTGCTTAGTTGTTTCTTTAAACTTGTTGGCAAGGTGGTTGTGAGCAAATGTAATCATTCTCAAGAGAATTTGTCGTCACCAATTCAACTAGGCTTTGTGGAAGGTGTTGGTTCAATTTACTGAGCTTGAGAGTTTTATCTGCTTGCTGTCCAATTATAATTTATTAAAAAGTAGCCTTTGTATGTTACCTATGTGGATCCGGGAGCCACTTTCGATTCAGTTAATAGAAGTATAATTTGGGCCATATTGTCTGAAGAGGTCCTAATTGAATTACAGAAAGATACTTGGCCCACAGTTAAATAAAGTTTTAAAGTCATATTGCCCACACAGTTTTTGGTAAATCGAGGTGCGTTTCATTTATTTGCAAACTCTCTATATGAAACTTTGAAGCTTTTAAAAGCTGATATTCCCATTGTTGGTAATTTCAATAGACCTCTGTTGTCATACACAGACTGTAGTGCCTTGTTTGCTATGAGCACCCGTTCTTTGCAGATTCTGCTCGATGAATTTTCTGGATGCATGTCTGCGCGGGTTTTTGTAGTTAATGCCATTAAATCAGTAATGATATTTTCTCATCAACATGGGTTTAATACTCCCAAATGTTATATTGAAAATACAATGATTGTGGTTCAGGAGTGTGACTAAGGATGCACTTTACACAGACAGTAATGTGAATCATACTAATAAACACTTTTTCTGGTATCCAGTGATAACGCTGGTGAAAACATCGAGGGTGACTCAATATTTTTTTAAAGGCACTAGCCAACACTTTCCCCAAATATTCTAGGACTTGAATTTGTTTACATAATTGCACCAGTCCTAAAATATGTTGGGGAGGGTGGCCAGTGCCTTTAAAAAAAAATATCGAGTTACCCCCAATGTTTTCACGAGTGATAATAATTATTTTCCTGTATGCAACAATCGCTAGGTGGGAACTTTTTTACTTTGCAAGAATGTTTAAGGGTCAACCTGTCAACCATATGTTAAATATGTTGTCTATTAAATCCAAATCTACTGGTCCTTTTGGTGCAATGGTATTGGAAACCAGTTATACAACAAATTCGGAACTAATTTGCCTTACAAGACTATTGGGTCTCACACTCTGCAGTGAATTGGTCATGTTTAAGCAAACTCGGGCAGGATTGTAATGACAATCATTTTGTTTGCTCCTGTTTAGATGTTTTTACATTTTAAATACTATCACAAACAGCATGGCTGGTTTGTCCTAGAATATTATTAAAGACATGGAAGATGGGCAGTGCTAGGCAAATCTCTGGGTAAAACATGTAAAAAATGAAATCTCTAGCGCAGACATGTCTAATACTTTTTGAGAGTCTGGGTTTTCTCTCAACTTTAACAAAAGTTTGATTTGTAAAACAATTGCCACAGAAGGAGCAGATTTGGAATGATCTCAACTAGATTTATTGTGTTGCCTGTTTAAGACACATTGGGTAGTGTTAACTGGAGCACGCTTTAACTGTCTTGGGCTAAATGCATCTCACACGAAATAATTCTGCAGAAAACAAGTTTTGCCTTTTTTCTATGACCAATTAGAAACTTGTACGCGTATCTTTCTCCAGCATGGGGTCTGGCATGGATTCGCATGCTCATGAATATTCCCCGTCAGGCTGGGAATCCTGGGTAAAGAAAAATCAGTATCAGTTTTGTTTCTGATCTGTCTTTCGTAGTAGTAACCAATCACTGATCTCTGCGTCATACTGACCACAGCCAATGACTGCCATCTCCCTAAACCCTGCCTCTGGCAGCCATCTTCAGATTTTTACCACACGTTCAAGTGTTGGGATCCTCGTGCTATTGCTCTCGAGCTTTAGTGCATTTTTCGCGCTTTTTCTTCGGAAAATATTTTCTTTTTCGGTCAAAAGAGCCTCAAGCTCCACCGTTTCTTTATCCGTGGGGATGATACGGGGACTGACACGGCCGCGACGGGCACAGACAACGAGGTTTACGACGAGGACCTCCTGTCGTCACCTCTCCATTGCCGCTGCTGATCCGGCTCATCAACCAGCTCAAGAGGTCACGGTGCAGGATGATCCTCGTCGCACCTGCGTGGCCGAGGCAGATATGGTTCCCCGACCTTCTGGACTTGTCAGCGTCCCTGTCAATCAAGCTGCCAGTGGACGCGGATCTTCTCTCCAGGGAAGGAGGCGCCATCCTCCATCACGACCCGAAGTCGCTGAACTTGCAGGCCTGGCTCCTGCAGCATTAGAGTTTGGAGGTTACGACATACCGGCCGACTGCAGAGAGGTTGTTGCAAAGGCCAGGGCGTCGTCAACTCTTAAATGCTACGGACACAAATGGAAGAGGTTCTCTGTCTGGTGCCACGCACAGAAGATTAACCCTCTACGGATTACGGCTCCTCAAGTACTGCCGTACCTGCTGACGCTGGCCAAGGCTGGACTGGCGCATGCTTCCATCAAGATTCATCTTGCTGCGATCTCCCGATACAGCAGAACCATGGTACGGACGTCATTGTGGTCTCATCGTCTGGTGAAAGAATTCATGAAGGGACTGTTCAGATCGTTCCCGCCGGTGAAGGCCCCGGCGTGGGAGCTCAACGTGGTGCTGACCAAGCTCATGGGACCTCCGTTCGAGCCTCTGCACTCAGCTCCGTTGAAGTTCTTGTCGTGGAAAACTGCGTTTCTTGTGGCCATCACCTCCGCACGACGGGTGGGAGAGATCCAGGCCCTTTCCTGCAAGCCCCCGTACATGACTTTTCACGACTCGAGGGTAGTGCTCAGGACGCACCCCTCCTTCATGCCCAAGGTGCCGTTGGACTTCCACCTCAACGAACTCTTGGTGTTGCCTGTTTTCTTCCCGTCGCCTTCGTCGCCGGCTGAAAGGACTTTGCACTCGCTGGATGTGGCTAGAGCGCTGAAGTTCTACGTGGACCGCACGAAGAGTTTTCGGAAGACGTCACAACTTTTTGTGAACTTTGGGCCTGTCAATCAGGGGAAGGCTTTCTCGAAGGCTTCCATTTCCAGATGGCTCTCCGGCTGTATCATGTACTGTCATCGGTTGGCAAACCGACCGCTGCCTGGCCGTCCGAGAGCCCATTCCACCAGAGCGATCGCAACTACCACGGCGTTCCTATCTGGTGTGCCCTTGCTGGACATCTGCAGGGCTGCTACGTGGAGGTCAGCGCACACCTTCACGAAATTCTACTGCGTCGATCGGGATTCCGGGGAGGAGTCCAGGGTCGGCCAAGCAGTGCTGCGCAACCTGTTCGCCTAAGGTGAGCCTGGTGAGGAGGTAAGTATTGCTTAATGTTGAGTTTTGGATGTAATGCATAATGTTGAGCCTTTGCCACCTCCCGTGGTTGTGCATGTGTGTACTGCTATGTATTCTTTTATTCATGAGCATGTGAATCCATGCCAGATCCCATGCTGGAGAAGGAACAAGTTACTTACCTTTAACTGTTGTTCTCCAGCATGGGTCTGGCATGGATTCACATGCGAACCCTCCCGCCTACTCTTCTGCGGCTCTTCTCTTCGTCCTACTGCCATTTTACATGCTACCAAATCTGAAGATGGCTGCCAGAGGAGGGGCTTAGGTAGAGGGCAGTCATTGGCTGGGGGCAGTATGACCCAGACACCAGTGATTGGTTATTAGGAGAAAGACAGTTCAGAAACGAAACTGAAACTGATTTTTTCTTTACCGAGGATTCCAAGCCTGACGACGGGGAATATTCATGAGCATGTGATTCCATGCCAGACCCATGCTGGAGAACAACAGTTACAGGTAAGTAACTTGTTCCATATATATTATGAAAGGATTACTTGTAGGAAGGCATATTGCCTTCAAAGGTAAGTACAGTGAAGATTAGGACTGGGTATATTAAAGAGTACTGGTGAGTAATTGGGGCATTTCTTTTTAGGATCCATGCTTATCATTGTTTTTCCTTTCTAGGACACTGGTCTGTACTATGACCGCTACTTGCAGGAGGTGATCAATGTTCTAGAGACAGATGGACATTTCCGGGAGAAGCTGCAGTCTGCTAACGCAGATGATATCAAGGTATGGTCTCAACCCTTCATTGTAGCATATGCAGAGTTGAGCTGGAAATGTGGCCTGTCTTTCAAGTAGTGGTTGTTTCGCACTGATGGTGCACACTGCCATCATCTTGACCTATTACTTTGTTATGAACTCTCCAGTCAAAACTTCCACTTCGGAGGTCCAGCAGCATGGACCCTAACATTTGTTCACAACACTGTGGTAGACGCTGCATGAACACAAAAAAGTGTAGATTTACAACTGCACAAAGATTTGCACATTTGGGTATCCTTGCATGGGCAGTGCAAGCAGTCTCTATTACGAGCAATCCCCAGATGCTAGAGTTACAAGCCAGTGCTGCCTACCCATAATTAGGCAAAAAGGCTAGCTCTTAGCTTGCATTGCTCACCTAGGGGAATTTGCTGTTGAGCTATTAAGGCGTATTCGCAGGCGCTGACTGGGTACCTGAATACTATAGGGGAACAAATATTAGTCTAAATAAAGGAATTTAACATTGAGGTGTTGATGTTGTGTCTCATGGAAAGTAGAAAGAAATCTAGGTGCGATTTAAAGCTAAGCAATTAAGATTTACAATGTGTAAAGTTTTTGTGTATCAGATTATTTAGCCTTCTGTCAGGTTTGAGGTCTGAGGTCACCTGCCGCCACTTTTTATTTTAAGCCCTGCTGAGGCTTTAGAATAAAAGGTATATCATAGGGTGACTTGTGGGGGTCACTGCAGCACCTTCATTCATTTAAGGTTAGTCTCCTAGCGGAAATGGTGGGAGATAGTTGAGTAGGACACCGATTCTTACATTGCATGATCCCACAATAGTAAGGATAAGGCTATTGTTGAACAGTGGACTGTGCTTCAAGCCCACTTGTACACCTTTCCCAAGGTTATCCTCTTCAGTAGTTTCAGACTTCAGCCAGTGAACGAACGCTCAGATCGACAAAGGTATGTGGTAAATGCTAGTGATTCCCACTGTTGTGGTTCTTGAGCAGCAGTTGCATAGCCTGACTTTGATGTACCCACTGAAGATTCTGCTTTGAATTAAGAAGAGACTTATTGAAGCTGGTGTGTGGTGCAGCTGTCCACGTGATATGCGCACATATATGTTTTAGTTTCTAAAGTTAGGCAAATGCCCCCAACAAAAATAAACTGAGTAAAAAACTGAGCTAGAATCTTCCCCATGTTGTTGCATGCACTACTTTGTTTGTGTTTTTAGATCAGAGACCGCTGAATTGCGGGCCACAATTAGAAGCTCTACTATTGTGTTAAATCGGGCTTGTCCAACCTTTTTGAATGTGGTGCCGAAGCATTAACTTTTTGTCACCCAGTGGGCCGGCGAGCCAAAAGTCAACAACCTCACTGAAAGCAGTATATTAAAAAGCGATATTGTGACCTTTGACACAATAGCATCACAGGCAGTGATAGCCATGCAGTCCCAAAGATAGCTTTTGGTGTCATGGGCAGTGATCAAAGGTTAGTTGCTTGCGATTTCTTTCAGTGTCTATGCGTTAATATTTTTCTGAAATAGTGGGGGCGACCGAGCGTCGTGTGGGAGCTACAAGGTTCTAGGGAGGGTTTGGGGGGTTACCCCCCAAGAATTGTTTTTCAAATATGGGGTTGAAATGGTGCATTTTACAGCAGAAAAGGTGACCAAAAAGCCATATGTTTACAATCAGTTCTAAAGGGGAACATGAAAATTCCATGTCACCAACAGCAGAAAAGAACATTTTACAACACAACACATTTTAATGATCAATGTGTGCACAGTGTAAGACAGCACTGTCACTGATGTAACACATTGTCATGCTGGTTGTACCCAAAATATGCCCCTGTAGCAACATGTCTATGCTGGCTGTTCCCAATTTAGGACAGCATTGTCCTGTACAAAGCATGATTGATGTTGCCTGAGCATGTGCAGTGTGCCCAATACATATGGCAGCTCATCTCTGTAATACACATTACTTCTGTGGTGATGAAAGAAGCATAATTCAATTCAACAGATAAAATGTGGAAAAGCGATCACCCAAAGGTGAACCTAATTGAAGAAACACAATGTGAGCACAATCTTAAAGTATGCAACCTAGCAGGCCTAGTGCACACTTTACCTTTTTTTCACCAATAAATCAGGGGGAGAGCGCGAATGCAGTCCCCCACTATCAGAAATAATGCAGTCGTGTATCCCGCATTTGGGAACATAGCAGGGGTCAGCAAATCCGATGTGCAACGGATAAGCCTCACCCTGGGAGATCTGCCCTTGAGATCAGATTCTCCCCTGCCAGCTAAGTATGAGTTGCATGCAAGAGGGCGGGGGTTGGGTCAGTTCTGGGAAGCCCCGCTAAGCGAGGGTGAGAAGGCAGGCCCTGACCCAGCCCCAGCCCCCGAACCCCCAGGAAGCTCTGAGCATCTGAAGAGCTGCCTGTCCCGCGTGTAGGGGGAAGCTCCAGCAGGCAGAGCCCAGCAGGCAGAGCCCAGCAGAAGAGCAGATTGTAGCACAGTTCCTTTCTCCCATCAGGCCCTGCTCGGCCCGAGATTTGTATAAATAGCAGGATGGCTCGAGCAGGCATGTTGCAGTCTGCCCTCTGGCCCGTCGGCCCCACACGGGCCCATGGCCCTGCTGAGCAGAGCTGCTCAGCGCTGGCCCCATTGACACCATCATAATCATCCTGGACCTCGACGCTCCACCACCCCTGAATCTCAGAGTTCTGCTCAGTGACAATGCTGAAGCTTTGACATCTTTGCCGTAACCATATGCCGTGTTGTGTCAGCCGAGCCTGCACAGCGCCAAAGGCAAGTATTCCCTTGTCCGGGACCAGAGGTCACTGAGCCTTCCAGTGCCATTCACTTGGCACGGCCTACTGTTCCCAGCGTTTTCTACCCGCAAATCAGCACCACTGCCAAACAGAACTGCATCATTGGGGCCCATCATTGCTGCTCTCCGACTTGACCCCAGCCCAGCGCAAAGGCACCCATGCTTCTGGTCTGATGCTGAAAAGCCTGGCTCTGCTGAGATCCGAAAGACAAGAACGAAGGTATTTTGGGAACATAGTACTATTGTTTTTTGTGTTGCAACTGTATCAGCTCACACCTCTCCTGAAGGGTATAGGCTACCCTCAGACTGCGCTACCAAAAGAGTGAAAATAAGTTCTACCTGTTGGGCTTGCCTGTTTCACTTTTATGATTGGGATCACTGCTGCATGGGTATTAAGTGCGTTATATATCATATCAGATCATATCATAGATCACAGATCAAGATCATAAGCAACTTCCATAAACCTTGGCAGGTGGTCCACTGAGGCCCATTTGCAGGTTGCAGTGTGTTATTAGGGCACTACTAGGGTAACATATTGTGCTGTACATGTGGCATTCACCATGCTTTGATACCCCACTGGCCACATCTATAATGTCAAATGTACTTGGTATAATGCATGGACATTTTCATCAATCCGCACTGTGCTTAGAGGTAAATGTAACTGAGCTCCCGCTGTTCTTCTTTGTCTCGAGACGAGAAAAAAAAAGCACTGCAAAGGTTAAGTTTCTCAGCTGATCAAGGTTCATCTTCGGTGACATTCGCAATTCAAAAGAACAATTTTTGGGGCAGACAGGCTGTGTCGCCGCAACCCCTGCTAAACATATATCCAGAGATGACAAACCTTGAAAGTAACTCCGCACAATGGCCCTCTGAGCAGCGGCCCACGGCTAATCGGGGGTTCAGGAATCCACTGTGCTGCCCACGCTGAGAGGAACTCCTGCACAGCACCTGTCCACATAATCCTTCGCCCGGGCCAGCACTCTCTTCTCCTGACATCACCACCTCCTCCCTTCATCTTAGCTCACCTTTTGCCCCTCGGAGCATCATGCAAGAGAGGAACGGGCATGTCTGGGCCGGAGCTCTTGCGTGGTGGGTCCTACTTGCCTGAAATGGGATATTTAAATTCAAAGTAATTGCTACTATATTAATCCCATTGTTCATAGTTTGTGGGATTATACCGTGATACAAATGACTCTCTCCTTCCTCCATCAAGTCCCAAGATCTTCTTGACGAATTTATTTCTGCAATGTTTGTCAGATATCCGACAAACATTGCATAAATAAATTCACACTTTGTGGCTGAGTACTGTAACTACCTCTATTGACCCCATGGGAAGTTACAGTTTTGCGCACAGGTACATAAAAAAAAAAATATATATATATATATATATATATATATATATATATATATATATTTATTTATTATTTTTTAAAAAAAAATTTACTCAAGAGTTGTCCAACATACGGCCTCGCGGGCCACATAAAATGGCTTGGCGGGCCGGATTGGGCCGTATGTTGGACAACCTTGCGTTAAATGATCTGAAGAGGGCCATTAAGATTTTCTTTTTATTCTTCATGTATGAAAAATACTGACCACAAAGTGTGTGTTTTAATTTAAAAACCATGTTTTTAAATGAAAATAGTTTGCTTAAAAATACTGGAGTGTAAAATCAGAACGACTTTATTTTACTACAACTTTCAAAAGAATGGAGTGAAAAACTCCCATCTCAAAGTCTTGTTGAATGCGCAGCTCCAGTGATTGAAGGTGCAGTCTCGATCTAGCGTTGACAGTTCATAGGAAAGGCACACTCCTTGCAGTGCAGACATTCACTTAGTTTGCAGAATTGTCTTGGGTTTTAAGAGCCACTGGTATCCACTGTTGGTGCTCTTGTCTCTTTGGTTCAGGTCCACAGATGGATAGGCAGCAGGCTTCCTAAAGATAGATGTTCTGAAGACTTGCATTTTACTGTCCCGCCAAAGATTTGGGAGAGAGCACTAGACCTACTCGGTCTGTTGGCTGGAATTTTCGTGCAACGGATAAGAGAGTAGAGGTTTGCCAAAAGGATGAGTCCAACCATTTTACATGTTCAGGCAGAGAGATTTTACAATCCGGCCTCGGATTGAAGTCTTCTTTCATTCTTTGGTACTCCTGCACATTTACTACTAGGTACTGGGGCAGATTTTATTGGGAGTATATGATGGCTAGGGAACAAAGGCTGATCACTAGTTTTTGAAACTTTTGCAGCAATCACATCAAACTTTTAGTTGTATGTTCTTGGGTTTTTCGCTCCAGTGTGCAATCCTGGTTTGGAGCACACACTATTTACAAAGCAATCTTATTTGTTCTTGGCAACCGTAGCCCATGGTCTCCAGGCCAGGTAATTTCTCTAGCCACATCTGCTTCCCATTCACTCACCTTTGATAACAATGGGCCTCAGTACGAGTTTGGCGGTAATCCGCTGATGCTACCGGCAGGTTGCTGTCAAACTCTTAACACTGCTCCGCCGACATTACAAGTCCCGGCCGCCCCGGATGTCAGGCAGCAGAAAATGTTGGAGGGAATGGGGACACGGAAGCACTGGCACCGTTGCTAACAGTGCCAGCGCTTCCGTGAAAACATTGCCTGCAGGGGCTGGTGCCCCCCAGCAAGTCAGACCTGCCTGGATTAACGGCCCCTGCAGGCATACTTGTAGTCTGGCGGTCCGGATAGGGTGCTGGTACGCTGCTAATGGCACTCTTATTTCCAGACCGACAGGCTTGTAATGAGGCCCAATGTCTGGCCATTGAAGTCTTTTCTGGATTTTACATAGGGATTCCCATTTAGCATGCTCTACCTCACCATAATCACAAAATGGCTGCCACCATCCAGTGGAGCTGTTTAGAGGTAGACCAGAATGTAGGGTTGGACTGCTTAAGCCTATTCCTAGGAATAATTGTTGAATAAGAATTCAGATAGGTACTCAATTTGGGACACTTCCATGAAGTTGAGTAGATTTTCAGATATTCTCCATAGGATCCTGTGGGGCTCAATGGAATAGTTGAGGGCTGTTAGATGCAGACAATTCATAAGACCATATTTACTGGCTTCCTGTAAAGGGAGGCGGCTGTACCAATCCCCAGTATTTTACTGTACCCGAAAAAAGGATTGCTATACCCAGGTTACCAAAGGTAAGCCAAGGGTAACCAGAGGGTGGTAGGTCTTTACCCTTTATTGTATTCACTGGGGAAGGGTTTGGTGAAGAGTATGTAGCCTAGCTCCTTGAACCACTGACAAAGAAGTCTATCTTGGGGGTTCTAGGTTAAAGTTTCGAAAACAAAAGGCTCGAATGCCTTTTTTTCAACAGTAAAAGGACCGAAAAAAAGGATCGAAATTCGTTTTTTTCTTTTCTTTTTTTTTATGGGGTGGTTCCTCCCAGCCCCCCGTTTTTCTTTTTATAACAAAGTTTGTTATACATGCTAAACAAAAAAAAAATATATAAAGAAATAAATAAAAATTTGATCCTTTTTTTCGGCCCTTTTGTTTTCGATCAAAAGGTCATTCGATCCTTTATTTTCGAACATTTGACTGGACACCTACCTTGGGTAAGTCTAGGTCATTGGTGGGGCAACTGCTCTTACTGTTGGGTGTGCAGGGCTTGAGTGCAGGGCTGTCTTCATCTGACAGCTGGGTACTGCGAGAGGGCAATTCTAGTCTTTTAATAGCCACATCACAGTTCATTATATCACCAGGTTGGACTGAAATCTTTCGATGAAGATGGGTTTCAAAGATGCAGCAGCTGAGGGAAGCAGCCTTCATGACACAACCAGGGCCTTCAAGTGATGGTGAGCAAGAACAAAGGGCTTCAGCTCAGCATAACGTCTCTTCCTGGTGAAGTGCAACAGCAGATCCTCTGAAGCCATTTCCAAAGACAATGTTTCGAAGCAAGTTGTGTAGTAGTGGAGGCTACACAAAGTCATAGCACAGAGGAGTCTCCTCCAGCTGTTACATTAAGACTACAGACCCATAGCTTCCATGAACGTGAATAGGATGCCTTGCTAGGTGTAGGACCCTCAACTGTTTGTGTCCAACAGTTCAAGGGAGGGAGATCTCGTGCTGGCCTGCCCTGGTCAATAAGAGTGTAGACGTTCGCTACCCAGAATTTGCTTTGGCAGCACCTGTTGTAGCAGCAGCTTCCCGACGTCCCCCGATGACCGCTCGTACTTTGGATTCCATGTTCCAGTGGTCGACCAGCTGAATAGCTTCATATCCCCTCCTGATATACAGAAACCTGGGGGTTTGCCCAACTCGCCGGTCTGAGGACCTGCAACATTCAAACTTTGGCTATCTAATCATTTGTAACCAGCTCAGCCGCAGTCATGATGTCACTCTGGTTTGCTGGTTGATTAGGGTATCCAGGACTTCCCGCCCAGTTACAAGCACACAGAGTTCTATTCCTGGGCTCTGGCCAGAATCTGTGCAGAATCTGACCCTATATGGCCATGTCCTAGACCTGCCCAGGATGAAGACTGCCAACAATAGAAGTAAAACAAAAAAAGACTTAAATAAGGTTTGTCATTTTGCCCCCCGTAGTGGTAAAATGGCTCCTTCGCAGTAAACGAGGATGCAGAGAAGCCCACACAAACTGTAAAAATAGGTACCACTATCACCATGTCTAGGCTGCATTGCAATAGGGAACAATCTGTTAAATAAGAGGGAACAGGGTTCTCTTCTCCTCCGCTTCAGTCCTAAAGGTAGGTAGTAGTGCTTCACAATAACCTCGGTGGCGTCTGAATCTCCTACACTAATAGCATTAAGGGCTCCCCAGGGCCCCCAAAACAAACATTATTAAGCTACTGTTCGAGGTTGAAAAAGCCCCCTCTCACTAAAAAATATCAAAATCACAAAAAAGGTCCTTGGGTATGCTGAGGGTTCCATTGAAGGGGATGGGGAAACACTGCAAAAAGCAAGTTCTTTCCTAACAGGAGTACACACAGACAGCCATGCAAGGAGACTTGTACATTGAAACATAATACATAATGTACCCTGTCCTTTGCTTGGATGATGGGTTTTTTGGGACACAAACAGATGATAATTTATCGGGGGAGAAGACTGAAGCGCCTTGTAGGAACATTCAGAAATTATAAGGGACTTGTACCATAGTGGCAGGTTGGATCTTTGTCACACACAAGAAATCTGAGGTGAGCCAGATGAGGAATGCTTAGCACAAGATGACTGAGTCCAACCGCACGTACAGGAACCTGAGCAGCCAAGCTTGTCTGCAGACTAGAATACTTTGAGTATTAAGAGATCGGCCACACTTGCATCAGCCAGTGAGCAGTATTTCAAAGGATCACCATCCCTCTCCTTGTGACGATTCTCCATCTCACAAACTTCACTTCGATCAATAGCTTTAAAATGTTTTGTTTTGTTCTTTATTGCTTTAGAATGGAAAGCTTAGCAAGGAGCTGGACTTCGTCGGCCACAATGTGCGCACCCGCCTGGACGAGCTAAAGCGGCAGGAGGTGTCTCGGCTGCGCATGCTGATCAAGGCCAAAATGGACGCCACAATGGAAGAAAGTGAGTGCGTTTTATGCTCTACTCTGAGAAAAGTACATGTAGCCCGGTAGTCATCATCTGTTGTAAGAATTCAGATCTAATGTGCTGTAAGGAGAGCAAAGGCATAATATGCCATAACAAGAATTCAGGTGACCTACTGTGTAGCATGAGGGTGCTATCCGACTATGCTATGATGTTGTCGAAGGTGACCTGTGCTGTGATAAGGGTGCCATTTTACTGTGGGGCATGGTCTGTAAAGATGAGGGATGTTTAGGGACTTTGTTAAAACTAGTTGACAACTTCAAACCGGTACTGCTATAAGAATACTGACAGGCTATGGGGACTTCCTGCAATTATACTAGACTGACTTGGGTACCGTTGCTAAGATTAGTACAGGTGGATCGATGGAAACCAATTGTTATGCTGTGCACTAATGAGCAGCACACTCACTGCAGTTTTTGCTCACATATTTTGTTATATAGGGAAACCATTCCTCTTCTATATTTTGTCCCGACTCATTGATCGTGTGTGTTAGTCTCCATGTTATACAGGTCTCTGGCCGTGGCAACCCACTTCTGTTTGGTTGGCAAGTTATCACTCTTCCAGGTCCTCGCTATGTTTACCCTAGCCTCTAGGAGAATCCTAGGAGTCATATGTGGAAGAGTTATGTAGCCTCTGTTTCCTGGCCTTGGTCCGTGCAAGAGCATACTCTTCCTTTACCCGAAGCAGGGACAGTTCCCATTTAAACCACCCCCTCATCCACCTCCCAAGCCTGCTGAGTAGGGAGGAGCGCTGCACCTGCCAAAATAAAATCACCATTAACAGGAGATGGGCTACACCCTGAGTTCTTAAATCACTAAGGGACACAAACACCAGAATGAAATTTAAGGGGATACCAATGTGGACCCCTCTTTATTCATTCAACAGACTTCTCCTTTAAACCTTTACTATTCCCTAGGATTCCTTGTGTGTGAGCTCCAACTAGATGGGGACCTGTCATGTCAGCTCGCCCTTCCTTGTAGGGGTTGCTGGGGACCCTTGGGGTTAGTCTGACTCAGCAGACCCCTTACCTTACTCGGGTGCAACCTACATGGAGCGTGAGGCCAGAGGATGGCCTGTGTGGGTGATCCAATCTTGTGAGGCGGCCTCAGGCAGGACACCACAGCATCCTGCTGCCTCGCGCCATAGTAGCTCCACTCTACCTCCTTCTAACTTAATTTCCTTCTAACTTAATTTCCATAAATATAGATCTAATATCCTACTCAACTTTTAACTCTGCTTAACATTCCCCCTAACTCGTACCCAAACTTTGTACTCCCCCCTACTTAGCAATTATCCTATATAACGGTGATTAAATATATATACATGTAACTACACGTACATTGACCTACTACATATATACTACATAAAACACTGTCACAATGGAGTGACCCCCTCACAGTACTTTCCATGGGTCTGTACTTGGCTCTGGCACACTTATGGCTGGCTGCAAGCTGGTGGAGGAGCTGCCTGTTCAAGGCTAGAAGATGTTGCTGGTTAGGGGCCCTGTCTTCTGATGGCAATTATGGCTGTGGCCTGGCATGACTATTTATTCTTTTGTGTGGCCCGTCCGCCACATGGGGCCACCAACGATCACTGCACTCCCTGCACTCTTTAAATTGTCCTGGGTGGCCCTGTGTGCGAGAGGGTGTCTGCCCGTTATCACCACTGGACCCTGCAGCCTTGTGCTGTGTTCCGGGTGGGTCCCATTAGTTGGGGGCCCACCTGCGATCACTGTGCACCTGCGGCATACCTTCAAATCTTCAGGGCGGCCCCTATTAGCATGGGGACCGCCCCTATTAGTATGGGAACCTCCCCATCACCGCACAGCATGTGCCACCATTTTAGCTTAAGGTGACATCCCCGTTGTCATGAGGACACTATCACATTCTCAGCTGCGAGTCTGCAGCCTTTTTGGGCTTCTAGGGGGACGGATTCACAGTGTTTACTTACCCCTGACTCCGATTTTCCCAGATGTTGTGGCTCATCTGGGTGTCGCTGGGGGGCTTGATCTTCTGCCGTTGGTTGCAGTGAGTTAATGCCCAGGAGTTGGCGGTTTAAGGATTTTTCCGATAAGAGTCCAACTGTAAGATGCAGCCTCTGGCAATGAAGAAATGCAAGAAACGCTGCTGCAAACCTCCTCAGGACATTTCACAGGTTGGAGAAAGGTGAGTTCCAGCGATGGTCTCCGCACACAGGTGACAAAATGTGTCCTTCCAGTCGTGGTCACAGAAGCTGCTCCAGGCCAGGATCCCTTGATGCTAGGACGCCGAAACCCGGGGAGAAGACGAATTATGGTATGAGCTGGCAACCACCGAAGTTCCGGGTTTGAAAGTAGAACAGTGACTCTTCTAAAGAGGTAGCCCACGAGAGAGGCGGTCAGTCCACCGGGCAGTTCTGGCACACTTCCAAAGGGCAGGATCGTCAAGACTGCTTAGACTAGTTGGACCCACTAGTCCAAGGGCTGAATACGGCTCAGGGTCTTTGGAGATCAGGTAGTCGCACAGGGTTTCATTGGGCCGGACAAAGGAAGGGATGCCTGGACCTCTCCAGGAGTCGTCTTCGGATCTTCAGCAGACTGTGCTTCTTCGAGGGATTCTTGGCTCCAATTATGATCTATAGAAATTACTGCAGAGGTCTTCTTATAAAAATCTGAGCTGGAAGCAAGTCCAATCCTACCAATGGTAAGGATCTGCATCATTCAGGAACAACTACTGGTTTCACATTTGCCCCACACCCAGTCTTACTCTTACATCCCGTCCCCATTCCTCCATACTGCATGGGCGTCTCTCGCTAGGGATGGGAGACAGAACCTTTTTCACCAGAAAAGACCTTCTTCCCCTTTAAATTTAGAGGCTTGCAGGGGCGCGTCACTGGGAGCATGAGCTCCCCTCATTTCACCCACCAGCGCCACTCCTCGGTCCCCTTTTCCGCGTCGACGGGAACGGGCCGTTTTCATCAGCTCTCCTGGGTTTGGCTTCAGCCATGTAATACCATGCGCTCTTCCCCGGATACTTTCTTCTGTATTTTTGTCCTTTTACCATCTCCTCATTTGCTCCTCCCTAGCGCACGTTGACTTCAGCAGGGGTCCAGCCTGCGAGGGGCTCTTCCCTACATCAGACCCCCACGCTCTTTGCCTCTGCTGCCTTGGCCCCGACCACGGCTGGGAAGGTTGTACCACGTGTGGCGCACTTACACCGCGTGCCCTGAAGAACAGGCTAGCTAGGTGGAGAGAGCTCTTCAAGAACTCACCTCCTGAGAACTTGAAGGACTTCATCAGACATAAGTCAAGGCCCAAGGGAGAGCCTCCTTTTTATTTTTTTATTTTTTTTTTTTATTATTTTTTTTTCGACGCACCCTTCAAGGGCGTCTCCTTCCCAAGGAAACTCCTGAGCGGGAGGAACCTTTCAGGTTCTCACACCAGCACTGGGACCGAGGCTAGTTCAGCTACCGGCTGTGAGGCTGACGTTTTCCGTAGATCCTTCAGGAGACAGTGTTGAGGGACAGCAAAGTTCTTTTACCGGGTGTACACCCGAGGGGCTACGCCCTAGCACCGGCCAAATGTCCGAGGGGGTGCCTGCACGCAGCACTACCGGCAATACTGCCAAAGGCAACACGCCTACCAGGCCCCGTCCTGAGATGCAGGGTAGGCCTCAATCTCCATCTCCAAGAGTCCTGCTGGAGGCCGGGCCCAGTGAGCCAAGCACCACGACTTCAGCACGTGGCAGGCAGCGTGACAAGATGGCCGCTCGTCTGATACCGCCCCTTGGAGTGGAGCAGGTGGGAGAACGAGTTACAAGGTGGGACTGGTGTCAACCAGGTACGTGGCCTACTGTTTAGTCATCAGCATCACCCTGCAACCATATAGACCGAGTATGCACCAGCCCCAGCTACCCCGTCAACATCACCTGCCACCCCACCGGCCTGTTAGGACAGGTTTTTCGAAAAATTCCTCTCTCATGAGATCTCAGATGGGGGCCATCCTTCGGGATGTCATCAGGGACATGCTTCCCCTTCATCCCAGGCTTTCCTTTCCGCCCTAGGTCTTCCTCCTTATTCTGGGTTCTTGACCGTGCCCTCTTTTGTCCTTTGTCTTCATCCTCGTCCTTTTCGAAGGCCACACATCAATTTGCTTTTCCAAGTTGTGATGTCAATTTTCTCTACTAATCTCCTAGGTCCCCTATCTCTACCAAGTTGCCAAGTCCTCTTCCTAATCCAAGGTCCTCTTCATCTTCCAAGTTCCCAAGTTGTCATTCTCTTGCACCTCATCCTCACCCTCTTCCGTCTTATCCCATGTCCTCATCACAGGTAGTCTTCGTCCTCCATGTCCCAAGTCGTCCTCCTCCTAGGCATTGGAGTGCATCGTCGTCCTCCACGTCTCAGATAATCTTCTTCTTACTCTGGGTACCAAAACGTCCTTCTCATCCCAGAATGTCTTACTCTTCCTTCTGATCCCAGATAGTCTTCTTGTGTGTCTCAGGCACTTGTACCGGTCAGTCTCCTTTTTTATCAGAGGTCCTCATCCAGGGTTCTCTTCCTCTTTGTCTCGGATTCTCTTCGATCTGGGTCCTCTTCCCCATTATCCAAGTACTTCGTCACATGTCTATATCCTCTTCCTTTTCCAAGGTCGCATGCCAATTTTCTTTTCCACGGTGGATGGTCCCTTTACTCTTCCAAGTTCCTGGGTCATCTTCCTATTCCAAGGTACTGTTCCTCTTCCAAGGTACCAGGTCCTCTCCCTCTTTCAGGGTTCGATGTCCTCTTCCTCTTCCAAGCTCCCTGACCCTCTTCCAAGATCCCAGGTCACCTGCATTGGCCGAGGTTCAAGTCTTCTACCATACCTTGGTCCTCGTCACATGTCATCTTCCTCTTCATTTTTGTCTCGGGTACACATTCTCTTCTGCCTCATTCCTCCGGGTACCAGGTCATTGTCGTCCTCCGAGTTCACAGGCAGTCTTCCTCTTTGTCCCAGGCCCTCATACCGGGTTCTCTTCCTCCTTAACCCACATCTTCATCCCAGCTTCATTTTCTCTTTGTGAGGGGTCCTCTTCGGCTTGGGTCCTCTTCCCCTTTATCACAGGTCTTCCCCTTCATTCAGGTCTTCCTCTTCGCCCTTATCATGGGGTCCTTGTCCATTCCATCTTCATCCTCATACCGTGTCTTCATCCTCTTCCATTTCCAAGGTCCCACATCAATTTTCTTTTCCAAGGTCCCATTTGAATTTTCTCTTCCAAGGTCCCAGGGTCCAATTCCTTTTCCAAGTTCCCAGCTTCTCATTCTCTTCCAACTTGTCCTGTTCCTCTTCCGTCTTATCCCATGTCCTCATCACAGGTAGTCTTCACCTTCATCCATGTCCCAGGTCCTCGTCCTCCTCTGCGTCACAGCGACCCAGAAAGTCTTCCTCTTCCTCTGTCACAGGCACTCGTACCGGGTACTCTTCCCTTTTTTCCCAGGGTCTCATCCCAGGTTATCTTCCTCTTTTTCCTGCATCTTCTTAGAGCCGATTAATCTTCGCCTTTGTTGTGAGTTTTACTCTCTGTCCCAGGTGGCCATCTTCCTCCTCATTCTGAGCCCTTGACTGTGCCCTCTTTGTCCTTGTCCTGTGCCTTCATCCTCTTCCTTTTCGAAGACAACACATCAATTTACTTTTCCAAGGATGCATGTCAATGTTCTCTTCCAAGGTCCCCTTCCTCCTCCAAGTTCCTAAATCCTCTTCCAAGGTCCCAGGGTCCAATACCTCTTCGAAGGTTCCCAGGTTCTCATTCTCTTCCACCTCGCCCCCACCCTCTTCTGTCTTATGTGTCAGTTGGTGAATGCGACCTGAGGTAAGAGGGAAACCGCCTGCCTCCACACAGGGGATCACTCAAATACAGTGTTTCATTGATTTGTAATCCATTGCCTGCAATGAGAATTGCAATTGGAACGTTGTGTTTGGCCTTAATTCAGTGCACCTGCACAGGCCCAATCCACTGTCTTCCCCGACTTGCCACATTCAAAAACGATGTGTTTAATTGATTTGTAATCCATTGCCTGCATTGAGAATTGCAATTGGAACGTTGTGTTTGGCCTTAAAACGCACCTGCGCAGGCACAATCCACTGTCCTCCCCCACTTGCCAGCCCGAACCGTTGACTCCTCCCCCACCCCTACTGTGATTGGCCCTTTGCCGCTTTTAGCACAGCCTCCCATGCAGCCCTGTGGCTAAGGGCCCAAGGCAAAGGGTGGCTCCAGTCAGTCTCTGCAGGTGTCGGCAGAGGCGGCCAGGGGCCTGCCATTAACACTCTCCAAAGCCGAATCGCTGCTTTCGCCATTCCTGTGGCACTTCCACGTAATAAGCACACCCTTCCTCCTAGCTAGCCCTGCGCCAGAAGCACAAGACTAACCCACAGACCCCACTATTACAGACAACCAGCAGTGGCTGCAAAGTCATCCCACCAAACCAGCAGTTGCAACAGGCCAAAGCACCCTGATGTAACTCACGACGAATAGGCTGCTGTCAGCCAGCATCAATGTATAAGGTAGGAACAATCTATTCTATCTACAACATATACTGACACCATCATATGAAACCTCCTTTACCACATTGTATTGTGAGGCTTGGGCACCTCTCCCACTATACAAGAACCTTCTAGGTGTGCTCCGCTCTATCTGAAACTGCATTGAAACAGCATTTGAGACTGCATTTTGAAACTTAGGCCTCTCTCCCACTATACAGGACTCTCGAATCTCAGCGTGCTCTCCTGTAATATACTGCACTCTGAAACTTAGGCCTCGACACCTCAATACAGGGCCCTCAGGTCCACATTTACTCTCCTGGATCAATGTGCACTGTGAGGCCTGAGCATCTCCCTCACTGTGCAAGACTCTCAAGCCTGGGTGTCCCCGCCTGCACCAAGCTGCATTGTAGAACTAGGCCTTTTCCCACTACGCAAAACTCACATCTGGGGGTGTTCTCCTGTAGTATTACACCTAGATGTACTCTCCTGTGCCTGAACTGCACTGTAAAACCCGGGCCTCCCTGCCACTCTACACGAAAGACAACTCTAGGTGTCCCCACCTCCATCTCATACCTTAAACCTGACACACCGTGAGGCCGGAGGTTCTCTTGCTATCCAGGTACTCCAGTCTAGGTGTCCAATTGCTGCCTAGGTGTTCCCAGTCTAGGTGTTCAATTTCTGCTGGCACTCTGAGAGGCATGAACCTTCCTCCCGATATCTAGGCATCTTAAACAAAATTATTATTATTGGGTGTTAATTACCACCTACCTCCCTCAAACCTAACCTCCCATGTCACCCAGCCGTCCCCATCCTGATACTTCATCACTTCCTGCCATCTGCGAAGCCAAACCCTCTCCCGATAGCTAGATGCCCCATTCTTGCTCACTGCCTGCATTTGCGGAACCAGACCTACCTGCTGCTGTCCAAGGATCAGTAATCAAGCTGTTCAATCATCTTTGACTCCCGCCGAAACATACATCGCTTCGGACATCTGATACCCCACACCCTAGAATAAAATCGCATTGTATACCGCCTGTAAAATTCTAAGCTCTCCACCTCTTGCTTCTCAGTCGTCTGGGTATTATCAGTACCTGCTACAATTGAATCCTAGGAACCTGACACCCAGGACACCCAGCAAGCATCAAAGCCAATAACTACTACCACAATCCCCACCCCAGTTACATGCACTCATAGCCCATATCCAGACGCCCCACCCACTAACGTTCAATACCCCCCAGGACCACCCCTACCCAACTGACTGAACAAAGACACACCCTCAAACATCCAGACGGAATAACAAAGAGGATTAATATCAACACTACTAGCCTAGCACGAGGCACCACAGTTGGAAAACTGCCCCTATAAACCTAACACTCCGACCAACTCCTCCCACCAAAGACGCAAAATGCCCCAACGTAGAATTGGACGCAGACAAAGAGAAAAGGAACACAGTACAAATAATATAGATACACAAGCTTAACCGCCCCCAGCAGAAGACGCCTTCAAAACAGAACACACCCCGCAAAACAATACTATCAACAGAACAAAATTGCAAGAGAAAAATTCTTATACCTTACACCGTACCTCTGACCAACCAAAGAACCTAGATACTTCAACGACACCCACTTTTCCACACGGATAAAAAAAAACCTGAACAGAACAAAAGAAGAGTGGACCCAAGAAGTGAATGGGATGATGCCAACCCCCTTATTCCCTACATCACAAGAAAGAAGGCACTATCGATACCCAACCCACATCAAATGGCAAGAGATGAAGAAACTATAGAAGTCCGCAAACCAATTATCAATATCACAGACTGATTCAACGACGAAGCTGCCTTCACAGAACCTCAACTGTTCGGAGCCAACATAAAAGCACCCCAACTGAACACCCAAAAATCAAAACCGGGAACAACAAATAAACCAAATCATACCAAAAAGATCCACTGCAATCTAATTAACATAACATCAATGTCCAAACACACCACCGAAATCTACGACCTCCTAATTGACGGAGGCATCGACATCCTTTTCGTATCCGAAACATGGCTAGATGACAACTAAAAGATCACCCTTAATAACTGCCTGCCTGATACCTTCAAATGCATCCAAATAAATAGGAAAACGAAAAGTGGTGGTGGACTGGCAATCATCCATATGGAAAACTTGGAAATTAAAGCAGAAGACCCATTAAACATCAACACATGCGAATCCCTAATCATACGTCTATTAACAAATCCCAGAACAAACCTGAAATTCATACTGGTATACAGACCACTAACGTACGATGAGGCTTTCATAGAGCACTTCATAGAAGCAATCACCAACCTAGCTATCGAGCGTAACCACCTGATTATCCTCCGAGACTTCAACATCTGGTTCAAAGAAACCACAGCCTCACAAAAATCTCTTACCAACTAGCTAATAACAATGAAACTAGCTGGTTAAAGGAGCAACCCACACGGCAGGACATACACTGGACGCAATCTTCGCCAACAGAAAACTAATTACCACGGCCACCGATTCAGATCCTTTGGAGCGACTACCTCATCATCCCCTTCGTAATCACACTGCCCTCCCCAATAACCAAGAAACAAGAAAAGCTCATGAAAAGAAACTGGAGAACCATAAAAAAGTCCAACTTAACAGAACGACTGGAGATCACCAAACCACAACCATGGGTGAAGCTGACCTAGACAATAAAATAGATATACTTAACAACTGGATCACCACAACAATCGACGAGATCGCCAAAGCAAAACCTTTCAATCCATCCCGCAAAAGAGCAACAGCAAAATGGTTCACCCCACTAATAGGCGCCATGAAAAGGAAAAAACGAGAAATAGAATGGAGGATCAATAAAGACTGCAGAAAGAAATTAAAACTTCAACAACATACCTGTTCATCCAAAAAGGAAATGCAAAAAGGAAATACTACGACGACAGAATCCTCAAAGCACCAAACACCCAAAAAGAAATATTTAAAATCATAAACAAAATAAAAAACCCACCCGGCTGCAACCACGCTCCAATACCATCGATGAAATGTATGCAGTGACCTCGCAGACCACTTCAAAAATAAAATCATGACCATCCAACAGACCATAAAAAACAACCACGCAACCACAACACTGAAGACACCCACCTATGCAAGGAACACCAGAACAAACTCCAAAACTTCCCGCACATATTAGTGGAGACTTTCATCAAACTGGTAAATCAAAGCAACAAATCAGGCACCCCTACAGATCCCTGCCTCCCTGACATCTACAAATCAATCCTAATCAATCCTCACAAGGAACACCAATGGAATACTACATGAACGTCCTCAACAAATCAATCTCAACAGGGAGAGTGCCTCAAGCCTTCAAATCAGCATACATCAAACCGCTCCTCAAGGGTACAGCAGGAAATGTAGAGGACCTCTCCAACTACAGGCCCATCTCCAACATCCCCTACCCAGCTAAACTCCTGGAAACGCACATATATAGAACAACCCATGAATTCATAGAAGAACACCGCCTATTAAACCAGGCACAAGTAGGCTTCAGACCGATGAGAGGAACAGAAACAGCACTTATTTTCAATCTGGGATGATCTAAAGGCAAACGCGGACTCAAACAACAGCACTGGTCTGATACTTTTAGACCTCCTTTGCGACATTCGACACAGTTAACCACGACATCCTCATCATGAGACTGGAAGAATTCGGAATCGCCAACAACGCCTCACTTTGGATCAGATCCTTCATAACAAACAGAACAGAAACAATATGGATGAAAACTTACAAAGTAAGTTCACGAGAATCGTCATGTGGAGTCCCACAAGGATCATCCTTCTTGCCACTACAATTCAACATCTACCTGTCACAGATAATTAAAATCATCGAAAGACATGGCCTCACCTGTTACAACTATGCTGACGACGCACAAATAAACTGCCTTCATGAAATATACAACTGGATGTACTTTGACTACCTCAAACTCAACCCAGGCAAAACTGAAATAATGATCATCATAAAAAACAAAGACAACCTCCACATCCCATCATCGATTGTAAAAATAAAAAATAAAAACTCGCTCTAGAGCCACAAGTTAATGCCCTAATCAAGAAATGCTTCTTTCTCTGTTTCTCCGTCATCGCTCTCCTCATGTCCAGATTAGACTACGCCAACAGCTTATATCTAGGCATGCCCAAACGACTCTTAAACTCCAATGCATAAAAAATGCAGCAGCCAGACTGCTCCTTTAACTTCCGTGAAGAGAGCACATCACACCAGCGCTGAAAATGCTACTCTGGCTACACATCAAACAGTGAATCAGGGTCAAATAAATGTGCATAACGCACAGAACAATCCACGACCCAAGGTGTAGAGTTCCTAAGAAGAAAACTAAGCGTACATCACACTACAAGGCCACTCAGATCCAGCAGCGACATCCGTTTGGAACCCAAATCATACAACAAGAGAAAACTCGTAGGATCTTCTTTCTCTCACCTCGCCCCAAAGACCTGAAACGAACTACCAGAGAACATACGGAGCACAAGAGATCACCTAAAATTCAGGAAACTCCCCAAATCATGGCTCGTCACCCCATAACCCGAATGAATGCTCATAAGGACATACACAGCGGAACTAGGCTGAGAGAGAATCCTATCCCGATTCGTGAAGCCATCGACCCTTACAAGAAGTAAGGATATACGGGTCTACAACATATCCTTTTATCAATTAAAAGACAAACCACATGGAATCATACCAAAGCACATCCACAGATCAATCGGGAAGGAAGGCAAGCTATGACCTAGCAATAACACCTGGGCCACCTCGTAAACCCGGGCAGCAATGGACCACCGACAGTAAATAGATAGGAAGAAGCGGGAATGATAATATAACACCACTACCTAAGCAGGGATAATGCTCGCTCTCCCGGGTTTACTCAGCTCTATAACTTAGCTGGGGGCCATCCCTAACACTGCCCCTGAAACTAGACAGTCAGGAAAGGGAAGAGAAAGAATATTCCTACCGAATGGACTACCGACAGTAAATAGATAGAAAGGAGCAGGTGAATGATAACATAACACCACTATCAAACAAGGGGATAATGCTCGCCAAACCGAGTCTACTAAGTCAATACATTTGCTAGGAACCATCCACACCATCGCCCTAGAAACTAGGCTGTCAGTAAAGCAAGAGAAAGAATATACCTACCCAGTATGACAACTTGATACATAAAACAAAACTACAAGGATTAAGAGACCTATAACCCACTAACCAAAACCTCAAATTTATGCATACTTCACACAAATACCCACACAACCACCTCTGTCACAGCAAACCGCACAGACTTCACCACACCGCAACAACAATCAATCAACACATAGATTGCAACAGCACGCAAGGACTCACTTCGATCCTATATGCACACCCAAGCTCAGCGCACAGTGAAAACCGAACTGAAGCTGCCAACAGCACACCACCTTCTCACTTTCCTACGCCCTCTTCACCCACTAACCCACCCCCACCTCTTTGTTTACAGATCCGCCTGAGCGCTTGGAGACCAACTCTGTTGGTGACGCTGCGCTATATAAATACCTTTGACATTAACATGCTCCCACCAGCCATTCTGCCTTTGCCTATAGTCATTCCTGCTATGACTCCGGCCCCACAGGCCCCGGTACAGCCCCTGCTGCCCTCGCCGGTTCCTTCGATTCTGGCACCGGTACAGCCTCTGCCTCCCACAGTTAAGCCGGTCCAGTACCAGCCTCTGCTGCAGCCTCCTGTCTCCACACGTCAGCCCTCGGCGCACAGCACTCCCCCACCCGTGCCGGACGCTCAGGTGGATACAGATGAGTAATTCACCCTGACTACTATCGTTAGCCAAGGCCTTCCACGAACGACTCGCAGGCCTGGCAGAGTGCTTGTGCCTTCCTCAACCCGAGGTTGAACAACCGGAGGAGAGGGCTGGGGGAATGGCTGAGGTCCTCACTCTACACCACATGGCTAGAACGGGTCTCCCAATGCAGAAGGCCGTTGTTGCCTTGGCCAAAAAGGGGTGGCTCAAACCCCACTCGGCCCAACCTGTCAATCAGCGTCTCGATGCCAAGTATAGGCAGATGGAGGGGGATACACTGTTGCTGTGGGCCCACCCTCAACCTCACTCTTCTGCGATGGCTGTGGCGTCACTCTACTGAAAGCCTCTGTGATTGCTGCAGCGTCACTCTACTCAAAGCCTCAGTCGTCCTCGGCCACGTTTCCTCGGCACTGTTGGGCAAGGAAGAAAAGATCTTGGAGCGAGCTTTATTCCAACACTTTTCTGCATCTTCGTCAAGCAAACGCGGATGCCAAGCTGGCAGCTGTTAACCAGAGGCTTTGGCGGGAAATAGCCGACTTCCTTCCAGAACTTCTGGTGCAGAGCCAGGCACGTTTCAAGGCGGGACTGGCGGAGGCTAAAATGGTGGCCCAAGACGTCATGGAACCCACCGTGGCCCACATTGACACCTCTGGCCGGGAAATTTGCGTCGCCACGGACATGAGAAGGACTGCCTGGCTTTGTGCTACTAAATTCAATCCAGACATCCAGGAACGCATATTTGACCTTCCGTTCGAGGGTGGTGACCTCTTTCACTCCACCTCCCATGAGGAGCTAGATAAAAAGAAAAACAGTTTGCAAACTGCAAAGTCTTTATCCTTACGAAGGCCACGCCCAAGGCGTACACCCAGTCACATCAATGCTCTGACAAGGGGTGGGCGTTCCGTGGGTTCCGCGGCTTCCAAGAAAGGAAGTCCAGGCAGCCGGACCATTCCCACAGTCAACACTGGCGACAACAAAAGGGGGGGAGCAAGGGCTTCTTTCAGTCCTCCTCCGTCACAGCCTCAGAGGGAAAGAAGGCATGACACGCCTCTTCGGGTCCACTTGTCTCTGGTGGGGGGCAGGCTTGCCCTTCACACACAGTTTTGGTGTCAGAGGTTTGCAGACCCCTGTATCTCTGTTGTATCCACGGGGTACAAACCTACCGATCCCTTTCCCTCCTCCCCTTCACTCCCACAGATTGAGACAGCAACTCTGTTGGCGTAAATGCGGTCTCTCGTCGAGAGCCAGGCAGTGGAATAAGTCCCAGCCTCCCAGCGAGGATTGGGCTTCTACTCCAGGATTATCGCCATACAAAAGAACAACCAGGCTGGCCTGAGAGTTGTGTTGGACCTCTCCACCCTCAACCTCTCCTTCCCTCTTCAAAAATTCAAGATGGTTATGCCAGCACTCATTGCAGACACATTGTGCAGAGGAGACTGGATGTGCTCCCTGGAGCGGAAGGACACTTATCTACACGTCCCGATTTGGCAGCTGCATCGCTCCTTTCTGCGATTCAGGCTCATGGGCTGCCATTTCCAATACAAGGTGCTACCCTTTGGTCTCAATTCAGCCCCCAGGGTATTCATCAGGCTCATGAATGCAGTGGAAGCCCTCCTCGGGGCCCAGGGCCACCACGTCTACCCGTACCTGGACTGGCTTGTCAGGGTGAGATCCCCAGAGACGGTGCATCACACTTCCTTCACCCTTATGGTCACACGCCAAGAGCTGGGATTTTTGGTCAATCTGAAAAATTCTCAGTTGCAGCCTATGCAGAACCTGACCTTCATGGGCCTCATCTGCGACACAAGCTCCGAGAGAGTTTTTCCCTCGGAGGACAAGATCACGGCCATCAAGAAGGCCACCACTCACTTCCTCCCTTGAGAGGTGACCTCGGCCTGGTGGTACCAACACTTATTAGGTATTATGGAGCGGTCCTACTGGCCGTACCCCACACGAGACTCAAAATGAGGAAATTACAGCTGCACTTCACAGCCTTATGGAATCAGAGGAGGGGCTCCCAAGTGTAGCTTGTCGGCATCCCTCCTTCTCTCCTCCAGGACCTCGCATGTTGGTCCAGGGAATGCAACCTGCGGAAGGGCAAGCCCTTCCGACAGCCGACCCCGCAGGTCACTATCACCACGGATTCCTCCCTGGAGGATTGGGGGGCCACTTTGGACAGCCACAGTGTCCATGGGGTCTGGACCCTGCAGGAGGAGTTGTCCCATATGAACTGGCTGGAGCTGAAAGCCATCTGGCTAGCTCTCAAAGCTTTTCTACCACTCATTGGGGGCAAGGTCGTCCTCATTCAGACGGATAACTCCACCAGCATGCACTATGTCAACAAGCAGGGTGGGACCAGATCCCCTCCACTATGCAGCCTTGCAGTCAGCATGTGGGAGTGGGCCATGGAGAACAACATCTATCTGATGGCCGTCCATCTTCCGGGGGAAGACCATCCTGGAAGCAGACCGGCTCCACAGACTGGGAGCGGACAATTACGAGTGGCAATTGAATGATCAGGTGCTGCTGGAAATCTTCAGCAGATGGGGTCATCCCTGAGGTGGATCTCTTTGCCTCCTGGGACAACAAGTAGTGCCAGCAGTTCGCGTCCTGGAAGGGGCAGGGCCCGGCCATCTGGGTGACGTCTTCCAGAAACAGTGGAACGGCATGACAGCCTATGCCTTCCCTCACACCCCTGGTCCACAGGGTGATCTGCAAGACAAAGGAATTGTGTCACCTCAGCATCATTCTGATAGCTCTGTGGTGGCCAGCGAGACCATGGTTCTCGGAGCTTCTCAGCCGCTCTGCCAGACCACCCATTCACCTGCCTGTTAGGGAGAATTCTCTGTTTAGGCTGAATTTCCCTACCTAGTGAGTCCCCCAGCAGCTTTGCTGGATTTCTGGGGTTTAATTTTTTCTCCTGCCAAGAGTGAGACTCTTTTACCCTCACTCTTGGACATGTTGAAGTGTGTTTTCTTGGTTAAACCTTGTGTTGAATGGGCTATGGGGTCTTTTACTCCATAGGGCCTCATGTATTTTTGTGATGTGGGTCACACAGCACCCTCTGTGCCGTGACCCAGGGGTGTCCTAGGGACTCCCCAACATAGACTCCATACCCTGGGACTGACTACTGTCTCCCAGGGCATGTAAAGTCACCAAAGACTTTGCTAGTCTTGAATCCTGAACAGAACCAGTACAAACCATCATATTGTGGACGTACTGGCTGGGGCAATTCGATTGCCCCAGGGTCTGTTAGTCGAGGGGGCACGTCTCCGTCCCCCCTGATCGAGTTTTGGCTGGTGGCAGTGGAAACTACTTTTTATATTCGACCGCGAATATTTCCCTATGGGATTTCCCATTGTTTTAGGCTAACACATTTAATTAATTATTTACGGTAGCCTTAAACATACCGCCGGTTTATATATTTATTTTTATAACTCCGGTTGGGACTTTTTGCCAAAACTTGATTCTAAAATGGCGCTGGTGTTCGCCTCTGTAACTCTGACCCAAAGTGGAGCCCTTTGTTCCACTTTTGGCGGGCTTCTCCACAGAAGCCCTCCAAAGTGGTGCCACTCTGTCTGGGGTACTTAGGAGGGGTGGAGGGGGATTTAGGCACCCTGGACTGAGTTACCTTGGTAACTCAAGTCGCACTCCGTCCTGATTGGCCCAAGTGGTGAGCCGCCCGGCTCACCACTTAGCATGTTTGAGTGACAGCTAGGCTGGGTGAATGGGGGTTTGCTGCATAAAAGCAGGGCTTTGGGGACTGGGACTTCAGAAGTCGCCACAGGACCAAGAATCCGACGAGGGAAGAGCTGAGCCGACCTGCTTCGACGACACCACCCGGTGGAGCCCTGCTGAACCGTCTCACCACTTTTTCCCGACGACCGAGGAGAACTCTTAACGGAGTGGCTCCTTCCCTTGACTGGTGGGGACAACCAGTTTTCGCCTTCTTTCCGTTCTTTGAGGTATCTCGTGGCCGCCTTGCCTGTGCCAAGCACCCCGGCAACCGGAATCCCACACTTTACCCCCATACCGCGAAAGTCGGTACCAACCCTTTAACCGGAGGACTCCGCGGCTGGTTTCTTCCCGGGCAGTGCAACGACCCTCTTCTTCTGCTCTTCAGCGAGAACTTCTTCTCCCCTGACCGACGTCGAGCCCTGCTGCCACTGCCTGGAACAACTGCCACCGCTGGAGGATCCTTTCCGCTTAAGGTACTGTGTTCTGCCTGGCTTCCCTTGCTACCGACTGTACGGGGTAGATTTAGTCCCCGGCTTTCGAACCTGGGAGTGCCTGGGACACTTTGGCTAAACTTTCTGAGCCACTCTAACCTCTTTTTGACTCTTTGCAAGACTTTGAATCTCTAACTAACAGTGTGATCTTGGGCACATTTTCGCTCCGGCTACTCTAAGAGTGGGCCCTGCCTAGTGACTTTTGCTCACCTGTGACTTTATTCTTCTTTAAGCCTATTGCAAGTGCTCTGGACCTTAGAGTGGTGTGTCTAACCCATTTCTGCTTTTTCTCTCCCTTTCTTGGAAACTACTAGAGTGTCATCTAACGTTAAGCACTCACCTCTGTTTTAATTAAGTGGTGTTTACTTAGAGTTGTCTAGATAGGAGAAAGGATTGAATCTACTTTCATTATAACTGTGTTGAAGTGCTTTTACTATATTTTTGCTAGAGTGTTTTTAACTTATGTGTATTTTAAATAAATAACTATATACTTTTGAAACCAAGCTCTGGTCAGTGTTTGCTTGTGCTATTGTGTTTTGGTACATATTGTGTATACTTTGCATACTGCCTAACTCTTCTTGAGAGAAGTCTGACTGCTCAGCCACAGCTACCAGGTAAATCTGGGTGGTACAGACTGCTACCAAAGGGGTTTACTGCTCTACCTGTAGTCTTAAATCTTTTGCAGTGTTCCCCAAGGGAACTGCACAGGTTTCTGCCTAACACTGGTGTACAGCGGTGGGATTTGTATTGAGTATACATTTTATTGTGCTTTAGATACCTTAGTGCAACTAACCACAAAGCTTAGCACTGAAAAAGTAAAACCTCTAACATGTCAGTTATAGAAAGCTATAGTCAAGAGTCCCTTGCAGCCAAAACTGCTGATTGTTTAAGAATGCTCTGTAAACATAAGGATCTCCTGACTAAGGGCAAGAAAATGGAGCTGATTGAAAGATTGTTAGCTAACCAAAGTCTGGGTGATGGTTCAGAGGAACCTACCACTCCAGCAACTGTAGATGACAGTGTTGAAGTTAACATGGAGCAAAATGTTGATGTTTCTGAGGAAGAGTCAGAAGAGGAGGGTGAGGCTGTTGTAACTGTCCCCCCTAGGCCTCTGCCTGCTCTACCTGCTGTGCCTACTGGACCTTTACCAGGTCCCACATTTAGTCCTCAGTACTTTGAACTAGAGAAAATGAAGCTAGAATTGGAGTATAAGAAACTGAATGCTCAAACTGACAAAGAACTAAGGCTAAGGGAAATGGAGCTCAAGTATGACTTAGAAATGAAGAAATTATCTGTTGAGAATGTTTCTCTCTCTGGCTCCTCTAGAAGTTCCAGTCCTAAAAGACCCCGGATGCCTAAAGAATTGGTTGGTATGTATGAGCCTAAGTTGGATGTGTTGGATTGGTTGTCTCTGTTTGAATATAATCATGGGCTCCAGAACATCACAGGAAATGACTTACTCACCTGGTTGTTCTCTAGGCTTCCCCCTGTTGCAACTGATGTGGTAATGGAGATGGGGGAGGAGGATAGGAAGGACTATGAATGTGTGAAACTAGCTTTGATAGCTAGGTTTGGGAAGACCCCTTCCCAGTATCTTAAGAGGTTTAGGAGCCTCAAAAAGCATGATGGTACCCCTTGGGCTACCTGGGTGAGTGAATGTTTGAAAAACTTAGAAGGATGGATTAAGGGTTACAAGGTGAACACTTATGAAGGTATGAAGAATTTGTTTATGTTGGAGACTATTTATGATGCCTGCTCTCCTGAGCTCAGACAACACTTGGCTGATTCCAGGGAATTGGATTCCCGGAAACTAGCTAAGGCTGCTGACGTGTGGGTTGCCAACAGGGCCACTCACAAGGATTCTGGGGTAACTCAGAAGAAGGAGGGGGAGAAACAGCCTAAAAAAGACTCCAAAGAGAATTCTAATAATTCCTATCCCAAAGAGGGCCCCAAACCACAAAATAACCAGGGTAAGCCACATGGGAAACCTAGTCAGGCTACTGTACCTTCTGGCCACAAGCCAGAAGGAGGTCAGATCAAGCCACCCTTCCAGAGAGCATTTGGACAATGCTATGTCTGTCAGGGTACTGACCATATCAAAGGAGATCCCAAGTGCAAGGGTAAACCTGCAGGGATCAGCACAGTCTCCTTAGCCTTCACTCCTGAGGATGAAGTACAGATGGCTAGTGCCCACTTTGAACTCTTTGCTGAAGAACCCTTGGGTCTTCAAGCAACTGTAAACTTAGAGCCTATGGGTCTGGTTAATCCCCAGAATAGGGTTGTGTATAACTCCCTACCTGTTAACTCTAAGGTGTATTATGTGGACAGTGTTCTTGTCAATGGCCAGGATACTCCTGCCAGGAGAGACACTGGGGCCAGCAGAACAGTAGTGGATGAAAGCTTCTTTCAACCTGAGGATGTGGCCAAAGCCCCCAAAGGTCCCACTAAGATGTCTGGAGGCCCTGTCCAAATGGTTCCTATTCTACCAGCCCTCATTCAATGTAACAACATGACAGTAAGGATCCCTGTCAGTGTTCAGACTGAGGTACCTGGGAAGGTCCTGTTAGGGAATGACCTAAGAACTCTAGGAGTAGTGTCACATACCCCCAGGCCTCCCAGTATGGAGAAGCAGAACTTAACCAAATTGGCTAGACAGGCTACCTTGAAGGACCCTTCTAAGCCTGTGGGACCCTCTACTGAGAACCCCACTACAAGCCCTGGTGTTAGTAAGTTGACCTCTAACCCAGGCACATTTCCGGATAGTATGCTAGGAACATGGGCGCCCCAACCAAGCTCCATCATTGTTCCCCTAGTCTCAGAGTCTCTGACTCCCCCTGCTTCTAAGGAAGAGGTGGATAGACCAACTAGGCCCCTATCTGAACCTGAGAGAACTGGTAATTCTCAGTGCTGGTGGAAAACCCGAAAAGAAAAGTCTAAGGCCAAAAACCTTCAGACTGTTGGACCTTCTACTGAAGAACCCAACTCAAATCCTAATATTAGGGGGGAAACTCCTAAAATAGGTAAGGGTAGATCTAAGAGGAAGGGGAAGCAGGTACATTGCCTAACCCCAACCCCTCCAACCAAGAGGCCTAAGACCCAACCTGCTCCCACAAGAGAGGTGGTGAGGAACCTTGGAGGCCCCTCTAGATCTAAGGGAATCCTTTATAAGGACCCCTTGAAAAAGCCTAACATAGGTTCAGAAGTTGTACCAACTTCTGAGGGACTGGTCAACCAGATCCCCTATAACAAAAAGACTGATGTTCCTCAAAGGGTTTGTAGGTCCTTTAGCTTGCAAAAGAAAACCTTTGAGTTCTCCCTTAAGCACAGGTCAGGGTGTCACCATCAAAATGCTGATGGACTCTCTAGGATGTATATCATCGACTAGAGGTATGAGGTTCATCCAGGAGTGGATTAAATCCTCCTGTCCCTTAGTCTGGGGGGGGCGAGTGTTAGGGAGAATTCTCTGTTTAGGCTGAATTTCCCTACCTAGTGAGTCCCCCAGCAGCTTTGCTGGATTTCTGGGGTTTAATTTTTTCTCCTGCCAAGAGTGAGACTCTTTTACCCTCACTCTTGGACATGTTGAAGTGTGTTTTCTTGGTTAAACCTTGTGTTGAATGGGCTATGGGGTCTTTTACTCCATAGGGCCTCATGTATTTTTGTGATGTGGGTCACACAGCACCCTCTGTGCCGTGACCCAGGGGTGTCCTAGGGACTCCCCAACATAGACTCCATACCCTGGGACTGACTACTGTCTCCCAGGGCATGTAAAGTCACCAAAGACTTTGCTAGTCTTGAATCCTGAACAGAACCAGTACAAACCATCATATTGTGGACGTACTGGCTGGGGCAATTCGATTGCCCCAGGGTCTGTTAGTCGAGGGGGCACGTCTCCGTCCCCCCTGATCGAGTTTTGGCTGGTGGCAGTGGAAACTACTTTTTATATTCGACCGCGAATATTTCCCTATGGGATTTCCCATTGTTTTAGGCTAACACATTTAATTAATTATTTACGGTAGCCTTAAACATACCGCCGGTTTATATATTTATTTTTATAACTCCGGTTGGGACTTTTTGCCAAAACTTGATTCTAAAATGGCGTTGGTGTTCGCCTCTGTAACTCTGACCCAAAGTGGAGCCCTTTGTTCCACTTTTGGCGGGCTTCTCCACAGAAGCCCTCCAAAGTGGTGCCACTCTGTCTGGGGTACTTAGGAGGGGTGGAGGGGGATTTAGGCACCCTGGACTGAGTTACCTTGGTAACTCAAGTCGCACTCCGTCCTGATTGGCCCAAGTGGTGAGCCGCCCGGCTCACCACTTAGCATGTTTGAGTGACAGCTAGGCTGGGTGAATGGGGGTTTGCTGCATAAAAGCAGGGCTTTGGGGACTGGGACTTCAGAAGTCGCCACAGGACCAAGAATCCGACGAGGGAAGAGCTGAGCCGACCTGCTTCGACGACACCACCCGGTGGAGCCCTGCTGAACCGTCTCACCACTTTTTCCCGACGACCGAGGAGAACTCTTAACGGAGTGGCTCCTTCCCTTGACTGGTGGGGACAACCAGTTTTCGCCTTCTTTCCGTTCTTTGAGGTATCTCGTGGCCGCCTTGCCTGTGCCAAGCACCCCGGCAACCGGAATCCCACACTTTACCCCCATACCGCGAAAGTCGGTACCAACCCTTTAACCGGAGGACTCCGCGGCTGGTTTCTTCCCGGGCAGTGCAACGACCCTCTTCTTCTGCTCTTCAGCGAGAACTTCTTCTCCCCTGACCGACGTCGAGCCCTGCTGCCACTGCCTGGAACAACTGCCACCGCTGGAGGATCCTTTCCGCTTAAGGTACTGTGTTCTGCCTGGCTTCCCTTGCTACCGACTGTACGGGGTAGATTTAGTCCCCGGCTTTCGAACCTGGGAGTGCCTGGGACACTTTGGCTAAACTTTCTGAGCCACTCTAACCTCTTTTTGACTCTTTGCAAGACTTTGAATCTCTAACTAACAGTGTGATCTTGGGCACATTTTCGCTCCGGCTACTCTAAGAGTGGGCCCTGCCTAGTGACTTTTGCTCACCTGTGACTTTATTCTTCTTTAAGCCTATTGCAAGTGCTCTGGACCTTAGAGTGGTGTGTCTAACCCATTTCTGCTTTTTCTCTCCCTTTCTTGGAAACTACTAGAGTGTCATCTAACGTTAAGCACTCACCTCTGTTTTAATTAAGTGGTGTTTACTTAGAGTTGTCTAGATAGGAGAAAGGATTGAATCTACTTTCATTATAACTGTGTTGAAGTGCTTTTACTATATTTTTGCTAGAGTGTTTTTAACTTATGTGTATTTTAAATAAATAACTATATACTTTTGAAACCAAGCTCTGGTCAGTGTTTGCTTGTGCTATTGTGTTTTGGTACATATTGTGTATACTTTGCATACTGCCTAACTCTTCTTGAGAGAAGTCTGACTGCTCAGCCACAGCTACCAGGTAAATCTGGGTGGTACAGACTGCTACCAAAGGGGTTTACTGCTCTACCTGTAGTCTTAAATCTTTTGCAGTGTTCCCCAAGGGAACTGCACAGGTTTCTGCCTAACACTGCCGATGGGCCCAGCTCATCCTGTGGCGCAGCAGGAGGGCAGGGTCATCCTCCCTGCTCCACAGAAATTAGCCCTCGCAGAGTTGTTCCTGAACAGGTGACGACGAAGCACCTCAGCCTCTCACAGGCTAACCTAGACATCATTCAGGGTGCTAGGAGCAAGGCTACTAGGAGCCAATACAAGAATAAATGGACTAGGTTCTGTCACTGGGCGGACTCTAAAGAGATCAACCCCCCCTCCCACAACTTACGTGCACATTGGACAATGTGCTCTTCTTCTCGGCACACCTTTCTGACTCAGACGTACAGGTGGCCACATGCTGCACCTATTTGGCAGCCATAGGGGCCTACAGAAACTCTGAGGAGGAGGTCTTCTCCTCTTCCAACCCAGTGGTCAGACGACATTTGGAGGGCCCCACCAGGCTTTACCCGCCCATAAGAAAGCACACCCCGTGTGGGACCTCAATGTTGTGTTGGTCGCGTTGGCGCACAAACCATTCGAGCCAATGGCATCCGCAGACATCAGGCTGGTCACCATTAAAACAGCTCTGTTGGTGGGTCTCATCATTGCTTGCATAGTCAGCGAGATCCAGGCTCTGGTGGCATCAGAACCCTATACCACTTTTCACAAGGATTAAGGTGGTCCTGAGAACGCACCCAGCATTCCTACCCTAAGGTACCCTCTGCGTTCCATCTAAACGAGGAGATTGTCTTACCCACATTTTTTGCTGACCCTAAAGACGAGGCTCAGAGGGTTTTTCACTGTCAGGATATCCGACTCGCTCTGAAATTATATCTGGACAGGACGAAGGGCCTCCGCAAGTCGGACGCCCTGTTTATCACCTTTGGGGAATCAAGGCCTGGTTATCAGGCATCAAAGGCCTCTATAGCAAAGTGGATGGTCTCGGCCATCAAGGAGGCCTATGAGGGGCAGCACAAACGTCTTCCAGCTAACATGCACGCCGACGCTGTCAGAGCCAAGGCCATGGCCATCGCCTTCCAGCGGCAGGTCCCGTGGCAGATCATCAGCAGGGCGGCCTCCTGGGCCACCCCTTTGGCTTTCTGTAAGCACTACTGTTTGAACGCCGGCTCTAGATCAAACAAGGCTTTCAGACTTGAGGTTCTAAGGAATATATTTTCTTAAGGAGGGTCTCCTCTCCACCCTGGGGCTACATTCAGTTGTAATCACCCATGCAGTATGGAGGAAAGGGGACAGCACGTAAGAGTAATGAATAGTTACTCACTGTAGTGACTAACATACTCTTAGTCTTTCCTCCTTACGTCCCATCATCCTCCTCCCTAATAATACTGGTGTCATTAGGCAATGTTAATATTGTTGGCGCGTAAATGGACTGAGGAGTGGCGCTGGTGGGCGGAGTCAGGGTAGCGCATGTTCCCAGGGCCGCACCCCTGCGCGCCACTAAATGTAAAGGGAAAGAAGGTATTTTCTGGTAAAAAAAGGTTCCGTCTCCCGTCCCTAGCGAGGGACGCCCATGCAGTATGTAAGAAAGGGGACTATGGACAGAGTACGTTAGTCACTACGGTGAGTAACTATTAATTTCTGGCACCACATATTTGAAGTCGGACTAGACAGCCCCACCTCCTTCCTTGGAGAGAGAGACACACACACCACGCCAAAGCAACAGCTGTCAACGGGAGGTGCATTACCATAGAAGACATTTCAAGACCTGGCAACGCAGGTCAAAGGCCAAATAGCAATGTGGCCAAAGAAGCAAGCGCAAATCTCGTGGCACAGCCATTTCATAACCATATGCAGTAAACACGAATGTGTGCACGAAAACTATTGCAAAGATGGTAAAAATGTATCTGCTGCCTCCAGCTTGCTGTTAGGCACATACAAAAGTAACCAAAAATCCCAAGTGTAAATCTAGGGTGATACAAAAGTATCCCCATTCTGCACTGTAAGGTGTGGTGTGCAATAAAAGTGCCAGAATTTAAAAAGGGATACATAGTTTCCCAGTACTGATAGTCTGAAGAACTGATCAGTTTCCCCATAACAATGAGCAAAAGGGAAATGAAGCCGAGGACTTTACTTTCCTTCAAAAAGTCAAAAGGTTTAAAAGAAATGGTGGTCCATAGAAACTATGGAAGGAAAGTTGCAAAAAGAGAGAACTTTCCTAACAACCATGCCTAAGCTACTTGTTAGGCGTGTAAACGTTTGAAACCCAAAATGCTCAAGTAGTGTCTAAAACACTCTGAAAGGCCTGAGCCATGCAAGCTGATTAAAGCAAAAGACGTCCTCTGTTTCCTAAGAGGTAGTGGAGTTGGTGTAGCAGTGTACATACAGTGCTCTTCTCATACAGGCTTCGAAGGAGGCTTTGAGGCCAGAGTCCTCTCAGTTGGGTTCCGACGCCAGCCGACCTAAGAGGCCGCCATTTAGCAACTAGACGACTGCAAAACATTATAGTTTGAGTCAAGGCCTGACTAAACCTGCACAACAAAGTGTGCTGAGGAATCTGGGTTGGCACCAAGCCTTTTGGTTTCCCATCGGACAAAGAGTCTGACCTTACCTTAATTTCTCCAACAAAAGGGCGTACTCGAATTCTTCTCATAAGAAGAGTAAGAGCAACCAGATCTGTCCTCCTATTAGTAGGAAGAGCAGGAAGGGGGTGAGGGGATTACTCCAATACTGACACAAGGTGTTCCAGGAACCAGGAAAGTGTTGTTTCAAAAGATTGAGCAAAGTGATGACTCGCATGCAGCAGCCTCTATGTAAGCCTGTTTGTTGTTGCATAGTTCATAAGTCATCTACAAGTTACAAACAACAGTAGTTTCGGGGAGAGGTAGTAAGCATTGGTCATCCACCTTTGACATCTCCTTGTGTCTCTCTGGACTGATTTAAAGTGCTGTTACTAAAACCCTCTCATTGATGACCTAGTGATAGTTCTATAACCTTCCCGTGCTAGTCCCAGCCATCTGGCTTACACAGAATACCACACATCCTCCTTCCTCACATAGGCAGTAGCACAAATGCGAGCACCAGAACCCAAGTCATGAAAAAGAATAGGAACGCACATTGGGACTTAGCAGAACGCTCTGGGGAACTTGATGGGACAGCTTCTCAAGAAAGAGATTGTCCAGTAAAGTGGGCATGCAATGGGATGCCGTTATGTATGTTTTGCAGTGTGTCATCCAACAGCCAATATCTCACAATATTTGGTGAACATTGGTGATGGGGAGGCAGACCTTGACCTAACCATACAATGGTACACAGCCTGCAGGTTTTCTTGCTCAGTGTGTTGTGATGCCTGGCTAATACTACTTGAACCTCCCAGCTCCTGCTCTGCCCATGGCACTGGAAAAAAGAACCATTGCAGGCATGTGTTTGATACACTTTGTGCCCGAAAGTCCTATGGACCTTTAAACCTCCTTTGGAGTTCTGCAAATTTGACTCTGCGGTACCTGCCTGCTTCCTGGATAGTTTTCCTGGGTCCCGAAGGTGTCCATTGAACTTCTAACCAGGACCTATTTTTAGGACCTACCTCTGATTTTAATTTTTTTAAGTAAATGGTCTGCATTTCTGCAGTGGGCCTGGATTTTTAACATTGTCACTTAGTAACTCTGTATTAATTTTTCCCTGACCTGTATGAAGAAGGCTGCTGTGCCTAAAATGCTACAATAATACTTTAAAGAAGTTGGCTTTGGTTTCAAAGGTATCCTACCTCAGAAGGCCTTGAACAATTATCAGGCGTGCATATGCATTCATTTTAATAGTATGGCGTAGGGAAGCGGGCTGCAACTTGCGGCTCTCCAGATGTTTTGGACTAGGTTATGAAAGATTGTTTTCTTGCTGCTTTCCTCCAATAGACATCTACGGGATACCCTTTCTTTTTTTTATCTATTTAGACTCCTGTCATGACTTTTTGGAGGTAATAAAGCCTTCTGCTTTACTTCCCTTACCCTTTTGCTCATTTCTATGGGGAAACTGGTCAGTCCATAAGACTATCTGTACTGAGAGAATGTCTTTGTGAAGTCCTGATACTTTGTATCCTTATATCTTTTTCTGCAAGGCTTTTTGGTAACTTTTACAATGTGCCTATGATGAGCTGGTGACAGTGAATATTTTTCTACCGTGGTGTTTCTGTAATTTCACTTGTGCACGCTTGCAATAACCGTAAATGGCTACTAAGGGTGGCTATCACCCTAAAATAGCTGTGCCACTAAGTGTTTTGCTTGTCCTTTGGTCATACTGTTCGCTGGCCTTCATCCTGCTTTATCAGGTCAGGAAATACCATATATGTTGTGCCCATTCCCTGGGAAAGCGGTTGCTTTCGCAGGCAAAGGGGCAGTTTGTGTGTGAGCCCGGATGTGGGGGGCCTGCGACTGTCGGTCCCAGTTCACATTTGGGTGCCTCAATGGATGTTGCAGGTCAGATGTTGTGGCCAGTAGCTATCCATGATTGGATAGCCACTGCCAGTTAGATTGGTGCAGATACTTACCGTTGGTGGGCTTGGGCATGCTCCCAGCCCAAACCTTGGATAAAAAGAGGGCTCTTACATCCATTCAATAAATCATTGTTGGAGCCAAATTCTCTACAAAGAAGAGCAGCCAGTTGACAACCCCTGCAGCTGACCAGCACCAACTCCAGTGAAGTACTGCTTCTCTGTGTGACGACGCAGTCTTTGGGATGGTGTTGATGGAGGTTGCCGCTATGACTGTGCGAACAGAGCCGCAAACAGTACTACATTTCCCATTGCCCCAGGCATCTGCTGCGTCATTCTGGCTCTGGACGCCATGCAAATCGAGCGCTGTTGCGTCATCCGCATGCAGTTGTATGGCCAATCATGCGCCAAGCCGGGTGGGAGGAGCGGCAACACGGAACTAAGACGTTCATGCATCAGTAGGCAAGCCTGCGCTCCTCAGACGGTATTCTTCTGTGCAAGCAGCGTTTCCTGCCATTTTTGGATTTGCCTTGTTTTTCTGTACTTTTGGCATTGTTTCACTGACTCTTTGATTTCCCTCTGTTTTGGTGACTTCCTGGCTACACTTTGCCTTTGACTACATTCTTGGTCTGGATATTGGTGCTTTTTTGATTCCCCCTAACAGAGATGCTTTTCCTGGTTACCTCTTGGGCTGTTTTTTTAGACTGTTTGTGGTTTGTGTGAGGGGTCAGAAATGAGAGCTGGACACAAATGTATGGTATTCTGAAAGTCGGACATTTTATTAAACAGAAGTGAGTTGGAAAAACACCTCTCTAGCCCTATTATAAAGAGAAACTTCCCTACCTAGAAAACAAACTAAAGATCTGTCTGTGCCAAGTAGTGAGTCTCTTAAAAACAGTCCTTGTGTCCAAAACGCTCTAAGCTCACCCTCACACTAGAAACAAAGCAACAAAGGGTGAAAGGAAATGTCTTTGACTTGACGTTAGCAAAAAGTGTTGACAACCAAAAATATAAGGAGAAAGACCCTTGGATTCAGAGGGTGGTTCCCTTCGCCATTATTCTTAGGGAGGATGGCAAGTGTCTCCTTATCCAACATTTCCTTTGTCTTCACTGGAATCACTGGACTCACTCACCTGTTCAAACAATACATTCCATAGCAGTCTTTCTTTAGCTCTTCATAAACTTTTTACAGATTGCCTGGTATACTCCCCTGCCAGGAATACTTCTCCCAATGTCAGAATCTTTATACTACTTCAGGTGCCTGGTGTACTTGTCTGCTAGGACTTCTTTCATGAACTTCTCAGATCCTGGTATACTCATCTGCCAAGTAGCTTCCCACAATGTCATTATTTCTTGTAACTTTGCTGGTTGGCTGTTATGCTCCCCTGCCAGTAATCCTTCTATGGATTTTTCAGATCCCTGGTATACACTCCTGCGAGGTATCTTCCCACAATGTTCATTTGCCAGAACTTCTTATTTGTTTCAGTATTCTTTTCACTATACCACAGTGTCATATACCACAAGGTGATCAATATTTTGCCTAGGGTAACACTTGCTTCAGCTTTCCCCCACACTGGCATTTTATGTGTCTGTACCTGCTGGGGTTTGTTGCTGCACTTTCTTGTTTGCATACAAATATTCTTCTTATTGGGTATCGAATTGGTGTTGGATTTTGTCTGCATTCAAACCATCTTTGAGTATTGTTCGTATTAGCAATCTCATACCATCCAATCACTCGGTTGCATGCGTGTCGGTTCGCCACGGGCGGGTCTCCAACAGCTTTGGGCAGACTCACTGGTTGTTCCCAGCATCTCCAACTCTTGGCTTGCCTCTGCGATGAAGCTTCCTCACTGGTTTGGCTTCTCATAATGTGCGGGCGTTCCCCCAGCCTTTTCTGCAGCTCCACCATCACTTGCTGGCTTTCCTCTGTGGCCTGGACCGTAGAGCGCTGACTCTCTGGACAACTGTACCTCCACGTGCTCCTCTGCGGTTCTCAGTGCTTAAAGTCCTTCGGGTGTGCCTGCTGCGCTTCTCCCTTCTCGCCACACCGGTATGTGTGTCTCGCATTTGCAAGCCGCCGCATGGATTTGCAGGTCTCCTCTCTCTCACTATTCACTCCCACACTGCCCTTTCTCTTAGTGCGGATGCCATTTTTAAATGTCTTGTGTACTTTGGGTCCAGTAAAGCGACTAGCCACCGCGTTAAACTTCGGGCTTCTCTTGGGTTGCATAAACTTCTCCCTTATCTCAGTATTTAAAGGTTTATGTGAGTTGAAGCCCATAGATGTTACTGGATTTCTTGGATGGTGTTGTTCAAAAGTCTCACATAAAGACACATCAGAAACAGAAGATATTCAGTATGTGTTGTGAATGTTTGAAGAAGAAAAACGGAACAGCAGGTGTCCCCAAGGCCTAGAACCTGGGAAACAGAAATACATTCTAGGTTCTATTTATTCAAGAAGGTTTTTCTTCAAGGTTCTTATATTATTATGAAAGTAAAGAGTTAATCATACAATACTTTAAAAAACAAAGTTAAAACCTATCGGATTGCCCACTACTATCAAAAAGGTAAAAAATCAAACCCTGAATGTGTCGATTGTACAAACAGTTTACTCAGCCATCCAAATAACACACATCAAAAATAATCTACAATCAGTAATAAAATTACACGAGAACACACATGATTTACAATGTAAAACTTATTGAACACATCTTCAGTCCAAAGCCAGGGTTCCCAAACAATTTTTAGGACCCTGTGATCAACTAGTCTTATACGTCAAAACCGGTTAGTTGTTCAAAAACATCTGCATCAGAGGAAACCAAGGCGCTAGAGCTGCAAAAGTGCAAAGAGACATTCTTGAGGGCATATCCATTATACACATTTACGGTATGAATTTCAAGGAAGCCGGAGGGAAAAACAACTTGTGCTACGGGATGTACAATGCATTGCCCAAAATCATCAATGCACACAAACACCCAACCCGACTTTATCTCAATTCAAAGCTGCTGAAACTCTCTCTGAAATACCAACATAGTGATTAAGGCTGCGGATAGAGGTGAAGGAATTGTGGTATGGGACGCTTACAAATATGATCAGGAAGTCACTAGACTGCTGTCTGTTCCCAGTCACTATAAAAGCTCTCGCTTGACCCAAGCGATGGCATCAAACAAGGGATGTAATAAATTTGGTCGAGGGCCTTGAGTTTAATATGCAAAAACACCTATTGGTGACTGTGGACATTGAGGTGCTGTACACTAATATCCCCCTACACAAAGCCCTCATAAGCCGTGAAACAGTCCTTGATCTAACTGACCTAGAATTTCTTGCAGTATATTTTTGTGAATGTTTGAGTCGTAGGTGGTGACTTGACTATAATGACAATAAGCCATGAGAACCTCAGGTATTATAGTGTCGTCTTTGTGGGAAAGGAGGCTACCGCATCTCACCCGATGGAGTCACCACCTCCTCCCAGTAGTTGTCTCCTCCCATGTGATCCTCCCTCATAATGCTACCCCCAGGGTCATGATCAGGTAGTGGCTGCCGTTCCTTGGCGACATGGGAGGAGATCCCTGCCGGAGAGTCAGTGATGACTCCACTGGATTCTTCACAATTCCTTCTTTGGTTTCAGTTTATATCTGGATTTACATTCATTAGTTTTTGTCCTCTTTCCGTCAGGTTAGACTCCTAGTTTTTGTTTTTGGGGTCCATCTGGATTCTTCTTCCACTCCTGGTGAAAGGACTTGGCACTGGGTGGTTCTCCTGGCCTATGGATTCAGGCAATCCTGTTGGAGTGGGTTGTGCACATAGGTCTCCAGCTCTGTTTTGCCCTCTCTAAGGTAGTACCAAGGGAAGGAGGGGGTCAGGGGGAGCATTCTGGTAAGTCTGATTGCTCCTAACCCCTTGTGTCTTTAGTTGCAGCCTGGGTGAGTTTTACACCACGTCTCTGGCTTTTTGCTGCTTCCAAGAACGTATGTCATCTCCCCCTTTTCTGCTCGACATCCAGAGGCAAATGTAGGTCTTCTATTGCAAGCACAGAACCTTTGCAAAAGGGGAGCCTTTCCGGAAGACCAGGCATTTTATTCCATTATGCCCCGTAAATCCCCCAAAAATGGCAGAAAACACCCTCTTGAGGGGGGGGGGGGGGGCATGATAGAATAAAATGCTATCTTTATGATAAATATGCTGCCCTGCTCCCGATTTTTGTTTTTTTTTTAATGCTCCTTTTTTACAAAATAAACAAACGGGGCATCTCCTGTGTACATAAAGAAATCCCTGAACCTGTCAGAGGAGGGGGAAGGGACATCCTTGACGTCTGGCCCCTCTGACAATGCTACTGACTTTTTCCTAGAAACGTATCATGGGCATCTGGTAAAGCTATCTTTTGATCTCATTGCCACCCCTTATTTGTGTGTGATACTTTATCACATTGCTAAGGGAACATACTCCCGTCATAGACTGGATAACGGATGAAGTTTGCAATGAAACAGAGTAATGCGGTCTCTGCCTATCTGAGCCCCTGCCTAGGCATGGTTATCTGGGTGTGATGAGAACAGGTCGGTGGGCAGCACACTCCTTCCGAGTAATTGGAGCATTCAGATGTATTTTGCAAAAAAGATGGCTGAAGTCTTGCAGCCGCACCAAAGTTATGATTGTTCCATTTGACCTGATGGAGGGGGCTCCAGTACTTCATGGGCCCAAAAAAGGCATGATCTTGAGTACTTGGCAATTGATCTCAAGAACGGCTTCATTCGCCCCTCACAATATTTGGTGATGTCGTTTGGTCTTTGCAATGCCCCAACCACCTTCCAGTACTTAATCAACAACTTTTTGAATTACCTTCTGGATCGGTGTGTGCTGGTATATTTAGAAGTCGTCATTTTTTGGGAGACACTCACACAGCACATCCAACATGTATGCATTGTTTTGCAACGTCTGAGGGAGCACCACCTCTATGCGAAAACTGGAAAATTGAGTTTTCCACTACGAGGCTTGAGTTTCTTGATTTTCTAACTCCCCATGGAGTGTAAATTAGTGATGCCAGGGTTTGGGCCACTGTGGAGGCACTTCAGTCTTTCCTTGTTTTCACAACTTCGACAGCCGCTTTATTTGTTCCATGTAACGTTTCAGAATGTCCAGTTTCACTGGACCAAAGAAGCATGGGATGCATTTCTGTTATTATAGGAGGCTTTTACTACAGCCCCCAGTTCTCCAACATCCTGATCCAGAGCAACAGTTCATAATAGAGGCTGTTGCCTTGGCCGTGCCCACCGAGCAGTCATTTCCCAGCGTTGCCCTCAGATGCACTACCTCCATCCAGTAGCGTACTATTCCCAAAGCCTATCGGCGGCCGAGCAAAGGTACATGGACCCAAAGTGGGAAGTGCTGGCCATAAAAGCCTAATTTTAGAGTCGAGACATCAGTTGCAAGTGTCAAAGTTCCCGGCACTCGTCTACACTGATCATCAGGAAGCCCTGGCCTTGGCTTCAGCCAAATGTTCCAGTGCCCGCTTTTTAACTTCATAGTCGCCTATTGTCCATGCAGTTGTCACGGAAAAGCTGATGCCCTGTTACGTCTTGGTGAGCGTGAACAAGAAACCTTGCAAGTGGAACTCATTCTGGGCCATGAAAGAGTGATTTGTCTGTACAGTCGCTCCCTTTACTAGAGTCCTTACAGAGCTGGGCAGTCCAGAACCCAGAGCAGGCGAGTATGGGCCTGGATATTCATGACCGCTTCCCTGTTATGCAGGGTTAGTTATACTTGCCCTATACTGACCTGCAACAGGCATTACAATGGTGCCATGATGGCAAACTACAGGGCATTGTGGACAGCACAAGACCCCGGAGCTGTTGAAAAGATGGAAAAAAAGAAGAAAGTAGGGAAAGCACACCCTATCTTATGTGTATTTACTATGTACAATACTTTAAGTATTTTTGTTTTTTCTAGTCTATTGACCCTTCTACAAATCAGTTTTTTCTTGGTGCCAGGGAGAAAAGAATGACTCTGGTATCAAAAAGTCAAGAAAGACATGAGAAAAATGTGTAGTTCCTATTGGTAATAGAAACTCCTGTCCCCTGCACACCGTTCAAGAGTGGAAAGAAAGTGTTCCAAACAAATCTCAATATTTTCATTAATTTCAAATATTCGATATATCACTCGTTCGAGAAGTTATTTCGCCACAATCAACGTAAACAAACATTGAAAGTAAAGTTCAATCAACTTGAAGGTATTCGTTTTTTTACTAAAAATATTTATCAAAATTGTACAAAATAATATTGTTTTTTCTTTTGAGTTCAATTCACTCAAACCATTGTAATTCAACAAACAACCAAAAGTAATTTCTTTCAACAAATTCAACAAAATTCTGAAGAATTGCTACGAATTTCTAACAGATTCAAGGGAGTCAAGACTGTTCAAAAAAATCAGTTTCTAAAGTAAATTTCTACACACATTTCTAAAAAAGGGGGGATAGTAATGAGCTCAACGCGTTTCGAGAGATTTGCCTCTCTTCTTCAGGAGCAATGACTTACTGCTAACTAGTACAGTAGTGACTAATTTCAACAATTATTCCATAATAATTTCAAAATGATACTTCAATGTGGAATGAGAACAACATCCACTTTTTTTGATAGTGAATATATCCTCAGGATTTTTCAGTGACAACTATTCCATTGTGAGATGATGGAAACGTCTTTTCACAGTTCCCAATTCGTTTATAATTATCTGTAAATAATATATGTATTATTGATTTGCTGAGGCAATGAAAAGTTGTCTTTAGCTCTAAATAATGCAGAGTTGTACTTGTGTATTCCTCTACTCTCCGTTTAATGGTGAAAAAAAGCTTCTTCCAAATTTCACATTTCCAATCAAGTTTTCAGTATGGAATCTTGGCGCGGTTTGAACTTGACATGGTCCCATTCAGGGTATATGGAAGTATGTCGTGGTCAATTCAAGTTTCCTCCCTGTGTATTAACAATTGTTCGAGTTAGCGCACTATATGGCATTTTCATGTAAGAGTGATTTTCATTTTTTAGTTAGTTAACATCACGTTTTTACCTGGAACGGTGACTGTTTGCAGCCGCGTACGTTTCTTTCCTCTGTGCTGTTTCCTATCGTGTCGCCGGGTCGCTGTGAATGTATCTACCTAATCTAAATCTTATCTGTTAGCGTTATATTGAGCGTGTTACATAATCTAGTCAACGCTGTGCTCAGCATGTTCATTATTCGAGTTGTTACCCCATTAAGAAAGATTTCTGCTGTACCTGAGTTAAATGCTCTGCCGTTCTTGAGCTTGTTTCTCCTCCTTCCTGCTCACTCCAAGTCAACCCGTTACCTAGCAACTAGACCCTATATTATCATGTGATCTAGTCACCTGACTCTTGGGAATTATGGGAATCGTAGTTTGAATTACGCTTTATGCCTAATATCCGATCCCTCCTTCTATTCACAATGTAGTAGAGTGTGATCTCTTCCTATAACGACTGTGCATTCTGGAGATCATAGTTACAACTGCATTTACTGCATATGTACAATTTACACGGAAAAGGTGATCGTATCTTAATAAAACAGTTAAATTTGAGGCCACTGCTCATGATTCTCATAGTAATTTGCTTGGGTTTAAGTCGATCTCCCCTGTTTTTAACTAGGGACCGATATCTGCATGTTTAGTTCATGATGTTACATTTGGGTTATCCACAATTTGAAAAATTTAGATCGTCTTTCCATCAAATCACAATGTAATTTACATTAGTGTTGCTCTTACATTCAATTAAGTTCTTCAACATTGCTTTCTCTGTGATGTAATTTATACCACAGCCTCCATTTTTATGGTTATGAATGTTCCTGTAAATCGCCTGCTTTATCCCTGTGTGGTGATACTAAGTCAACCTCTCTTCATAGGAATGAACTCGGACTGTATTCTTCATTCATTCCCCTGGGTTCCAGAGCATCTAACTTGTGGACCCAGAACATTTCTCTGCGTGTTAGTATTTGTTCCAGATTACCTCCTCTAGCTGGTCTTGTGATTACCTCCAGGATTAAAAATTTCAATTGTGAAATTGTATGGTGTTGCTCTTTAAAGTGTCTTTTCTTTCCACTCTTGAACGGTGTGCAGGGGACGGGAGTTTCTATTACCAATAGGAACTACACATTTTTCCCCTGTTGAAAAGATGGTTCTGGTGACCTTTCATGAAAAGATCTCATGGAATACATACATGGCAGTGCTATCTGCACACAGTGTAAGATTCCAAAACCTGTTGAGTTGGGCTATTACAACCCATAGCTGTCTTTCCACCACCTTGTGACTCTGGATTTCTTGGTGGAGCTGCCCTATATTCAAGGCTATGATACCACCTGGGTGATTGATTCCTTCATCAAGATGGGTCGTTTCATCCCATGTAAATGAGTACCTTCAGCTCCTGTCTTGGCAGAACTGTTTTTTGACCACTTATTTTGGTTTTTTTGGCCTATCCATGATTATTATATCAGTTTGGGGCATGCAATGTAGCTCCTGATTCTAGCATGCTTTGGTCTTTGGAATTGATGCGTGGCGTTCTTCAGCCTACCATCTACAAACGAGAGCAACAGACGTACATAGAGAGATAATTATATTCTAAAACAGTATCCCAGTTGTCTGCATCTACAACATCAAGAATCTTGGAAAACCTTGCTCGGCCTGGCTGAATTTGCATACAATAACAGTGTCCATAATTCGGAAGGAAACTTTTCCTTCTACGTGATGCATGGATGACACCCGTGCATGCTGCCTATTGCATTGCCACCGTGTTCGGTGATTCTGGCGGCTGAACATTGTATTCAGACCCTTTGTGAGGCAAAGTCATGGGTTCATGAGCATCGAAAAATCACACAGGAGAGGGACAAGCACGACAGCGATTTCCATCGAATACTGGCACCAGTGTACAAAGATGTGGTTGCATATAGCTCTCCACCTCCAACAAGCATATAACCCCAGTACCCGGAAGCTTCTGTCCCAGTTTGTGTGCCTTTATCTGATTGCCCGAGTTATTCGGTTGCGTCTCCCTCACACTCAAAAGACACACCCTGTCTTCAACGTCTCCTTGTTGAAGCCGTGCAGGCCAACCACCCGCTTCTCCCCTAGGCTGCTTGCTATCATGGTCGAAGGCTCAGAGGAATACGATGGGCCAGCTATCCTGGATTACTGTATATGTAGGGGACAACTTTATCACTTTATAGACTTATGTTTCTGCAGGAAGGTCTTCGGAACTCTCATGCCACGTCCACGCTCCCTTTTTGATAGCCTCATACCACCATCTGCATCTTGAATTACCTGTCGCTACCAGAGGCCTTGCGGGAGGGCTCTGTCACAATGTGGTCTCTGGGATGGTGCCAATGAAGTGGAGCATTCCGGTTGTCTGATTGCTGCGTTTTTTTCTTGTAGCCTGGGAGAGTTGTGCAGGACTCCCCTTCCTTTTCACCGGATGACTCCTCCCAGCATGTCTGCTCATGGGGTGCAGTCTGGAGGAAGGTCTTCAATCCTCTGGGGCCTCTGCGCTGCCCTTGACACCCTGTCTGATCTCAGTAAGACCCTACTCTGTGCTTTGTCCCCACTGGTCGAAGTGGGCGGGAGCGGTCAGGAGCGGTGCTCCTATACTTCTATTAAATAAGTTTTACCGTTCCTATACCTTTATTTTTTAAAGGAAACCGTTCTGGAAAGGTTTCGTTTTAAAATAAAAGTGTTGGAACAAGTTGAAACTTGCACTTTGAGTGCACTGCACTGGACGTGCCCTTAAACAGCAAGTGCATGGGTTTTGAGGTGTGTATTGTACATGGGAGGGGGTTGGCAATGGGGTTTGTGGGGAGTGGTGCAGGCGAGTAGGGAACATAGTTCCACTACTTCTTTTTGTACACTTCGACCACTGTTTGTCCCCTAGATTGGTGGGAACAACCAGTCTCGACCCCTGCTATAGCCGTCACCATGCCGAGTGCATTCTTTGAACTTGGAGGATCTTCAGCTTGATAATCCTTCTTGCATGAACTGAAGGTGTACTGGGCCTGCTCTTTTGTTTGTCCAATGAAGATCGCATGTCACCACCTGACCATGGGGACTCCCGTTGCAACTTGTCTTCATCGCTCCCTGAAGGTGTCCTGAGGTTGTCTGCTCCTCTTCATGTTTCTTCATTTGGGTTTCCTACTGGAAGCTGTCCGCAATCGATTCCCAAACAGCCTGACCGACCAAATAAATCCTGTGTCTGAAATTACCTCTGCACCTGTGACCCCTTGGCCTTCCTCAACGTGACAAAGCACAGAAGGTTGTATCCCCAAAGGAATCTGTAACCTCTGCGGTGGTTTCTAGAGAAATCTGAGTCTTGGGAGTGGGGGTAAGTTAACATACATTATCTGTCCCTAAATCACTGTTTAATGACTTTGGTCAGTTGAGGCCTAGTAAAGGATCGCTTCCTAGGCCGATCTTATGGGATTGAGTGAATTTACTTACCTGAAAATTACCTAAAGTTACTCTTTTAATCATAACCACTGGCATCACCAATTTCTTCATAAACCTACCTGTGAAGTATATGCTTAGGAACTGGTGACTTCTGGGCACAAGACCCCAAACTATTTTAGGGTTGTACTTCATAAGAGCTAGGGAACCTGTTCCATGATTATTCTGAAGTGTCTTCTAATTTGAACGCATCCGAGTACTTGGCACTGGTTATTAAATGAAATACTTTCCTATATCTCCCAAGGGTGAATAGATGCATCTGCTTTATGGTGTTGATGTGACAATATTTGACTTGAGGTTTTACTTACTTAATGTGTATTTTAAAGGCCTAATACAGTATTGTTTATTTTTGTACTTGCCCCTCTAACTCAGATTATTAGTGTTGCTCTATGTGGACTCATTGTAGCCCCAAACCACTCCCACACCCTCCCTGAGACTAAGCCTTGACGCTCTGCTACTCAACTTGATTGGGTTTGGTTGAAACCCTTTGTCTCCTTGTTCACCATAATAGTGTTGCCTCCTTAAATGTACCCCTCACCCCACTCCTCCCCCCAGGGATGATTTTGGAAATTCATATGAACAGTCTACAACTCCCATGTCTCATCGTCGGTGACTATGCTACCTAGGGCTGATGGGAGCTGTAGTCCAAAGCATCTGGACAGCCAAAGGTTGCAGACCCCTGCCCAAGGGCATAGGAGACTTACTTGCTTGATTGTATTTTAATACAGTGTATCATTACCCAAGTTTGGCCATTTGTGCAGAGTGCTGTGCCTTGGGCAGATCTCAAATTGTGGTTTTTAATTCCTTGCTGCCCTTCCTGGACCACATCCGTCGTCCTGATGGTTCCACATGTGTGCTGGATCAGGCCTTCCTTGCTGGGGCCGTCTCTAGGTATTTTACCCCCAGCTTCCCAACGTTTCGAGCAGTTGTCCCGTTTTGATGTTTGTCACTGCTCCGGGCTTAGTCTTCATCGTCGTTAGGATATCTGCTGGAACCTCCTTAGTCTGGTTCTCTTGCCTTTCCGGAGTCTTCCATGCCAGTGCTTTTGCTTCGGGCTTTAGTGGCTCTCCAAGTACGGCCCTGTGCTCAACTTCCTGGGAGGTCACATTCTGTAAACTGCATTTGGAGAAGTAGCCTTGCACTTACTTGATTCTTTAGCCTTCCTGGTACCAACTTTCTGGAAACAAACAGAGGCCCCTGAGGTGGTGGGTTATTAATGGTCTAACCCTCGGGGGTCCCCGCGGTTTGTGGTAAAGATTATTTGCAGGTGTTTCTCAATTGCATTTTCCCTTTGGATTCCATTGGGGATATTCATGCTGTACTGCATCTTCTTGGGGCTCCTGGTTCTTGAACCAATCTCTCCTCTAGTGGTCCATGATTGTTTCCCACCCAATCAGCATCTGTAGGTTAGAACCGATACTCGCCTGCCTTTTTCCCATATAAGCAATTACCTACTGATGTTATCCCGCATATTTCTACGGGACCATTTACTCTCCTTAAACTCTCTACAGAGTGACTCTGGAGCCACTTACTTGTCCTTGGATGTTTTACCTGCATCCTGGGGTCTGGGGACTTGAAGGCCAAAAGTTGTAATTTAAGCCCACACAGCAGTGATTTGTAATGTATTTGTAAAGTTATGTATGCTGTTGTAACCTGCCTCCTGCAGGTGGCACCCTCGGCCAGTGATGTACAAGGAGCAGGAACCATGCTGACCCAGGTAAGTGGAAAAGGAACATGCTTTGTCTCTTGGTTACATAGTAAAGGTAAGAAGTAGGAGAGAAGATATGTAAGCCTCCGCCCTGGTTCCCTGCCCAGCTCCCAGTCCCAACTGTAAGATGTGAAGCTTGCAGGTGCCCCAACACTCCAAGCTCCACATGAGCATTCCACAAGGCCCCTGCACTCAAACATACAATCAACATAACATCCAGGATACCACATATGCACACCTACTAAAGAAAATGCATCATTACACTGCCACTGGTGACATTGTATCTATTTTTCACTGAAGTGTACTATCTTTGTGCTCTCAGCCTAAACGTCTGTTGTCTTTTCGTGACCGCTGGCTGTGTTTTTAGTCATGTTTTATCCTGCTGTAGGCTCTTTATTTACTTTGGTATTTGTATTTTTTCCAAATATTATGTACTAGAGGTCTAGAAATACAGTATACCATTAAGGCATATTTTCTGTGGTTGTGTGTGGACTAATTGTACCTTTTTGTGTACCTTCCTAGAGTTGAGCCTGATTGCTCTAAAGTTGTTAAGTGCCAGGAGAGGTTTGGCTTCCCTTTTGGGCTGGGAGAGCTGCCCCCCACTTTTAGGTTAGTGGTTGTAGTGTCTTCGACAAATGGTTGCAAAAACTGCTTTAACACTAAGGGGTACACGCGGCAGGGGACATTCTAGTGGTTGTTTCCCAAAAGTTGGTGAAGTCCTTAAATTGGTGGACACTGTGAATGATTATGATTGATTGTTTATTTATAAAGCGCTTAATACCGAGAGGTTTCTAAGCGCGGACTTGGGGATCGAACCTCTGTTGCTCTACGTCGTCTTGCTTCCAAGGTGAGCGCGTTGCCCCTGAGCTATCCTTGCGAGACTGAATCTGCTAGAGTAGATAACTATAACAGATGCATTACAGCTGAGTAGGGAGTACACTGCCAAGCTTTTGCAGCGTAAGGCACTTGGACACCACATCAGGCAGATCTGCACATCAATGTGTTAGAGCTTCTAGTAATCAGAAAAATGCTACACCGCTTTCAGGCAATGATTCACAATAGGAATGTCGTCCTAAATGCAGACAATGCAATAGCCATGATTTAAATGAACAAATAGTAAGGATTCACTCCCTGATACTGTCATTGTTAGCTCAACAAATGAGGCAATGGCTCATTTACCATTTGTTATTCCAGCAGGCACCACATGTGCCGGGAGTTTACCAATTGTCTGGCAGACAGTTTAAGCAGGCTGCGGATTCAAGACCGTGAATGGGAACTCGACGCAAATCTACTCGAAAAGATCTTTTCAACATGGGGCCATTCAAACATAGACTTATTTGTGACGAGCACAAAAGTAAAATGGCCATACATCACTTCCAGATGCCCACAACCAGGGTCCCTCAGCAATGTTCTATCAAACTGGTCAAGGATTTTTCTCACTGTTGGGATGGAGCGTTTTTCAAAGTCTTTACTTGTGCTTGGAAAAGCCTTACCTAGGGCAACAAGGTAATCTCAGAGTTAGTCTTATCCATCAAGAAGTCTGTTATGTTATTGTGATTGAAACCACTGCCATTTTTCATGGTCTCTAGGTGCTCTGGCGGATCTGAAAGGGATGGGGTTTGGCAAGGCTTAGTGGGATTGAGAAGAAAAAGCGCAAGAGAGCTTTGCTATACGGTTGGTAACTTCAATTTGGAAAAAAGGGTCACTGTGCTGTTTTTGTTTTTTTATACATTTTATGTGGTGTTTGGGCATGTGTGTGTATGGGGTGATTTGTGTGTGATTGCAAGGCATACATTAGTTTTCAAAAATTGATTAGCAGAATGTGCTAATTAATATTTTCTTGATTAGCAAACAAACATATTTGATTAGCTATTTCATAATATTTTTAATGTCATCAAAAGTTATTTGTACCCAAGGAATACAATTAGCAAAAATACAGAATTTTTTGTGTACCGCTAAAGCAAGAATTTTGTGAGAGGAGTGTCTGTAAAATCTAAGTTTAGGGGAATAAATGGACACAAATAAATATAAGGCTCTGAAAACATTTTTCAGTGCAAGGCTCTGTGCAGCTGGGTGCAATCCGTGTTGCACAAGGCAGCGTCTTTCATATTGTATGTTTGACCCATCATTTGCTGTGTAAGGAGAAGTTCAGAAGTTTCATGAAACCAAAAGGTTCACAATGTTAAAGTAAAGTCATAGCTTCTAGGTTGGGAGGGAGTATAGCTCAGGGGCATTGAGTTTGTCTTAGAAGCAAAACAATGTAGAGCAACACCAGTTCAAATCGTGTTCCTGCGTTTTTGACTGGTCTTCACTATTAAGTGCGCTATACATGGTTAATAGCCTGAGACTAAATAGATAGTATGGTTTTGTTGCAGGCAGGATAATTGTCATCTTCAGACAGTGTTTGCGTGTCATTGATATCAACTTTTTTCAATATAGCACTAATTATCCCTTTCGAGGGGAGGGCACGGCCACTAACGGTCTTCAAGCCAGAATCAGGTAAGCACAAACGCAGCATTCCAACCTGCAGATTCATGAAATCGATATTTATCGCTGTTGGCACTTAGAGCTCCCACCTAGGGTTCTGGTACTTTTTTTTTTTTGCTTTTAAGGGAACCAGGCTTTGCCCGATATGGGCTTCCCCTAAATAAAAAAAATAAAAAATTAGCCATATTTCCAGGACCTGAATATAAGCAAGGAGGTGTGCAGGCGAGTGGGAAGGGGATGCAGGAGTGGCACACCAGTAGAGTCTTGGCCTGGGGCACCGCCTCCAATGACAGGGTGAAGGCTGGGCACAGGCGCAGCATCTCGGCATGAAATGTGGGCAGCTATTAGTAGATTATGCTTGCGTTCCCATCCCCTACTTAGCTTGGTTGAATTGTTAGCTCACTGTCAACAGAATGTTGGTTTCCTAGATATTATACAACCAATACGAAGTTGACCAAAATGAATAAAAACATTTTTTCTCAAAATAATATTAAAAATGTTAACTGAATTTTCTATGATAAATTCTCTCAAATTAGGTCTTTATTAAAAAATATTTTGCGAGAGTTAAGCATGAGTGATCTGCCCTAAAAATAGGATAGCCTTGAGTATCAATTACGGATTACGTGCAAAGAAAGGGTGTGTTCACCTTTTTGCTCCTCAAAAAAGTTTAACCATTTTGACACTTTTTCATTAACATTTGGTGCTTCCTACGGTATATGCCGCAGATACGCATCCCACTTAACATTAAACAGAACTAGGTTTGCCATCAAAAGCATTTGGCTGTGTGATCCTGTACATTTTCAAGTGTTCACTCATCAATATGATGCACTTGCCCCACAAAATGATATATAGCTTGAACTGATATTTAGATACAATAACCTAAACTTTAATGAAAAACATGGAGACAATGCAGTGCAGCAAAACTGTAACTATGCATTGTGTAACAACTTACATTTTTAGTTAGGAAATTGCAGAACCATCTTATAAAAATAAAGTTAACATACTGGTATTTGCAAGACAGTATATAGGTAGCTTAAAGTATCATCCTGATTACTTCTGGTTTGGAATTATTGAAAAAGAGAGAATGTTTCTTACCTAGCACTCCTACACAGGCCCTTGGCAAATTTAATAGTGCAGCAGTAATCATTTCATCCACTATCTCCCCTTAACCTCTTTGAAACTGCAGCGAAAAGATAAAATAGGGCAGAGGTAGCCCTGAGGGCAAGAGGAATGCAGGGCGAACTGTGCTTTCATTGAGCATGGCAATTTTAATGGCTACCTATGCTACACAAGTGTCAATTTAATTAGCTATTTGCTTCGCTATGTGGCACTGCCTATTGTATGCCTTGGATTGGTTTAGTTTCCTGTTGGGTGTTAATGGGTGTTGCTAGTTTTGGTGTTTTTTCTCTGGGGCGGGGGTATGTGTGATTTGTTCAGTGTTTGAGGATGAGTATGCAGTATGAGTTTTAGAGAGTTTTTAGTAGGGTTAGCAGGGAGTCCTCTGTATCATTTGTGCATGGTTGTGTTGATCTGTTATTATTCTGTAGTGATTTTTGATAGAATGCTTCATTTCTTTGGGTGGCCCTGTTTAGACTCATCAGGTTTTTTGTGGGGGTGTTTCTTTTGTGACGTTTTCCCTTCAATGATGTTTCCTATTTAGCTCAATGAGTTGAAGAGCCATGTTTTTAACGATTTTCTGAACTGTAAGTGGTCTTCTGTTGTTCGTATTTCCATTGGAAGCGAATTCCAAAGTCTTGCTGCTATGCAGGATTACACTGTTCCTCCAAAGTTCTGCTTTTAGTATTGTTTAGGTTCCAGGCGAATGTCGTTGGACCTTAATGTTCATTTTGGTTTGTAGATGGAGATTATTTCCTGTATGAATTCTGCTCCTTGGCCGCCTATTGCTCTGTGCGTTACATAGTATTTTGAAGACAATTAGTTTCTGATGCTTGTGGATCTGCTTAGAATCACATGCTGTGCATATAGTCCGACATCTGGTGGTAATCGCAGAGTATTGCATCTTTTTTTCGAAGATCGAAAGGGACGTTGGCATGGGCGTGACTGTAACACGATCCCTAACGTGACGTATAGTGTACCCAAAATCCCTTACGCGTCAAGGTCCCACCAGATTGTTTTTTTTCTGCCAACTGAGTTGGTCGCTTATGCGGAGCTCGTAAGAGTTTATATTGCTATATCTATTCCTATGGGCTACAGTAGTTGTTCACTTCAACAACCTTTTCGGCGGCTGGATCGTGGGTTTCCTGCCACCGCCGATGACTACATCTACAACTGCTAGGTGACTGTTGACCGCGTTGCCTGGGCCCTTAGGGCTGGCCTTTACAGTAGGGAGAGTGGGGCCCGGTTTCTTTCTGCTCTCTGAGAATGCATTTCCTTTATCCCTCTTTCTATTCTCGGTCTGACTGCCGCTAACCTCTGCTATGGAGAGGACTCCTTTTAAATTCTGCCCTTCTTGTAATGGCAAATTTCCCCGGAAAGTCACCCATCATCGATGCAATAAGTGTCTTCCTTGTGACCATGACAAGCGCTCATTTAAGGCCTGTAAACTCTTTCGGACAAAGACGCTGAAAGACGGGCGGACCAATCGGTGGGCGGCTTACACTAGGCAGTTCCCCCACCGACGCCTCCCTTCGGACGAGGAATCCATCGGCAACCATGGCTCCGATTCGGATGCCATCCACCTTTCTGCAGAGCCTACTCATTCCCATGTGCTTGGCCCCAATAGGCAGGCCGTCGGCACTTTTATGGGGAAGTCACACCCAGCGACAAGGGCACCAACGCACCACGTGTACTTAAGCACACAAACCCTAAGGCTTCTTTGACAGGGTCATCGAAGAAGTTTCCAATGCCCGTAGAGCCGCCAAAAATGTCGATGATACCTTTTGAACCGCAGGGTTTGGCGCCCTCCCCACACCCGCGGCATGTGAATGGGCATAAAACTAGTTCTGAAACGGGCGGTCCTCTTAAAGTCCACTGCCATCGACCTTCCGTCCAAAGGCGCTCAAACGCTGAAGGACTTGGTGGCGTTGCCGACTGCGGCAGCTCCTTTAGGTGTGCCAAAACCCTCTACGCTGTCAATACAGCTTCTGGAGCTTCGCAAGAAGCTTTCGGATACCCGTTCAGTGGCCAGGGACTGCCAAGAGACCCCCTCTCCGTGAGAGGACTATTCTGAGGCCTCCCAGCCTCTTTCTGAGGCCTTACATAAGGGTTCACCCCTTCTAGGCAACCCTTCACACCACCTGACGTTTCAGCTTCCTCAGAATGGACTAGGGAGAGGTTTGAACAGTGTATGGCTAAAATGGCTTAGTTCATCGACTATTCAGACCAGTATGACAGAGCCTTGAAGAGACGTAGGGAAGTGGACTCTTGCCCCATCCTCTCTAAATTTCAGAAACTTCCCTCCCCTGGTGCCCAGTTTTCCTCTTTGGAGGAAACACAGGGACACCACGATCATTTCTTTGGGGACAACCCCAATGACCCGACCCAGGAGGTTTCTTGTGAAGGGTTTAACCTTTATGATCAGGACCCAGTCTATCAAGGCCCAGACTGGAATCAGGCAGAGGACCAGGGCTTGTGGCACACACTGCTACATACCACTGACCCAGGCGTCATCTGTCTGGGTCCCCCTACTACTCCTCCGCAGATAGATTGTCGCCAGTTGACAATCAAATGTTGTTCAACTCCCTCTTTAAAAAGAGCAGCCGACCACTTCAAAATTGCTATGCACTAAGCCGTCCCCGACTTGGACTTGTGGAGGACATCCTCAGGAAAAAGACTCTAGTAGCATTCCCTTATTAAATTCTATTAAAAGGCGCCTGACTCCTTCTTCACTGTCCGGCGTCCCTTGCTCGGGCAATTATTCCCTGGGTGGAAAAATAGTTTTGCCCAGCCCTCTCTGCCCCCCTCTACATTAGGGGTCACGCCACACCGGACCCTTGGTAGTAACCACCACTCACCAGAGGGCAGGGGTACCACTTTTCTTGTCAGAATCCCTTCCGGAGAAGGACTACAAAAAACCTTACACACTCAGGAAGCGTGCCACTGCCTCTGCAGCCTACTCCACGAGAATTGCCAACTACACCACGCTCCTTGCGAGCTAGTGTGATGTTCAGTGCAGCCTAGTAAAGGATGGTCTTCAGGAAGTCCCATAGCCTACCAGATCACGCCTGCTGGCGATCGTGGCTGGAGGCAGACAAGTGACCTAGAATATCCTGAAAAACACATTGGACTCGGCCAAAACCTCTGGATGTACCCCTGCCCAGGGAACCCTACTCCAGCAACATGCCTGGTTAACAAAAACTCAAGGTTCAAACCAGAAACACAAGACTCCCTAATAAACAAGCTGGTGGAGGAATCTAACCTATTTGGGAAGGCAGTTGACGCCGCCCTGGAAACGGCAAAAAAGGAGCACAAGACTTTAAAGTCTCTTAGCCAGATTACGGCTAAACCTTTTCACCAGCATGCCGGCACTAACGCCCGCGGGTCCTTTCGTGGCCAATCCTTCTCCAGCTCGCCCCAAGGTCAGTATGGCTCGGGGACGGGGGGGTACCCCTTGGTCCACAGGTCAGAGCTCCTATGGCAGCTTCCACTACCACAAAAGAGGCTCTCGTAGGGGCAAGGGCAGAGGTAAAAACTCTACTCCCAGAGGATTCCCGGCCTCCACCTCTAAGTGACTCGCCAGTACGGGTACCCTCCCATGCTTCCCCGGTGGGGGGTCGGCTGTCTTCATTTATCCAT